>NC_135962.1:44491523-44796346 GCF_053455715.1 Rhinoraja longicauda | reverse complement strand
CAGTGAAGATCGTGTCCTGCTGTTCAGGCTGGCTAGGCACGCCAGTTCTGCAAACTTCTAAATCTTCTCGACACTTGGATAAAGCTCTCTGGACGCAGACTCTGTGGAGCCAGCTACGGCTCCGGGTTTGTTCAATTCACACTCCGACCTCTGATTTGGCTGTGGAAGTTGCAATAAAGGCCTCTTTGCTCGGACAGTTATCGGGGAAAGCCAAGTCCGATGTCTGGAAAAGCCAGCATAACAAGTACTGTGCTTTGGCAGCATTCTGTTTGAAATGGAGGGTCACAGAAGTAGTCTGCCTGCATCACTTTTAATCTGGTAAATATCTAAGAATTTGAGGTAGGTGGAGGTTTTCCTGTCACCCGAGTCTGCCCTGCCATTCAGTTCCATCCTGTCCCTCAGGCCTTGTTTTGCAACTGTTCACGGGAGATTTCACGGACTAATGCCTGGAATGCACAACTCATTTAAAAACCATTTGGACGAGTACGTGGATAGGAAAGGTTTACAGGGAATAAACGCAAAAAGCTGGAGTAACTCAGCGGTTCAGGCAGCATCTCCAGAGAGAAGGAATGGGGTGACGTTTCGGGTCGAGTCCCTGTCTAAAAGCCTCTTAAACATTTTAGCGCCTCTAGCTTTTATGAAGACTGTCTCACTGGTAAGTCTTTGCCTGGCATCCTTTGCACGAGGGGGCAAAGACCATGGTGTTGATGTAGTTGACAGCAGGAGGAAAATATCCAGCATAAACGCAAGGCGCTTCCCATCATTAAAAGTAATGGCCTGTACTCTCATCTGCACTCTCTCAACTGGCCTCTTGTCGAGGTGCCAAGATAAAACTACAGCACAAAAGTGTGTGGTATTGTATTTAGGGGGATATGGGCCAAATGCAGGCAGGTGGGACTAGTGTAGTGTGGGCAAGTTGGGCCGAAGGGCCTGTTTCCATGCTGTAAGACTATATGACTTGCACCGAATCAGGCCCTTCGGCCCGCAATGTTTGTGCCAAACTTGATGCCACGTTCAACTGATCTCATCTACCTGCAGATGATCCATATCCCTCTATTCTCTGCGCTTCCAAGTGCCTGTCTAAAAGCCTCTTAAACATTTTAGATCCTCTAGCTTTTGTGAAGACCATCTCACTGATGTCTTTGCCTGCCAGCCTTTACACTTGGGGACAAAGACTATTGTGTCAGGATTTCTCCACCTAAGGCCAAAGCACAAATGCGTTTAAAATACGTGTTCTTTTAGCTTTCTGTGAGCTCTAGGATAGCCAAGCTGACACTCAAGTGCATTGTATTGTTGACTTCCCTGTCAGTTCACAGGAGTCCTTCTGGAGCAGGTGTCTTGCAAGGCTATAAATGTGATTCTAGAGTATTAAGCAAAGCAAGGAGTTTAGTTTAGAGGTACAGCGCAGAAACAGGACCTTTGGCTCACCAAGTCCGCACTGACCAGCAATCCCTGCACTTTTTTTCAAACTCTTACCTTGCTGGAGATGTGATTGTTTTCCGGATCGTATCTCCGATCGATCTGCGGACTAACATCGTTGAGCCTTGCCTGGGACTGACTTTGAGCCCCATCGCGGGACTTGGACTTAACATCTGAGCGTGTGATTCCTTGCCTGGATCGACGCTCCAGCGCGGCCTGCGGACTTTAACATCAAGGAGCTCGCTGTCTCTGGTTGAGACCGGTCGGGAGCTCCAAAGTCGCACGAGGTTCGACTAACCCTGACCAAGGGTAGATCGCCCAGCGCGGGGGAGCTGAAATCCCCCTCCCCCCGATGCAGGAGCTTGATTTCCCCGATGAGGAAAGCCCGCTGCTGGCTACGGGAGTCAAGATCGTCCTGTCAACGGAAGGCTAGAGGCCTCCACCACTGGAGGACAAAGAAGGGAGAGATTGAACTTTTTTTCACCTTCTATCATAGTGAGGAATGTGGAGGAGTCACTGTGGTGAATGTTCATGTTAAAATGTATTTTGTATGTCCTGTTGCTTTTTATTGTTATGACTGTATGGCAAATGACATTCCTCGTATGTTGCAAAACGTACTTGACTAATAAAGTATGATTGTGATTAACACTATCCTGCACATACTAGGGACAATTTACATTCATACCATGCCAATTGTCCTACAAACCTATATGTCTTTGGAGTGTGGGAGGAAACCGAAAATCTTGGAGGAAACTCACGCAGGTCGCGGGGAGAACGTAGGACCCGTAGTCAGGATCTGTAGTTGCCTCTCTGATGCTGTAAGGCAGCAACTCTACCGCTGGGTCACTATGCCACCCTATGCTGTTCTGTTAACCTGACGCACCCACTCATAAACATTACAGAAGTGATCAGCTGTCTATGTACTAAATGCCACCAGGTCTGGACTGGCGACGCCTCTAACAAGGAGTTACACAAACATTCGTTTTTACCCCCCCAGTCTTGCTGTTGTGTGAACCTAATAACTTGCGATGCGCAATCTTCTGTTTGTGGAATATTTTTATTTTACTCATTTAATCTTCACCTCATCGATGTCAGTTTTGAATTTTTTTGATTGTTGGTGTTCTTTTTTTCTCCTCCAATTCTTTTCGTCCACGATGTTAAATTACTGCCAGCAAAATATTCCGCATCTTTTCCAAAAGACACGGATCTCCAACAAAGGGGAACTATGAAGTGAAGGTTATGTAATAGTCCGACTGTTTTGATAAACAGTTAGCAGCTGTTCCTGTTCCTTCTGAAGGCTGCTTTACTCCAGACCAGTGGGACTTGGCTCTCTTTATATCTCCTGTCTTACTCTCTCCTGTCCTTTGAGTTGGGAATGTTCCCTTGGACACCATGCCTTATCTTTAAACAACAGCCGCTAAACTTCAATGCTGATTCAAAACCTAGCACAGGTGCCTTCCCCCAGTTAGGGCAAGATTCTGAAGAAGGGTCTTGACCCGAAACGTCGCCCATTCCTTCTCTCCAGAGATGCTGCCTGTCCCGCTGAGTTACTCCAGCTTTTTGTGTCCATCTTCGGTTTTAAACCGCATCTGCAGTTCCTTCCTGCACATTCTGTTTCTGAGAGTTGTTCGCAAGTCCATGAGTCAGACTTGCAGCCATGAACCAAGTTCCCACACAGCAGCAGATCACGAGGATCAAGTGAATGTTTAATCATCATATGTATGGGCAATGGAACAATGAAGTTCTTGCCTGCTGCAGCTTAATGGACCATTAATGCAATCAAACAAATTTATAACAATCAATAATACAATTAATTAATAACCGTAGAGGCGGAAGAAACTGGGGATGCTGGAATCTTGGTCAAAGCACAAAGTGCAAGGAGAACCCAGCAGGCCAAGCAGCATCTGGGGAGGGAATGCACAACCGAGGTCTCGGGACGGGACCTTTCCTCAGACTCGCTGTGGATAATGGTGCAAAACAGAAGTCCACAGTGTAACCAAAAACACACAGCATTGAAGATCACACTTGGGTCCTCATCAGGAAGGCTGGCTCCGTCCTGGGGGCGGAGTTGGATTCAGGGGAGGTGGTCTTGGAGGGGAGGCAGCTCCTCAAACTGTGGAGCATCCTGGACAATACAGCCATGACACGCTGGTCAACCTGAGGAGAACCGACTGGTTCCACCGAGATGCAGGACAGAACGCCACAGGATATCCTTCTTCCCTGTGCCCATCAAACTGTAACAACTCCTCCCCCTTCTGTCGTGGGGTAGACTGACTCACCCTTCCCCCTCATCCCCCCCCCCCCCCCCCCCCCCCCCCCCTATCTTTGCACATCCCCAATCCTCTCCACTCTTCGTTTTAATTTCATGTTTCTTGTATTTTGTGTTTTTATGATTGTTGGCAGATCAATTTCTCTCCTAGGATGAATAAGGTTCTATGGTATCGTATCATTAGGATAGTGGTTGGTGTTACGCGTTGTGCAAGAGCCTGATAGTTGCTGGGAAGAGACAGTGCTGGTCATGCTTTTCAGCAATGTGTACCTTCTACCAAACAGCAGGAATGAAATGAGAGCGTGGCCAGGGTTCTGTGGGTCTTTGATGATATTGGCTGTCTTTTTGTTGCAGAGCGTCCTAGAGATAGATCCCTTCGATGTTGGGGAGGTCAGCACCTGTGACTGATCAATTGATCAGTCCGTCACGTCCATGTCTGCTCACAAATCAGTCCCATTCTCCACTCAGTTGCCTGTGCGGAAGAATATAGAAATTTGAGCTTTCCCTTGAGAAAACAATACGATCACGGTATCTTTGGATTCGTACCTGACACGGGATAGCGGGACTGACATATGATGAAAGAATGGGTCAACTGGACTTGTATTCGCTGGAATTTAGAAGGATGAGAGGGGACCTTATAGAAACACGCTAAATTCTTAAAGGATTGGACAGGATAGATGCAGGAAAAATGTTCCCGGGAGTCCAGAAGCAGGGGGTCACAGTTTAAGAATAAGGGGTAGGCCATTTAGGACAGAGATGAGGGAAAAACTTCTTCACCCAGAGAGTTGTAAAAATCTGTGGAATTTTCTGCCACTGAAGGCAGTGGAGGCCAATTCACTGGATGTTTTCAAACGAGAGTTAGATTTAGCTCTTGGGGCTAAAGGAATCAATGGGTTTGGGGAAAAAGCAGGAACTGATCCTAAATGATTAGCCATGATCACATTGAATGGGGGTGCTGAATGGCCCACTCCTGTACCTATTTTTCTATGTTTCTAAGACACAATAGCGCCCCCACCACCACCATCCATCCCCCCCCCCCCCCCCCCCCCCCCGGCTGCAGAATGGATATTTGCAGAAGGGTTGTATGATGTTTTCCACTTATACCACTTCGAGATGCCACTAGGTGGCACTGGAATCCCAGAAACCATGGGCTACATGGAGTGAGCACACACCCAGCGTGGGAACATGCTTGTAGCTGGCTGCTAGTTCTGTAGAGACCAAAGCTGGAGGATTCTGTGCAAGCTTTAATGCATTCTGGGCCTCTATACCTGTGCATCGCAGCCTGATGAGCGGAGTGATTTTATTTTCTGTCTGTTCGGTTTTGAGCTTGGATTCTTATTGATATGCAGGTTGGATTTGGGAAATTCTGGAGCATAACTTTCATAACTTCTCCATAACAGACTAGAGAATTCTAAGCTTCTCAAAGACACCAATTCCATTGCGGATATTTCATCTTCCTCTTTCCAGAGGGGTTAAAGGGAGAGGGGAAAGATTTAATAGGAATGTGAGGGGCAACCTTTTTCAGACAGAAGGTTGTGGGTATCTGGAATGAGCTGCCAGAGGAGGTAGTTGAGGCAGAAACTGCAACTACATTTAAAAGACATTTGGACAGGTACATGGATAAAAAAGGTTTAGAGGGATGAGGGCCAAACACGGGCAGGTAGGACTAGTGTAGATGGGGCACATTGGTCGGCATAGGCAATCTGGGCCAAAGGGCCTGTTTCTGTGCTGTGTGTCTCCATGAGTCTGAAGTCTCAGACACCACAAAGGTGACCAGGTAAAGTGCACAGAGAGAGAGAGAGCACTTGGGTGATTAGCATTTTTAAAGTTTAAGAATGAGCAAAACTGAAGATATATTTCCCTATTTCCTTACACCCATACTGTAGGAGGAAGCCAATCGGCCCAACTCCAGCGAGTGCAGAGAGCAGTCCAATTCCCCCACTAATGACTCTCCCAACCACATTTACCACTCACTTGTAACTAGGGGGCAGGTTGCAGTGGCCATTTGACTGCCCATCCTGCTCAAAGGTGGGAAGTGGGAGGAAAACGGGACCACATGGAGCAAACACCCATGGTTGCCGGGGGAATGTGCAAATTCCACATGGACACCATCAGAAGTCAGGATAGAACCTGGGTCGCCAGAGCTCTGAGGCTGCAGCTGTGCTGACTAGGCCGCTGTTCCAAAAGGTTGGGGAGCTCACGGACCCAGAGAAAGGATGAGAGAATGGCGGCAGTGTGGTGAATGAATGAGCGGGTGGTGAATCTGTGCAATTCATTGCCACAGAAGGCAGTGAAGGCCAAGTCAATGGATATTTTTAAGGTGGAGATTGATAAATTATTGATTGGTACAGGTGGCAGGGATTATTGGGGGTGGGGGTGGCAGGAGAATGGGCTTGAGAGGGAAGGATAGATCAGCCACGGTTGAATGGCGGAGTAGACCTGATGGTCCAAATGGCCTAATTCTGCTCCTGCAAACTGATGAACTTATGGCAGTAACTGTGACATTTCTGATGCAGACACACTATTTCCACAGATGGCGATCATTTTCAGTGAAGACGGCTTGAAGGACGTGAAGCCCCAGTGTGTCATCCAGAGCTTTATCAACCACAATGCGGTTCTCCACAAAGTATTTGTGGTCGGCGAGTCGTACACGGTGGTGGAGCGGCCGTCGCTGAAGAACTTTTCCACTGGTGTTTCAGGTCAGTCACGGGGTGGGCCCGGTGATAATGCTTCACCACCGCGTGCCACTTGCTGGAAGTTTGCTGAATTACCTTAGAGTGATGGTGGTGGATCGGGTAGAAGCCCAGACACCTTTGCCCAGAGTAGGGGAATCAAGAACCAGAGGACTTTGTTTAGTTTAGTTTAGAGACACAGTGCGGAAACCGGCTCTTTGGCTCACCGAGTCTCCGCCGACCAGCGATCACCCATGCTCTAGCACCATCCGACACACTCAGGACAATTTACAATCTTTACCGGAGCCAATCAACCTACAAACCTGTGCATCTTTGGAATGTGGGAGGAAACTAGAGCACCCAGGAAAAACCCATGCGGTCACGGGGAGAAAGTTCAAACTCCGTACAGACAGCAACTGTAGTCAGGATCGAGCCTGGATCTCTGGCGCTGTAACTCTACCGCTGCGCCACCTTGCCACTCGGTTTACCTAGGTTTAGCGTGAGGGGGGGGAGGAACCTGAGTAGTAACTTTTTCACACAAAGGGTGGTTGGGGTGTAGAACAATAGACAATAGGTGCAGGAGTAGGCCATTCGGCCCTTCGAGCCAGCACCGCCATTCAATGTGATCATGGCTGATCATTCTCAATCAGTACCCCGTTCCTGCCTTCTCCCCATACCCCCTGACTCCGCTATCCTTAAGAGCTCTATCTAGCTCTCTCTTGAATGCATTCAGAGAATTGGCCTCCACTGCCTTCTGAGGCAGAGAATTCCACAGATTTACAACTCTCTGACTGAAAATGTTTTTCCTCATCTCCGTTCTAAATGGCCTACCCCTTATTCTTAAACTGTGGCCCCTTGTTCTGGACTCCCCCAACATTGGGAACATGTTTCCTGCCTCTAACGTGTCCAACCCCTTAATAATCTTATACGTTTAGATAAGATCCCTTCTCATCCTTCCAAATTCAAGCTGCCGGAGGCAGTAGTTGAGGCAGGTCCTATCGCATCCTTTCAGAAACATTTCGACTGGTCATGGATAGGGTAGGTTTGTAGAGATAGAGACCAAAAGCAGGCAGGTGGGACTTGTTTACATGGGGCATGTTGGTCGGCGTGGGCAAGTTGGGCCGATGGGCCTGTTTCCACGCTCTATGACTCTATAATGGAGTCATTGTTGACTGATCTTACAGCCCATTAATCCTGGGCCTTGCTTTGGCTGGGATTTTAATGTGTGCTTTCCTGATTGGACCAGTTATCAAATACCGGGTTTGTATCCCCGAGGGGCAGAGAATGTTGAGCCGACTCGTTTGCTGTAATGTGCTGGTAGATGTATCAGAGTGATGTTTCTGCCTTGGCAATCACTCTGTTAAAAATTAGAGAGCACCATAAATCATTGGTCAAAACACAAAGTACTGGAGCAACTCAGCGGGTCAAGCAGCATTTGTGGAGGGAGTGGACAGGTGACATTTCAGGTCAAGACCCTTCTTCAGTCTGATTGCAATTAGTCTGAAGAAGGGACCTAACCTGAAACGTCACCTGTCACGTCACCTGTCCCCATTCCCTCCACAGATGCTGCCGGACACACTGAGTTCCTCCAGCACATTGTATTTTGCTTAAGATCGCAGCATCTGCAGTTCCTTGCGTCTTCTAGAATAATTGGTTCTCAATTGGTATTTCATTCACGGTTATGAATGCTTTAGATGTCTGAAAGCCCACTGCAGATCCATTTTGTTAATAGATATGTGGGGAATTTTGTGCAGATAATTTTTTTTTTTAATCAACTTTTCATTGGTTGCAGATAGAAAAACAATATTCTTCAACAGCCACAATGTGTCAAAACCAGAATCTTCATCTGATTTAACAGCGGTAAGTTCTTGCATCTGACAGTGTGTGTTACTCATTCCTTCTCTCCAGAGATGCTGCCTGTCCCGCGAAGTTACTCCAGCTGATTGTAGGGGGGAGAAAGCAAGAAAAGACCAGGACAAATCAGGACAGGCAGTTCCTTGTGTCTCCATTTTGCTGTTTTAGATTAGTTTAGTTTGGAGATACAGCATGGGAAAAGGCCCTTCAGCCCACTGACTTCACACCGACCAGTGATCTCTGCATGCTAACACTATCCTACACATACCAGGGACAATTTACAATTTAACCAACCCAATCAATCCACAAACCTGCACGTCTTTGGAGTGTGGGAGGAAACCGGAGCTCCTGGAGAAAACCCACGCAGGTCACGGGGAAAATGTACAAACTCCGTACAGACAGCACCTGTAGTTAGGATCGAACCCGGGACCCTGGGGCTGTAAGGCAGCAACTCTACCGCTGCGCTACCGTGCCGCCCCTCTGGCTTGTCCCATCCTCATGAATATCCCCATCATATTAATAAGCCTGCAAGTGAAGTTGTTCAAAGAACTTTCGGCAAGCTAGTGTCATGTGAATTTTGGATGGTGGGATGCAAAGGACACATTTATCATCTGGCCCTGCAGCGGTCTGAGAATGTTAATGACGGAGCTGGCAATCCCTCTGATGAAAATGTGCATTCTTGCACAAGTTGCCTGTGACTTTGATGTATCTAGTGCCTCGTCTGTGAAACCAAGACCATGTAAAAGATCATGAGAGGAATAGACAAAGTAAATGTAGAGTATAGGGGAATCAAGAACCTGGAGACAGGGGTTTAAGATGAGAGGGAAAGATTTAATAGGAACCCGTGAGGCAGCTTTTTCACATTGAAGGTAGTGGGTATAAGGAATGAGCTGCCAGAGGAGGAAGTTGAGGCAGTCACTATAACACCATTTAAAAGGCATTTGGACTGGTACATGCATAGGAAAGGTTTTGAAGGATATGGGGAAATTGTGGGCAGTTAAAAACTATTCAATTTTCCAGTTTTGGTTCACTTTTTGGTGTGTAAAAATGCAGTATTTACCTGAGATTTAGTTTTGAGATACAGCACGGAAACAAGCCCTTCGGCCTATCTAGTCTGTGCTGACCAGCGATCCCCGTGTATTACAATTTTTACCAAAACCAATTAACCTACTAACCTATACATCTTTGGAGGAAGAACTGGAGCACCCGGGGAAAACCCATGCGGTCAAGGGGAGAACGTGCAAACTCTTTTCAGATAGCACCCATAGTCAGGATCGATCCCGGGTCTCTGGCGCTGTAAGGCAGCAACTCTACCGCTACGCCACTGTGCCATCCCAATCTATTGGGATTACTTGGATCACCAATGTGTTTTGCTGATGAGCTGTTTGCACTTTCTGTAGCTGGATGTGGTGGAAGGAGTCTGCAGACCGCCGAGCGATGAGGTCATCCGGAAAATCTCCAGGAATCTGCGTGAAGCACTTGGAATTTCCCTGTTTGGCATTGACGTGATTATCAATAACCAGACTGGCCAGCACGCTGTCATTGACATCAATGCATTCCCAGGTAGGGTGTATGTTCAAAACGATCGCACTTCCGCGGCGGGATGTCATGAACTTGGGCTGCAAGTCATCAATGTTTCTTTGGGAAGGTGACGTTTTCCAACTAGTTTGGTGGTAGTGAAAGGATGCTTGTGCCACAAGGTGCTGGGTATACAGTTGTTTAGTTATGGGATACAGCGCGGAAACAGGCCTTTCGGCCCACCGTGTCCGTGCTGACCAGCGATTCTCATACACCAGCACTATCCTACACACTAGGGATAATTTACTATCTTTTACCGAAGTCTCAATTAATATACAAACCAAAGTGTGAGAGGAAACCGGAGCACCTGGAGAAAACCCACGCGGTTAGGGGAGTACGTACATACTCCTTACAGACAGCACCCGTAATCAGGATCGAACCTGGGTCTCAGTAAGGCAGCAATTCTACAGCTGTGCAGCCCCTAATGTTTGTCACCTATATTAACGGTTTAGATGAGAATGTAGTTGTTGGCATGGTTAGTAAGTTCGCAGATGAATAAGGTTATTTAAGATTACAACAGGATCTCGAGCAACTGGGAAAGTGGACCAAGGAATGGCAGATTGAATTTAATATGGACAAGTATAAAGTGTTGCATTTTGGTAAGTTATACCAGGTCAGGACTTGCACAGTAAATAGTACGGCCTTGGAGTGTGTCATAGAGCAGAGAGACCTTGAGGTACAAGTAAGTGGTTTCTTGAAAGTGGTAGCACAGGAGACAGAATGGTAAAGGTGTTTGGGAACGCTTGCTTTCATTGACAAGGCATGGGGTATAAACGTTGGGGCTTCATGTTACAACAATACGAGATATTGGTGAAGTCATACTTGGAGTATTGTGAGTAATTCTGTTCATCTCGCTATAGAAAATGCATCATTAGTCTGGAAAGGTACACAATAGATTCACAAGGATGCTATTGGATGGAGGTCTTGTGTTATATGGAGAGATTGGATATGCTGGACTGTTTTTCCTGAGGTGAAGGAGTCCATATAGAGGTTTCTCAAATTTATGAGGACCACTGCTGGTTAGATCGTTGCATGTTTTTGTTTCCTAAAACAGGAGGGCATAGATTTAAAATTAGAGAAGGGAAAGTTAGGGGAGATTTGAGGGGCAGCTTTCTCGAACAGGGTGGTGGATTATATGTAACAATCCATGTATGTAATTATCTGTAACAAGCTGCCGGAGGAGGTGGAAGTGCCACATACCATTGTGTCAAATGTGTCAATAAGGTAGATATAATTTGTCAAATCTCTTAAGGAAAGTTTTGTTGGGTTGTATGCAGAGGGCCCAACATTGGACAGGACAAAGCTTGACCTATTTTCAGTGATTTGAGCAGGGCTTGCGACTGGTGTCAATTGGTGATCCTTTTGGGACCAGCAACCACAGTTCTATTAGCTTTAAAATAGTTATGGATGAGGACTCGGCTAGTCCACGGGTTCAAGCTCTAAATTGGGGCAAAGCCAACCTAGATGATATTAGACAGGAACTTGCAAAAGTTGATTGGAGGTTACTTGCGGGAAAAGGGAAGTCCGGAAACTGGGATGTTTTTAGAAGTGTGATGGTGAGTGTTCAAGTTATCCATGTACGATATCAAAGTACTTGTTCAGTACCTTGCCTACTTCCTCTGATTACAAGCATAAATATCCTCCTACAGCCCCTTCTCCTTTTAATGTATATACAAAATGCCTTGGAATTCTCTTTAATCTGACTTGCCAATGACATTTTATGGCCCTTTCTGTTTCCCCTTATTCCCTGCCTGACTACTTTTCTGCTCTCTTTATATTCCTCAAAGGCCCTGTCTAATTCCACCTTCCTAAACCTTGCTTATGCTTCATTTTTTTTCTTTTTTGACCAAATGTGCCACCTCTCTTGTCATCCAAGGTTCCCTTATCTTGCCATCTGTGTCCCTCCTTGTCCCAGCCGCCTTGCTGTAACATGCAGGTCCTGAACTTTGATCAGCTGGTCTTTAAATGACTCCCAAATGTCAGATGCGGACTTGCCCGGTAAAGCTGCTCCCATTTATTCTCTCTAGCTTCTGCCTAATAATGTTGTAATTTGCCCTCTACCAATTTACTTGTTCTCCCAAGATAGAGACTTATGCTTATTCATAATTATCATAAAACCTAAGGAGTTGTGATCACTGATCCAAATCATACTGTCAGAAATCGGTCTGGCAACAGATAGCATTGATCAGGAGGATGAGTGTTTTAAGATAAAGCCTATATATCTTATTAATGTTGTTACCTTGGGCATGTCAGTCGATTTTGTGTGGTGAATGGTGGAAGCGTTCAGTCTCAATGCGTTTCTCCTGCAGAGTATGAAACTTCAGTGCATTAAGATATTTCAGGGTTTCCTTAATATTATTGCAAACTGCCCTTGAAATTGATCAATGGAATATCATGCGAGAAGCAGACAGGTTAGGATTAGACGCCTTTCAAAATGAAGTGGAAAATTTTAAAGCTTTATTTGGATGCGAATTGGAGAGCCTAGTCCCGAAAGATAGTGTGATATTAGGAAAGGGCTTCGGATCTACATTCAATTCAGTTCAGTTTAGTTTATTGTTACAGTGGGAAGCTTTAGTTGCATGCTAACCAGTGGAAAGACCATACATGATTACAATCGAGCCATCCACAGTATACAGATACATGATAAGGGAATAATGGTTAGTGCAAGATAGCCAGTAAAGTTCGATCAAAGATAGACCGAGAGTCTTCAATGAGGTTGATGGTATCTCAGGACCGCTCTCTGGTTGTTGATAGGATGGTTCGGTTGCCTGATAACAGCTGGGAAGAAATGAGATTTAAAAACTGGGTTCAGTTTGAACTGTTTTGAAAACAAATAAAGAGTACTTCTCGAGGGATTTGACTCAGTTATGACTCCTAGATACTATGTTGTGTGGGCCCAGTCTTAAAAGGTGACTGGCACTTCACTGCACTGCCAAACCAGGGCACTTATTTGTATAGAAGAGAATTTCCAGATCATTGTGTCTGTCATGCTGATCACTATCAGTCTGTAGGGGTTTCGCCAAAAAGGCATGGTCTTAACCTTATAAATATTGATTCTACACATTATCAAAATCGGCAGCAAAATATTTGTGTAAGTGCATTTATAGGAAAACAACCTTTTGCCTTGATTTTATTGTTGGACAAACATTGTTTTCTCTGTGTAGCTTTGGAGCAGAGACCTGATAGAAGTATATGAAATTCTATAAAGCATAGTTAGGGTGCACAGTCAGAACTTTTTTTCCTATTGTGGAAATGTCAAAGACTAAAGGGCATAGCTTTAAGGTGAGAGGGGCAAAGGTCAAAGGAGATGTGCAGGGCAATTTTGTTTTTAACACCGGGAGTACCCATAGTGCACTGTCAGGGGTGATGGTGGGGGCTTTTGGATAGACACACAGATATGCAGGGAATGGAAGGATATGGATCGCATGCAGGCAGAGTAGACTACGTTAGCTTGGCATCATGTTCAGTGCAGACATTGTGGGCCGATGGGCCTGTACCTGCGCAGTACTGTTCTATGTTCCGTGTTCTGTTGCAGGATATGAAGGCGTGCCGGAGTTCTTCACAGAGTTGATAAACCACATTCAAGTTGTCCTGCAAGATCAAAATCCGGAGTCACCTCAGATCAGCCAGAACAACACTGCGCCCGAGCAGGCCGCAAGCATTTGTGGGGACCGAGCCTGCCCTGCCGCCTCGGGCTTTGTGACCATGGCGACCAAGGAGACGTGGCTAATGGAAGACGACCCGAGCAATAGCAAGAGGTTGCAGCACCAGCGGCTAAGTTGCAATTCAGCTCTGCCGCCCAACTTTCAGAACTGCGTCGCTCCCATGGCAACCAAAGCTTCTTCGCAATAACTACAGACTAAAGCCGAGAGAGAGTGAAAAAAAAAAATCATTAATGGGGATCAATGTGATTCAGTTTCTTAAATCAATAGACCAATTTATGTTTTGTTTGAATGACTTCACAGACTGGTGCAGAAACTGGAGCACAGTGTCAAAAGGTTTCTTGAGGAGCAGTTTGTTGACTCTTTGATAAAGTGTGGATACTCAGTCTAGTTCTTGTCAGGCATTGACAATAGCAAACATTGCTTTGATAGGGTTTCACCATACTCGAACTATTAATTCGCTCATCAGGAATCCATTATAATTGGCTGATTTGGTTCATCAGAAATCCTTCCCCTTCCATCCCTCCTACACGGGCATTTAATTTCCCCCTCTCATGGCACACCACCCCAGTCAGTGCAAAGGAACTCTTTTTTAAACCGTTGCATAGTTTTGCTCTCAGGAGCTGCAAGCTATTGTCAGAGTTCTGTGAAGTCGGTTAAATTCCAGTGAGACTTGTTCTGTCAATTTGTAAGAATCGTGTCGGAGTTTGGGACGGGACATTTGGTAGGCTCTATCTGACAAAAGCCAATACAAATTCTGCACTTAAATAAATTTGCAAAAGATAAAGTTGAGGCGATTGTTGAAGTATGATGAAGTGGGATTGGGTCCAAATAATAGCATAGTTGCTTGTGAGCTAAATGACTTCTGAAACACAACATGGAATCCAAGAACAAAGATATGATGAAATAATATCTTTTGTGGTCTTATTATTGTTAAATTTAATAATTGTTAACAATGTACTTCCATGTGTCTCTTGGTTTGAAACAAACGTGTGAACAAAACTGTGCAAATAGCTGCAAAGCTTCATTTGTTTTCCACTGTGTCCATAGATCGTGGTGTTTACAGTGCAATGCTACAAATAGTCATCACTTTTCTGATAATCCCCTTTTGAAGAAGGAAAAAGAAGAGTGACTTTGAGGAATGTTTTGGGATGTTTTTGCTCATATACCAGGCCTGCCATTTGCAGGCTGTGGATTGGTAGGGTCTCAAAGTTCTTTCCCATGATGAGAAGGTTTTGGCATTTAATTGGCATTTTGGGAGTTTCAGTGGCAGTCTGCAGTGAACCTGTGTTTGGATGAGTTTAGAATGAAATAGCAAAATAAAGTATCAGAAGTGCTCAGATAAGCACTTGATAAGTTAAAGTAAAAGGGGAGAAGTTAATCTCTTGAAACCAAAGGTAAGTGGGCATTTTTATTTCACTAATTCCATGATCTCTTGCATCCACTGCTCCAGGAGACACCTTGTTTTACATAAGACTAAAACCTATATTTTTCTGATTCAAATCCAAAGTTATTATGTATGAAGACGACCATCGAGATTGCAGGCTAAATGGACAATGCATCCAAATAAAATCTGCATCATTTTTTGGTTTAATAGTCACTCCAGTTCACTTGATTTATTTACAAAAGCATTTCTGAGAAGATGTTATTGAGATTATTCTAAATAGCTACGCCTTTACACTGGCCTAATCTTGCAGTTTTTAACCCAGGCCTGGGAATGATATGGATGGGTTCCTCCTTCCCATGGAAACCAGGGCCAAATATGTTTACAGCACATTGTTTAGTGCACTAAATATTCGACAACCACTTTGGCACGTTAGCACATTTCCTATCTTGCCTCGTTGGATGAGACTAGTGTGAGGCAGTAGAGTGACTGCCCTTTAACACTGGGTTCATTCTTCAATATCACTACTGAAAGGTTAATTTAGCAGATTTTAAATATGAGAAGTTAGAACTTTTAATTTTGTTTGCTATTGAATCAGAGCTTCACAATTTTCATGTCCATGTGCAATATTACCAGGAGGTGGCACTTTTGGTTAACTTTGATGGTGGTGCATGAGTGGAAAATCTAACAGTTGATCGCCCACGTTCCTGCATGTGAAAATTCAGAAAAGATACATTTTCCTCCGTTTTACAAGAAGAAATCTGGGGGGGTGGAGGGATGGGAGGATTTGGGATGGGATTGGGGGGGGGGGGGGAGGGGGCGAGGGGAGTTGTACTCTGGAACTTAACATGCACTATTTAGTAGTCATATAACAGCACAGTGCAACACAGGAATAGGCCCTTTGGCATACAATGTGCAGGCTGAACACAATGCCATGCTAAACCAATCTCCTCTACCTGCACCGAAGATAGACACAAGATGCTGGAGTAACTCAACGGGTGAGACAGCATCTCTGCAGAGAAGGAATGGGTGACGTTTCTGGTCGAGACCCTTCTTCAGGCTGAGAGTCGGGGAGAGGGAGTCTAGAGATGTGAAAGGGTAAGGTGTGAAAACGACGGATCAAAGCAGCCAATGGTCAAGGAAAATGTAGAATGGTTCATTGTTAGCTGAGGGGAAGGTGACAAGGAGGCACACAATCCGTAAAATTAATCAGAAGGACAGTGAAACTAGTTGGAGAACTCTGTTGGGGAGGGACAGAGAGGGAGGGAAAGCAAGGGTTATTTGAAGTTCTCTGCACACGATCCAGGCAAACTTATAATGGCAATGTTAGATAATGATTCTTTGTATCGTGTAGAGTCAAACACCTGGATTCACTACTGTTGGTAGGTACTTTGCGAGGCCCTACTCAAGAAGATGTACATTTTGAGGAAAAAATGGACTGGCTTTTCTTCCAGGTCCATATTTCCCAGTTGCTGCCACCTTGTGGAGGGTCAGTGCCAAGATGATGATTCTTTCCTGTTTATCTGTGTTAGTATATGAGGTAGGGTGGTTTGAGAGGTGCACCTTCGGGAGGGGAAGGGGTGGTGGTATGGAGAAACCAGGCAGAGCTTTGGAAAAATGAAGCCTAGGTTGAGAAGACCTACTGTACAGGAAGATATACAGCAAACTGTATATCTGGCATTGTACTTTCTACAACATTCTTTTCTTAGCAGCTGTTTCTATAAAATGGCAGGCAACTATGAAATTTTCTTCAAAACAGCAAGGTAAATGTTCTAGGTTTGTACAAGAACTGTTTTTTTTTTACACGGCACGGTGGCGCAGTGGTAGAGTTTCTGCCACCATCGATCCTGACTACGGGTACTGTATGTACAATGTTTGTACGTTCTCCCCGTGAATGTGTGGGTTTTGTCCGAGATCCTCAGTTTCCTCCCACACTCCAAGGACGTACAGGTTTGTAGGTTAATTGGCTTGGTATAAATGTAAATTGTCCCAAGTGTGTGTAGGATAGTGTTAGTGCGCAGGGATGGCTGGTCGGTGCGGACTCGGTGGGCTGAAGGGCTTGTTTCCGCGCATTATCTCTAAACTAATAAACTAAACTCAAGAATGTGAACATTGCAACATTGAACTCATTCACTATGAAGAGCTATTTTTTTTTGCCTGGAATGATGGGATCATGAGACCCATCCTACACGGTACGAATGATTTTCTCCCTTCATACATTTAGTTGGTCCAAAAGGCATTGTGCTCTGCTGATGTCTACCACAAACAGATGCATGCAACTGGTCGTGGTCAATAAATTCCTGGCATTAAAGTGTAGGTTTGTCTGAACCTCAGCAGGTCACAAGTAAAACTGGATGGATTGGAGTAAATGCAATCCAATGCATTCATTCAACTGTCTCTGTGACATTACCCAAAGCATTCTGGTAATATTGCACAATGTTTTATGCTGTGCACTCAAGTGACTGGTGGAGTGTGTATTTAATGTGATATGTACTTTGTGTGGCACCAATTTTCATAGTCTGCACACCAGAATGTATTGAATTTTAATTTATCTGTTTCTAATTTTACCAACTGCTGCTTATATAAAACCAAAAATATTTGATGTTTAATCTGCGATTTTTATTGCATGAAGAACTGTCTTGTATAAGTGAGTCATATTTCCGAATATTCTCCAGTTGATCCATTTGGAAAGATTTTTCAGATAAGAGTCTGGGTCTAAATGTTAGTAAGACATTCGGAAAGGATGAGTGACCAAGGAGGGCAGACCAATTTGGGTATTGCAACTTTGTCCATTGTTTTTTGGGTTGAAAACTTGCATTTTAATGCGTGTGTTTCTTTTAAATGGAATGGACCTTTGGATACAGTTCAGCCCTGACTTGCCTGTTTAGATTCCCTGCACACAGTGCCCTAAAGCAGTTGTTCAGTTCCAAATAGTTAACCGCAAGGGCAAATGTGTAAATGGTGTGACTCGTAAACCTTCCTTTACAGTATGTTTTTTCGTTTGTAAATTTTGCAATATTGCAAGAGTACATCAATAAATATTCACTATTACGAATGGACCAATTCTGGTGGGAACAGTGACAATGGGCTGACCAAGCCCTGGGAACGGGGGCAAATTAGATGGGATACTAAAAATGGTAGCTATCAGAACACAAATATATGACAATGAGCAAGGAAATTAGAGAAATTGAACAAGGCAAGGTAAGAATTTATTTCCATTCAAAGTGCCCCCTGTATAACAAACAAGAAATTGGGCCAGGTGGGGAATGATGTATCGAGAATGTGCAAGGACAAGAAATGTGCCCCTTTCGACAGAATCGCCCAGACGCATCGATTTCAGCTTTAGTTTGCAATTGCACCCATCGAAAACATGGAGAAAAAGATTATTTGAATGGAAAAAACAGAATCTAGCTGTCTTTGCCAAATTTAACAATGTTTTCTGTTTTATTCCTGTGTGTTTAGTAATTAAATATTATTTTTTTATATATATATATATATACATATACTAATTCTGTTCTTTGAATTACTTAAAAAAAGCAACTGCAGACTAACTCCAAAACTGTTAGACATTTGACTAAAGTAATTGCCAATCCTTGTAATTGTGTTGTTGCAAAGAATAGCACCAGTTTTAATGTGGTTTATGCTGATTTCAGAGGTTCCACTTGAAGACTCTCGTGTGACCTGGGTTTTAAGCGTAGGTTTGCAGTATTGGAGTTTGGAGAAGGTTGAGAATAGTTAGGGAAGGCTGGATTAAACTTGGTAATTAAAACTGTTTGACTGTGTCTTGCCTCAGTAATGGTCACACTCCTTGTGGGTTAATGAATCCTTTTGAAATAAACAGAGACAACAGCATTGTGATGGTTGACAACAGCTAAGTTGCAGACATCCTTATTTGATATTTAAGTGTTGCTTCAGTTCTAGAAGCCAACAGGCCATTCAACCTTGTGGGTCTTCCGAACTAGATATGTGCTTTGACAGGGGTGGCACTGTGGCACAGTGGTGGAGTTGTTGCCTTATAGCACCAGAGACCCAGGTTCAATCCTGACTACGGGCGCCGCCTGTACGGAGTTTGTACGTTCTCCCCATGACCGTGTGGGTTTTCTCCGGGAACTCTGGTTTCCTCCCACATTCCAAACACGTACAGGTTTGTAGGTTAATTGGCTTCAGTAAGAATTGTAAATTGTTCCTTGTGTGTAGGATAGTGCTAGTGTACAGGGATCTCTGGTTGGCATGGACTTTGTGGGCTGAAGGGCCTATTTCCGCACTGTATCTGTAAACTAAACTAGACTGTAAAGTCTGTGCATCTTCACATGGGAATCCTGGCTGATGTTACATGTTTCACTGCTTCACCCCTTTCACAAAGGCACCTAAAGCCAGTTTTACTCCCTGTCCTGTCCTAACCCCATCCACTCCTATCAGCTGCCCACTTCCATCCCACTTTCTTACTCAATCAACATTAACCAAGGACTGAATCTGAAACTATGTTGGGTTTTATAAACTCCAGTTGTTCAATGCATTCATATCATATCATATATATACAGCCGGAAACAGGCCTTTTGGGCCCACCAAGTCCGTGCCGCCCAGCGATCCCCGTACATTAACACTATCCTACACCCACTAGGGACAATTTTTACATTTACCCAGCCAATTAACCTACATACCTGTACGTCTTTGGAGTGTGGGAGGAAACCGAAGGTCTCGGAGAAAACCCACGCAGGTCACGGGGAGAACGTACAGACTCCTTACAGTGCAGCACCCGTAGTCAGGATCGAACCTGAGTCTCCGGCGCTGCATTCGCTGTAAAGCAGCAACTCTACCGCTGCGCTACCGTGCCGCCCTATATTAAGCCCATGTGTAGGAAAATAACTGTAGATGCTGGTACAAATCAAAGGTATTTATTCACAAAATGCTGGAGTAACTCAGCAGTTACTCCAGCATTTTGTGAATAAATACTTTCTATTAAGCCCATGTGATAGGTTCCAAAATACCTACCACCCTCTGTGTGAACAAGTTGCCCCTCAGGTTCCTATTAAATCTTTGCCCTCTCTCCTTAAAATCTTTCACCTCTTCATCAGTAATGGCTCAGCCACTCAGTGATGAGTTGTAGACACAAAGTGCTGGAGTAACTCAGCGGGTCAGGCCACATCTCTGGAGAAAAAGGATTGATGACGTTTCGGGTCGGGACCCTTCTTCAGGATTCAGGATATCTTTATTTAGTCGAAATTTAGTCCCCCACAGTCCAACAATAAAAGCAATAAAACTTGCAAATTATATAACCCCAACCAACACAAAAAAAAAACCCCAAAAAAAGAAACATCCATCACAGTGAGTCTCCTCCAGTCCCCTCCTCACTGTGATGGAAGGCCAGAATGTCTTTTCTCTTCCCCTGCCGTCTTCTCCCGCGGTCAAGCTGTTGTCGTTGCCACGTTCCAGGCCGCGCCGGACGGTGAAAGGTCCACTGCGGGCCGACCCAAGCCCCGCGATCCGGCTGTCTGACAGTCAGAGATGCTGCCTGACCTGCTGAGTTACTCTAGCAGTTTGTGACTATCTTCGGTATATACCAGCATCTGCATTTCCTTCCTCCACGTTAACGAGTTGCGTCTGATTTCCCTAATGGTGAGAGTCACGAGAAACGCACCCCCTCGTGACTGTAAATCTTGGAGTTCTTAGTCGAAATAGGACTTAATCGCAGCTGTGATCTTGCGGTGTTAGAGCCCAGATTAATAGATTTTTTTTTTAATGATCCTGATGATGGCAGCTGTACCTTTCATCAATTGCCCACAGGCTGTAGCTGCATTTGCTTGCACTGAACAGCTGTCTGTCTACCTGGGAGTCACGTCACTGGAATTGCTCAGAGGAAGATGTACATTTGGAAATCATCGAATCATTTGTTTCATATATAATGTACTGTACTGTACATTCCAGACTGTAGCAATGCACACCTTGGACACCCCAGCAGAACTGTGTGTGCAAGCAGTACTGCTGGTGTGGTGGGTTCTGGTCAATAATGCAATTATTCAACTGCCTCATTGTCCTCAACAGTGCAGTTTTGGCACCGTGGAACATTATGACGGCAAAGGGCTATGTTAGGTACGGGTTGCTTTTAGATACTGTTGGTTTATGTTGGTTGATTGGAATATTTTTTTTCACTGAGGCTGTTTGTAAATGAATGATGTTTATGATATGGGCCTTAAAATAATTGTTGCCTAGAAATTGAGCTTGGCCTTTTTTTTTTGATGCACCAAAACAACATTATATTTGACTTTAGCACCAAATCTGCTCCCCCATCAGAAAATCATAAAACAGGCCAAATGGACATTTGAGACTGTGCTGCAGTGATTTACACCCAAAAGAATGAAAACAGACCCGAGTCCACACTGACCAACAGTCACCCCTGTACACACTATGGACAATTTACAAAAGGCCACTTAGCTTACAATGCGATCCTCGGTTTGTTTGGCCAACATCCCTCCCCACTCCACTCCTATGGAGTTTACAGCTGTGATGGAGGCCATTGCCACAGTTGCTGAATACCTCACTGATCATCTAATGCATTTGAGTGGTAAAGATCAGATGATGTACTGAGGTACATTTAACAACTCTGCAACTAATGTTGGAGCGGGGAGAAAAGGGTTGGAAGAATAATTTTGATCATTGGAATATGAGCCGTTTAGATGTTGGGATCAACATATCAAAAGTCAGAAGGGAGAGCCTTCACTGGGATTGCAGCCTGTTATGTTCTTGTTTTTTTTTATTGACTGTCACACATTGATTATTCTACCAACATCAGAGTTCCAGTCTCAATGGTGTACAGGGGTGATATTGATCACATTGTTTGTGCCTCTGACACGACATCAAGATGACCCAAGTCCAGTTTTGTAAGGACACAATGTGCTGGAGTAACTCAACAGGTCAGGCAGCATCCCTGGAGAACATGTCGGGTTGGGTCGAGACCCTTCTTCAATTTTCCTCGAAAATTATCAGGATTTTTTCTCGATAAAATTGAATGTTAGCACAATTAGCAAAAGCAAATAGTAATTTATGAGAGTGGCTTTAAAGCTCTGTTCCCATTGACCAACGTCACTATGAACACACCTTGAAGGAGACAAAGATCATTGCCCACAAGGAAGGGGATGGGTGGGTGATGTTTCAGGTTGGGACACTTCTTCAGACAAGTGGGGGGGAGGGAGGGGGGGAGGAGAGGTGAAGAGGTGAAGAGCTGGTATAAATCAGGACCGGATCTTTTCATTGGTTAGCTGATATGCGAAACAGTGCAACCCTCTATATCTCACACACAAAATGATGTAAATATTACCATGAATGACAGAAATAAAAAGTGTTATCCTTGTTTATGAAGTTGATTTTTGAATGATTTAAAATTGAGGGGGTTGGTGCAATATACTGCTAACCCACAAATGTGTTATGAGATATTCACATTTGAAAAGTCCATAAATCAGAAAAAAACCAAGAAGGTGCCTATGTTATTTGACCAACTTATCAGTTGAATTTAAATATGATTTTTTTACAGGTTGTAGGATAGTTGGTAGGGATCATGTTAATGCATGTAGCTCATTTTTCACAAAAGTGAGGGTCAGCACTACATTGCACCAACATTGTATGTTAAATTCAAAACTAAACTGGTAGTAATGTACATTATTCATGTCTAATGCTAGCACTTCTGTAACAGTGTAGGTATGTATGCATTACATTTTATTGCACTAATATAGAATGAAAAAATATCTTGACATGTGTTCATAGTTATTGTATTCACAATATTAGGATTTCTGGAAATAAGTTTGATGTCACTGATTGTGACGTCAAATGTCAAACTGTGAGTAATTTGGTGAGCATTTTGTTGCTCAGGCCTTCATGAAGCAGCACTATATTGGACCTATGAAACTTAAATTCATGAATGGAAACACCTGTGCTTTTGTACAGCATCTATCGCAAACTTAATATTGTACCAAGGTCTAGCAAATGGAGTGTCACTATGCTCTAGTACCAAAAAGGAACATGTACATGTGATTGTTGGCTTGTAAAGAGAAAAAAAAGCTATCTAACATATCTGACCCATAGCAGCTCACATGCCTCTTCAAAAAGTACAAAAGTTCACATTTTTCTGTTTAATTTCTCTGATTATATGTTTTGTCAATCAAATCAAAAGATCAGCAAAAAGCATTGAATTTTGACCAAGGTATTGGAGCTAAAATTCAATTGTTTGATGCACCTCTTTTTCGATCACAAGGCTCGTACGACATTTTTAAAAAAAATTGCGTGAGATGAAAGATAGCAAGAAGATCCTTTTAGTCTGAATTTGACACCAGTCCAAAATATTCAGACCAATGTAAATCAAAAAAACAATTCTACCAACTCTACATTGGGACAAAGTAGAATGTGCTATAGGAATTCAGTGGGTCAGGCAGCGTGCGTGGAGAGAAATAGTCATGTTTCTGGGCTGAAACCGTCAGACTCTTCCGTCTCCCAAGGGAATGTTGATGGGGAAGGGAGACTAGTAGACTAAATGAAAACAGTCAGGGAGTTGGATTTTACATTGTGGTACATATTACTTTATTTTCTTGGTGTATGCAATCTAGTTGAATCAAAACAAAAGATCTCACCCTCATTTGTGGCATTGATCATAAGTTCATGAGTTATAGGAGCAGAATTAGGCCATTCGGCCCATCGAGTCTGATCTATCAACCATGGCTGATCTATCTTTCCCTCTCAACCCCATTCTCCTGTCTTCTCCCCGTAACCCTTCAAGAACCTGTCAAAGCTAGACACAAAATGCTGGAGTAACTCAGTGGGACAGGCAGCATCTCTGGAGAGAAGGAATGGGTGACGTTTCAGGTCGAGACCCTTCCTCAGATCTGTCAATCTCCACTTTAAAAATAACCAGCGACTTGACCTCCACAGCTGTCTGTGCAGTTAATTCAACAGATTCACCACCCTCTGGCTAAAGACCACAAATTGATCGCCCTCTGGTTAAAGATGATTAATCAGTAAAATCACATTGTACATTTCCTACGATCTTTTCTATTATTGAAGTGCTGTTCCTTTGACTCTATAGTTTGATGATGTGTTGGTCTTGGATTAGGTTCCATGATCCTGCCCAGTCAAAGATATCCAGATTCATTTCCTTGTACCCACAGCCCATGTGGCTTCCTCCCACTTCACCCTCACTTGCTACTGTCCAACTTCAACAAATCACTTCACACTGCACTTTTCAACTCTTGCCTGTGCGTACAATTTCACACCTGTGCATCTGCCCAACTCTTCTCTCAACTGTGTATAATTTATTTGGCCATTAACTGCCAGATCTGGCCAGATTATACCAAGCGCTATTGAACAACTGTGTTTACTTTAATTTAAAATGTTGAATTCATCCGTGAGCCCTTCAAAGAACAGTCAGTTCTTTATGACCTTTACTGCTATATTATGAAAGAACTACCATACGGGCTCCATTACTGATAGATTATTTGGTAACAACAGTGATTAAAAACAGGATTTCCAAATATAGGTAAATCGTTTCTGTACAAGTAGTCTCAAATATTTTGAACTTGTAAGTGCATTCTTAGCCTTTTTTTAAAGCATAGAATTATCAATAGATATTTACCATTCAATGGCAAAGTGCTATTATTATGTTACTGACCTTGAAAACTGCTTGCAACCTTCTTGACCCTTCTTGGCATACTGTTGGGTTATAAGCTGTCAGGGTGTTGTTCCTCCAGTTTGTGTGTGGTCTCTCTTGTCAGTGGAGGAGGCCCAGGACCGAAAGCTCAGCGTGCGAATGGGAAGTGGAGTTAAAATGGTGGGCCACTGGGAGATCCCATAGGCCTTGTTTGAAGAATGGTCTCGACCTGAAACGTCACCCATTCCTTCAATCAGGAGATGCTGCCTATCTCTCTGAGTTACTCCAGCATTTTCTGTCTATCTTGGCGGTAACATTGATGTCCAAGAGTCAATCACAATGATTTTAATAAAGAGCGCATTTTAAAATAAATATTTTAAATATTTTATTTTAAAAAATTAAAAACGTATATGGTAATCAAGAATCTTTTTCACAAAATTGATACAAAAAAATAAAGCTTTATATATTTTCCAATTTTATTTTCAAATTAAAAAAAAAATTGAATAGTTATGAGTGAATTGTAATGAATGCACCAAATGCCCAGAGAGTTTAAGTAGTAATTATGGATTAAGATACTATTAAGATACTATTTTGACTTTTTCCAGAAAGGCATAACATTCTTGGCATATTGTGTAGTGATACTAAATCCTAAACACACAAAATCCATGTGGAAAATTTGATAGACTTGTAGAAACTTTGTTGAATAGTTACAGGCCGCTCGGCCCACTTTGAGGGGAAAGGCTCTCAGTTTCATGGAGCTCCTTTATGGCTGAGGGAAATCTTTATGTGCAGGTACCCAAGAAACCAGCCAGGTCCACATAGGAGCCCAAGACCAACTGGGATAACAGCAGCAGCTGGCGAGGGACTGCACAGAAATGGGCGAAGATAGACACAAAATGCTGGAGTAATTCAGCCGGACAGGCAGCATCTCTGGAGAGAAGGAATGGGTGATGCTCCAGGTCAAGACCATTCAGACTAGAGATGCTGCCTGAGTTTCTCCAGCATTTTGTGTCTATCTTTGGTGTAGACCAGCATCTGCAGTTACTTCCTGCACAGAAATGGGCCCTTTAGCCCGCAGAGTACACAATGACCATCTAGCCACCTATTTACACTAATCCAGCATCAAACCCATTTTAATTCTCCGCACATTCTCATAGAATCCCCGCACATTCTACCACAGCCGAATGCATTAGTGCCAATAGACAATAGGTGCAGGAGGAGGCCATTCGGCCCTTCGAGCCAGCACCGCCATTCAATGTGATCATGGCTGATCATTCTCAATCAGCACCCCGTTCCTTCCTGCCTTCTCCCCATACCCCTTACAGTGGGCAATGAATCTACCAACCCGCATTTGTTGGAATGTGGGAGGAAGCACCTTTGGACACTGAGAGAGGCACAAATCCAACGCATAAATCACCAGGGGTCGAGATCAAACCTTGGTTGCTGGAGCTGCAAACTGGCTTCTTTACTCGTTGCAACACTGTACCAGCTGTGCTTTTCAAATAAACTTTTATCCCTTTTTGGTTCCAACAAAAGGACTCCGACCTCCAATGTAAACTCTGTTTCTCTTCCCACAGATGCAGTCTGACCAGCTGAGCATTTTCTGCTTTGGTCCGACCGACCGACAGCAGAGTATTCCTTTCCTTTCTTTGCAAGGTGAAGATATGCTTTTTCTGGTGGTGGCTTAAGCATGGACGAAGATTTATTGTGGGATAGCAGAGAAGAGGATATTTGAGTTATAGATATGGAATCTTGAATTGTATGGGCTTCAAATATACTGTGGCCAAGGTACAACTGAATATCATGAAAATATAAAGTTTACTCAAGGATTTTAATTGCTTAATCTTTGGCTTCGTGGTGGGCACATGGAAGCCACCAGTGACAATTTGCTGTTCCCTCTTAGGAATAGCTGTTAGATCAAACACTACTTAGTTTAGTTTAGATATATAGCATGGAAACAGACTCTTCAGCCCATCGAGTCCATGCCAACCATCGATCACCCATTCACACCAAGTTCCAAGTTAATCCACTTTTTCATCCATTCCCTGCACATTAGGGGCAATTTTACAGAAGCTAATTCACCTCCAAACCTCATGTCTTTGAGATGTGGGAGGAAACCAGAGCACACGGAGGAAGTCCGTGCGGTGACAGGGAGAACGTGCAAACTCCACACAGACAGCACCCAAGGTCAGGATTGAACCCAGGTCTCTGGTGGTGTGAGGCAGCAGCTCTACCAGCCACACCACTGTACCGTCCTACTTGCGGCGATAATTCATAGCTTCAATTACCGCCCGGCAATATAAGTGACAACCTGCACTTTAACTGTTCTCCAGTGGCCAATTCTTATGCAGGCTTCAGTTCATTTATCAAGATAATGTGCTAAATTCAGACTAAACAATATACTTCATTTTGGGAATTGCTTAAGGCCTGAAGGAGGTACTAAAAAGTGAGTAAAGGTCGGGACAGCAGGAGCAAGGACGACCGTTGGCTGAAAGAAAGTAAGTGTTAATTGAAGGTAAAAGTCCATTTAAAAAGAGCGCCAAAGAGCGCCAGCAGTCAGTTAGTGAAGCACACACCTCCAAGCTCGTCAGAGGAAGGCAGGATAGGAGTGAGTACGTGGATTGGCTGATCAATTAAATTAGAAGTTTGGTAAATTGGCCAATTAGGTAATTTAGTGACTGATATAAACAAGGGGTGCAGCCCTGTCTGGGTGCTGCCTTGTGAGCACAGTGCCCTGTGAGCGCGGTGCCCTGTGAGCGCGGCGCCCCGTGAGCACAGTGCCCTGTGAGCCAATAGACGCAGGAGTAGGCCATTCGGCCTTTCGAGCCAGCACTGCCATTCAATGTGATCATGGCTGATCATTCTCAATCAGTACCCCGTTCCTGCTTTCTCCCCATACCCCCTGACTCCGCTATCCTTAAGAGCTCTATCTAGCTCTCTCTTGAATGTATTCAGAGAATTGGCACCACTGCCCTCTGAGGCAGAGAATTCCACAGATTCACAACTCTCTGACTAAAAAAGTTTTTCCTCATCTCTGTTCTAAATGGCCTACCCCTTATTCTTAAACTGTGGCCCCTGGTTCTGGACTCCCCCAACATTGGGAACATGTTTCCTGCCTCTAACATGTCCAACCCCTTAATAATCTTATACGTTTCGATAAGATCCCCTCTCATCCTTCTAAATTCCAGTGTATACAAACCTAATCGCTCCAGTCTTTCAACATATGACAGTCCCGCCATTCCGGGAATTAACCTAGTAAACCTACGCTCAACGCCCTCAATAGCAAGAATATCCTTCCTCAAATTTGGAGACCAAAACTGCACACAGTACTCCAGGTGCGGCCTCACTAGGGCCCTGTACAACTGCAGAAGGACCTCTTTGCTCCTATACTCAACTCCTCTTGTTATGAAGGCCAACATTCCATTGGCTTTCTTCACTGCCTGCTGTACCTGCATGCTTCCTTTCAGTGACTGATGCACTAAGACACCCAGATCACGTTGTACGTCCCCTTTTCCTAACTTGACACCATTCAAATAATAATCTGCCTTCCTATTCTTACCACCAAAGTGGATAACCTCACACTTATCCACATTAAACTGCATCTGCCATGCATCCGCCCACTCACACAACCTGTCCAAGTCACCCTGCAACCTCATAGCATCTTCCTCACAGTTCACACTGCCACCTAGCTTTGTGTCATCGGCAAATTTGCTAATGGTACTTTTAATCCCTTCATCCAAGTAATTGATGTATATTGTAAATAGCTGCGGTCCCAACACCGAGCCTTGCGGTACCCCACTAGTCACCGCCTGTCATTCTGAAAGGGACCCATTTATCCCCACTCTTTGCTTTCTGTCTGTCAACCAACTTTCTATCCATGTCAGTACCCTACCTCCAATACCATGTGCTCTAATTTTGCCCACCAATCTCCTATGTGGGAGGCTTTCTGAAAGTCGAGGTACACCACATCCACCGGCTCTCCCCTGTCAATTTTCCTAGTTACATCCTCAAAAAATTCCAGTAGATTAGTCAAGCACGATTTCCCCTTCGTAAATCCATGCTGACTCGGAACGATCCTGTTACTGCGATCCAAATGCTCCGCAATTTCGTCTTTTATAATTGACTCCAGCATCTTCCCCACCACTGATGTCAGACTGGTCTATAATTTCCCGTTTTCTCTCTCCCTCCTTTCTTGAAAAGTGGGATAACATTAGCTACCCTCCAATCCACAGGAACTGACCCGGAATCTATAGAACATTGGAAAATAATTACTAATGCGTCCACAATTTCTAGAGCCACCTCCTTAAGCACCCTGGGATGCAGACCATCAGGCCCTGGGGATTTATCAGCCTTGAGTCCCATTAGTCTACCCAAAACTTTTTCCTGCCTAATGTGGATTTCCTCCAGTTCCTCTGTCACCCTAGGATCTCTGGCCACTAGAACCTCTGGGAGATTTTTTGTATCCTCCTCAGTGAAGACAGATCCAAAGTACCGGTTCAACTCTTCTGCCATTTCCTTGTTCCCCATAATAAATTCCCCTGCTTCTGTCTTCAAGGGACCCACATTTGCCTTGACTATTTTTTTCCTCTTCACATACCTAAAAAAGCTTTTACTATCCTCCTTTATATTATTGGCTAGTTTACCCTCGTACCTCATCTTTTCTCCCCGTATTGCCTTTTTAGTTATCTTCTGTTGCTCTTTAAAAAAGTCCCAATCCTCTGGCTTCCCACTCTTCTTTGCTATGTTATACTTCTTCCCTTTTATTTTTATGTTGTCCTTGACTTCCCTTGTCAGCCACGGGTGCCTCTTACTCCCCTTAGAATCTTTCCTCCTCTTTGGGATAAAGTGATCCTGCAATTTCTGCATTATTCCCAGGAATACCTGCCATTGCTGTTCCACAGTCTTCCCTGCTAGGGCCTCCTTCCAGTCAATTTTGGCCAACTCCTGCCTCATGCCTCTGTAATCCCCTTTGCTATACTGTAATACTGACACCTCCGATTTTCCCTTCTCCCTCTCCATTTGTAGAGTAAAACTTATCATATTGTGGTCACTGCCTCCTAATGGCTCATTTACCTCAAGTCCCCTTATCAGGTCAGGTTCATTACATAACACTAAATCCAGAATTGCCTTCTCCCTGTGAGCACAGTGCCCTGTGTGTACAGTGCCCTGTGTGTAAAATGCCCTGTGTGTACAGTGCCCTGTGTGTAAAATGCCCTGTGTGTACAGTGCCCTGTGAGTACAGTGCCCTGTGAGTACAGTGCCCTGTGTGTACAGTGCCCCATGAGTACAGTGGCCCGTGAGCACAGTGCCCTGTGAGTACAGTGCCCTGTGAGTACAGTGCGAGTCTTTGGCTGCGAGTCTTTGGCGAGGAGGTTACACTTGTTTTTAGACACTAAGGTAATGGCGGATAAGTTGGTGCAGTGTGTTTCCTGCAGGATGTGGGAAGGTAGGGACTCAGCTGGAGCTTCTGGGAGCTACACCTGCAAGAACTGTGTCCAGGTGCAGCTCCTAAATGGACGTGTGGTGGAGTTGGAAAAGCAGCTGGATGACCTCAGGGCCATCTGGGAATGCAAGAGTTTCCTGGACAGGACCTACTGTGAGGCTGTCACGCCAAGGGTCCAGTTCGAGCGAAGGTGGGAGGCCGTTTCAAAGGGGGAGTGAACGTGGGCTACAGGAGACCCCGGTGGCTGTGCCTATTGCAAACAGGTACACCCTCTTGGGAGCTGTTGGGGCAGAAGACGCTTCCAGTCCGAGCGGCGGACAGGTTGGTGGTCTAATCCAGGCAAGGAGACTCGACCGGGGAGACCGAAGTCAGGATGAGCCATAGTAGTGGGTGACTCCATTGTCCGAGGTACGGACAGTAGATTCTGTGGCGGCAGGCGGGACTCGAGGATGGTCTGTTGCCTCCCTGGTGCCAGGGTTCAAGACATCACGGACCGGCTTCAGAACATCCTAGCAAGGGAAGGCGATCAACCGGAAGTAGTTGTGCACGTGGGCACGAACGACGTCGGGAGGAAGAGGAAGGAGATATTGCAACATGAGTTTAGAGAGTTTGGAAGAAGACTGAGAAGTAGGACGTCGAGGGTGGTTATCTCTGGACTGCTGCCTGTACTTCGTGCTGGTGAGGGGAGGAACAGAGAGATCGGGGATATGAATGTATGGCTGAGGGGCTGGTGCAGGGAGCAGGGATTTAGATTTCTAGACCACTGGGATCTCTTCTGGGGTAGGGGTGACCGGTACAAAAGGGACGGGTTACACCTTAACAGCAAGGGGACCAACATTCTGGCAGGCAGGTTTGCCAGTGCTACACGTGTGGGTTTAAACTAAGTAGTGGGAGGGAGGGGTTGACAAATTGGGAATATGAAGATGGAGTTAAAGGGGAAGCAAATACAGGAGAAATTGCAAAGGACTCTCGTATAAATGGGAAGAGAAGTTCTAGATGGGACAAGAGAGTAAGGTCAGGGCCAATTGTGACCGGTGTGAGAGGGGAGGTGAATACTGAAGTTAAAGTGTTGTATTTAAATGCGCGAAGTATAAAAAATAAAGTGGATGAGCTTGAGGTTCAGTTAGATATTGGCAAGTATGATGTTGTGGGAATCACAGAGACATGGCTACAAGAGGACCAGGGCTGGGAACTGAATATTCAGGGGTACACAACGTATAGAAAAGACAGACAGGTGGGCAGAGGGGGTGGGGTCGCTCTGTTGGTAAGGAATGATATTCACTCCCTTGCAAGGGGTGAGATAGAATCAGGAGATGTAGAATCAGTATGGATAGAAATGAGAAATTGTAAGGGTAAAAAGACCCTAATGGGAGTTATCTATAGGCCCCCAAACAGTAGCCTCGACATAGGGTGCAAGTTGAAACAAGAGCTGAAATTGGCATGTCGCAAATGTAATGCTACGGTGGTTATGGGTGATTTCAACATGCAGGTAGACTGGGAAAATCAGGTTGGTAATGGACCCCAGAAAAGAGAGTTTGTGGAGTGCCTTCGAGATGGATTCTTAGAACAGCTTGTACTGGAGCCTACCAGGGAGAAGGCAATTCTGGATTTAGTGTTGTGTAATGAACCTGATCTGATAAGGGAACTCAAGGTAAAAGAGCCATTAGGAGGCAGTGATCATAATATGTTAAGTTTTAAATTACAAATTGAGAGGGAGAAGGAAAAATCGGAAGTGTCAGTATTACAGGATAGCAAAGGGGATTACAGAGGCATGAGGCAGGAGCTGGCCAGATTTGACTGGAAGGAGGCCCTAGCAAGGAAGACATTGGAACAGCAATGGCAGGTATTGCTGGGAATAATGCAGAGGTTGCAGGATCAATTAATCCCAAAGAGGAGGAAAGATTCTAAGGGAAGTAAGAGGCACCCTTGGTTGACAAGGGAAGTCAAGGACAACATAAAAATAAAAGAGTAGAAGTATATCATAGCAAAGAAGAGTGGGAAGCCAGAGGATTAGGACTCTTTTAAAGAGCAACAGAAGATAACTAAAAAGGCAATACGGGGAGAAAAGAAGAGATAAGCTAGCCAATAATATAAAGGAGGATAGTAAAAGCTTTTTTAGGTATGTGAAGAGGAAAAAAATAGTCAAGGCAAATGTGGGTCCCTTGAAGACAGAAGCAGGTGAATTTATTATGGGGAACAAGGAAATGGCAGACGAGTTGAACCGGTACTTTGGATCTGTCTTCACTAAGGAAGATACGATCAATCTCCCAGATGTTCTAGTGGCCAGAGATCTTCGGGTGACGGAAGAAATGAAGGAAATTCACATTAGGCAGGAAATGGTGTTGGGTAGACTGAATCGACTGAAGGCTGATAAATCCCCAGGGGCTGATGGTCTGCATCCCAGGGTACTTAAGGAGGTGGCTCTAGAAATTGTGGACGCATTGGTGATCATTTTCCAATGTTCTATAGATTCAGGATCAGTTCCTGTGGATTGGAGGGTAGCTAATGTTATCCCACTTTTTAAGAAAGGAGGGAGAGAGAAAACAGGAAATTATAGACCAGTTAGTCTGATATCAGTGGTGAGGAAGATACTGGAGTCAATTATAAATGACGAAATTGCGGAGCATTTGGATAGCAGTAACAGGATCGTTCCGAGGCAGCATGGATTTACGAAGGGGAAATCATGCTTGTCTAATCTTCTGGAATTTTTTGAGGATGTAACTAGGAAAATGGACAGGGGAGAGCCGGTGGATGTGGTGTTCCTCGACTTTCAGAAAGCCTTCGATAAGGTCCCACATAGGAGATTTGTGTGCAAAATTAGAGCACATGGTATTAGGTGTCAGGTACTGACATGGATAGAAAATTTGTTGGCAGACAGAAAGCAAAGAGTGGGGATAAATGGGTCCCTTTCAGAATGGCAGGCAGTGACCAGTGGAGTACCGCAAGGCTCGGTGCTGGGACCGCAGCTATTTACAATATACATTAATGACTTGGATGAAGGGATTAAAAGTACCATTAGCAAATTTGCAGATGATACAAAGCTGGGTGGTAGTGTGAACTGTGAGGAAGATGCTATGAGGTTGCAGGGTGACTTGGGCAGGTTGTGTGAGTGGGCGGATGCATGGCAGATGCTGTTTAATGTGGATAAGTGTGAGGTTATCCACTTTGGTGGTAATAGGAAGACAGATTATTATCTGAATGGTGTCAAGTTAGGAAAAGGGGACGTACAACGAGATCTGGGTGTCCTAGTGCATCAGTCACTGAAAGGAAGCATGCAGGTACAGCAGGCAGTGAAGAAAGCCAATGGAATGTTGGCCTTCATAATAAGGGGAGTTGAGTACAGGAGCAAAGAGGTCCATTTGCAGTTGTACAGGGCCCTAGTGAGACCACACCTGGAGTATTGTGTGCAGTTTTGATCTCCAAATTTGAGGAAGGATATTCTTGCTATTGAAGAAGTGCAGCATAGGCTCACAAGGTTAATTCCCGGAATGGCGGGACTGTCGTACGTTGAAAGACGGGAGCGACTGGGCTTGTATACTCTGGAATTTAGAAGGATAAGAGGGGATCTTATTGAAACATATAAGATTATTAAGGGATTGGACACGCTAGAGGCAGAAAACATGTTCCTAATGTTGGGGGAGTCCCGAACCCTGGGACCACAGTTTAAGAATAAGGGGGAGGCCATTTAGAACGGAGATGAGGAAGAACTTTTTCTCTCAGAGTTGTAAATCTGTGGAATTCTCTGTCTCAGAAGGCAGTGGAGGCCAATTCTCTGAATGCATTCAAGAGAGAGCTCAATAGAGCTCTTAAGGATAGCGGAGTCAGTGCGTATGGGTAGAAGGTAGGAACGGGGTACTGATTGAGAATGATCAGCCATGATCACATTGAATGGTGGTGCTGGCTTGAAGGGCCGAATGGCCTACTCCTGCACCTATTGTCTATTGTCAATTGATCCTTCAGTCCCTGTTATATCCTGTTCTGGTGAGGGGTCCTGACATATCCATGTCCTCCAATGATGCTGAGTTGGCGGCACGGTAGCGCAGCGGTAGAGTTGCTGCTTTACAGCGAATGCAGCGCCGGAGACTCAGGTTCGATCCTGACTACGGGCGCTGCACTGTAAGTAGGTTGTACGTTCTCCCCGTGACCTGCGTGGGTTTTCTCCGAGATCTTCGGTTTCCTCCCACACTCCAAAGACGTACAGGTATGTAGGTTAATTGGCTGGGTAAATGTAAAAATTGTCCCTAGTGTGTGTAGATAGTGTTAATGTGCGGGGATCACTGGGCGGCACGGACTTGGTGGGCCGAAAAGGCCTGTTTCCGGCTGTATATATATGATATGACATGATACTCCACACTTTGTATCCTTTTGTCTAAAAACCAGCATCTGCAGTACCTTGTGCCTACAGTGCTGGTGAATGTCGGTTGACCTGAAAGGTTAGCTCTGTATCGTCTTTCACAGATGCTCCTTGCACTTAGGAATGTTTTTCGCTAGCTTCTATTTTAATTGTCAGATTTGCAACATCTGCAGTAGTTAGTAGTTGATTGATTACATTGCAAGTAGCAGCATTCGCGGTCACTTGAGCATTTTTAATGCAGGATTGCAGAGCTCAGCAGGAAATAATGCTGTTTCTGGAAATTTGTCTGAGTTGTTGTTAGATGATGTGCACAGTTACACCATCCCCCATTTTTAACTCTTGGAGCCAGACTGTCTCTAACCTCAGGGCCGTTTTGCATCCTACATAATGGGTGCACCGTCTTTACTTGAAAAATGGATCAAAATTACATTATAACATGGTGGCGGCACGGCGGCGCAGCGGTAGAATTGCTGCCTTACAGCCGGAGACCCCGGTTGGATCCCGATTACGGGTGCTGTCTGTACATAGTTTGTTCGTTCTCCCCGTGACCTGTGTGGGTTTTCTTTGCGATCGGTTTTCTCCCACACTCCAAAGAGAGATGTATAGGCTTGTATACACTGGAATTTAGAAGGATGAGGGTGGATCTTATTGAAACATATAAGATAATTAGGGGATTGGACACATTAGAGGCAGGAAACATGTTCCCAATGTTGGGGGAGTCCAGAACAAGGGGCCACAGTTTAAGAATAAGGGGTAGGCCATTTAGAACGGAGATGAGGAAGAACTTTTTCAGTCAGAGAGTGGTGAAGGTGTGGAATTCTCTGCCTCAGAATGCAGTGGAGGCCAGTTCATTGGATGCTTTCAAGAGAGAGCTGGATAGAGCTCTTAAGGATAGCGGAGTGAGGGGGTATGGGGAGAAGGCAGGAACGGGGTACTGATTGAGAGTGATCAGCCATGATCGCATTGAATGGCGGTGCTGGCTCGAAGGGCTGAATGGCCTACTCCTGCACCTATTGTCTATTATAGGTTTGTAGGTAAATTGGTATAGTAAATTTGGTATAGTAAATTGTTCTTGGAGTGTGTAGGATAGTGTTAGTGTGCGGGGATCGCTGGTTGGTGCCCCAGGGCCTATTTCTGTGCCATATCAAATAATTTAAAAGGCTACATGGGATTTAAATGTCTAAAGGTAATAATGCTGACGTTTCTCATAATGCCCAGTTTCATATGACTCCCTATTGCCTTTTTAAAATATACAGATCCATTTTCTATTTTTATCCCAGATCCATAATGACTGCTGAGATGGAAAAAAAATCTCATCTTTCCACTGGACCTTGTGATCTTAAATCGATCGATATTGACACATTACCAGAAGGAGTAGATTTTTTTCTTAAGCCACTCCATCAGAAGTGTTTGTCCTGAAACCATTATTAATTAGGTCACCTCTTAATCGTCTCTGTTCCTGGGAGAGTAGGCCTAATTGTTCTGGTCTCTTCTTATAATTGAACATCATTATATTTGATTCATAGGAGATTTAGTATGTCATTGAATACTCTCTTGAACTTCGGCTGGTGTACCGTAGAGAACATATTGGCTGGTTGCTTCACAGCCGGGTTTGGCAACTTAAACACCCAAGAATGAAGAGGATTGCAAAAAAGTGATGAATCTTACTCAGTCTATCACGGATACTGACCTCCCCATCATCAACAAGAGTTACTGCCTCAAAAAGGTAGCCAGCATCATCGGAGACCCACACCACCATGGCCACGCTCTCATTTCACTCCCGCCATCGGAAAGAAGGCACAGGAGCCTGCAAACTGTAACATCCCAGTTACAGGAGTAGCTTCTTCCCTACATCCATCAAGCTGTTACACACTACAACCTCCAAATAGGCTTCGAACTATATAGACTTGGCAGCAATATCTTTGACTTTGCGTTACTATTGTCTATTTATTTATTTGTCTGTTTGTTTTTTACATGTACTTCACTTTTTTCGTTATTTATTATGGATTTTACAGATTAATATGTTTACATATCTGTTATGCTGATTCAAGTAAGAGCTTCATTGTTCCATTTCAGGACATCTATCTAAATATATATTACTAAGACTCTCATCTTGTATGTTTGTATATTTGTTTGTTTATGTTTGTTCTCGAAATACAGCCAAAACGGTACATGACAGCGCAACAATTCTAGGTCCACCTTACTCACCATTGGCCTGCGGTGTGCAAGTGGCAAGTTTTGTTCAAATTGTTGTTATATTTAAAAAGTCATTGACATTTTAAACTTTAATAAATCACTTTTCCACTTCCCTGCCCATCAGCTGCTTTCAACGTCTCAATGGGAGCCCAACGGATGTACGCCTGCACAGTTGGGACTCGTTGATCTAATACTTACGTGTTGTTCTTGCATCACAACGGTAAGATGGCCACTGGATCCGCGTGTGCGCAGTTGAGGAAGGGTTGCCGCTCGGAGTAGGCGGGGCCTGCCTGAGTGACGGGAGTGGCGGCCAATGGGGGGGGGGGGTGAGGAGAGCTCTCCTGCTGCTGGCCGCACGGGGCCAGGGTGTGTGGCTCCCTCGTCCGCCCCCAGTCCTGGGGAGGTTTTAAGGGGGGGGTTGAGGGGGGATAGAATGGGTGAGGGGGAGGGGGGTATAAGGGGGATTGAGGAAGGATGGAGTGGGTGAGGAAGGGAGGAAAATAGGGATGGGGGGGTGGAGTGGGGGGGAGGGAGAGGGGGGCATTGGGGGAGGGGAGGGTGCTACACCATTGCAGGAGAGGTTTGGATCCAACGGGTCCACAGCAGCTGGTATATTACTAAAAATCTAATCTTGTATGTTTGGCTGCTTTATGCCCAGCAAATTGTTCAAGCGCTTTTGATTGCAACATGCGCCTTAATTTAGTTCAACAAAGAAACTGACAATTTACTAAAGAACCTTTAATAACAACGGGAACCCAACGGGTCCACGGGTCGTCTAGTAGGACAATAAAACACTCTTGACTTGACCTGGGAACAGCCTAGCAACCCACTATCCTTTAAAGCCCTTGCAATTTTTCCTAAAGATCAGTGCTTGGCTGTGTCCATGGCACTCCAGTTGATCCTTAATCAGTGATTATAAAGTTCTAACAGAGCCTTTTTCTTTTATATTACAATTGAATTTTATTGATCTAACACACATCAACATGCGCATCAACGTGCTTGATCACTCATTAAGGATATCTCTGCATTCACCCTTTAAATAAATCCAACTGTGCAAAGCTTAAATCCCATTCCCCCCCCCCCCCCAAAAAGAAAGAAAACAAAAGTTGCAAAGACTACAGGCTAAAGTTATTTTAATTACATAAATTGTATATAGAATGTACAGTACAATTAGTTTGACTTGGCACAGTGACCAAGTACAACAATATTTCAATGAATTTCATATCTCTTCGTAGGGTATTCTAAAAAGCCATCGCATTTTAATCAGTTAAAGTAAAATATTGCAAACTCGTTCAGCTATGATGGAAAGAAAAGATTGCCATGAGAGTTGCCCTAAGTAAAATGCAAAATGATTTTCGTAAACATAAGTATGGCAGCACCTCAAAGAGTAAATAAAAGGATCGTGGTTTGAGCACTGGTGATTTTGGTGCACTTGGTAAAATATTAATTGTCAAACAAAGTGTACTTTGAAGGTGCCGATAGTTGCTTCGTTACGTAGCTTTGTAGCACTACATTTAACTACTACGCATCTCGTGTAACCTCCTTGCCATCGCTTCGAGTTCACTTTCAATCTCCTCAAGGCTCTCCACTTCTTGCTCCTGAGAAAATATTAAGAAGAGTGTTCGTTGAATTATTACTTGAAATGGACTTTGTCAGAATAAAAATGACTGGCACTTTCAAAGTAAGGATACTGTAACAGTTCACCTGTTTTCTGGGCAACTAATGAGGTGAAAATAAATCTGCACCAGCCATGTTTCCGAATGCAGGCATCTGCTGCCCTGAACCTCGAGGAGCCATTTGCCACTTGCAAATCAATTTACATTTAAAATGAGTTTTGCAAATAAATTCTCTAGAGTGTGATAGCAGTCAGCAGATGTGGACTCTATCTCGCCAGAGGAAAGTGAAAGGACTTTGAGCCTTTCCCTTTTGTTTCACAGGCAATTTGAGCCTCTATGTTCTTGTTAGCTATAACAAGTTTGGCATTGGTATGTGAAGTTGGAAGTATTTGCACCAACACACTGAACTAGTAGCATGAATGCAATATTAACACTATTGAATCCTTAATTGCACATTTAAAATAGGATCCCCTAACTACATATTCTGTCTTTCATGATTTCTGTACTTTCTGTTCTCGGTCATGTGTGGAGTCATCCCATTGAATGAAATGTTCCACATTTACGTGGGGAAGGAACCTAAAGAGTATCAAGTTAGTTCATTTAATCATCCATGTGTGTATGACTTGCATGCAGATCTATTGTGTGAATATTTTGCAAGTGGTGGCTTATGGAGAATGAACTCATGAACCCACCATCTGTTAGGTTGGCAAGTTATACTTGTGGCAAGCAATGATCTATGTGCATCCAGGGTCAGTGTTAATGTTCTTTCTGCCATTCTCAGAACTGTGCAAAGCTTCGGTTTCTTCAGCTATGCCGTCTAAATACTTATATTGAAAAGCACAGCAGCAGAGCATCTCAGATCCCTCAACTCGCTAAAGACCCAAATAAAAAAGCATGGTGTAGCTCACAACTCAAGTGACCTGGGTTCAATTGTCTGTGTGGAGTTTGCATATACTCTCTAACACACCCATGTGTTTCCTAAGGGTGCTTAGTGTCCACCCACATCCAGAGGTCATGCAGGTAGGCAGGTTACTGACTGCTCTAGGTTGCCTCTGGAGTGCAGATGAGAGGAAGAATCTGGGATTGGGAGGAGGAGATGGGAAAAGAATAGGAAGCTGCTGGAAATACAAGGAGAGTAAAATGGGCAGAGTGCAAATGTGCGAGAGCCGAATGGGGCTGTTTCTATGTTGTATGATAATATGATTTAATTCTGTGGACCAGAAAGTGATGAGCTTGAATTCCTGGTGACTGTTCAAGGCTGATCAGCCAGAGAGGAAGACTGTGACAAATGAGTTTGCTGACATGAGATAATTCTCGTGCCCAACGCAGCAAGTTTGGGTTGCAATTCCAAGAAAAAATAGACATTTGGCATTCATTATCAGATCTACACATCGATAATTAGCAATTAGAAAGTTGTTAGAATCTACCCAAGGCATGCAGTCACCTCTCAGAAGCAGTTGATGTTGAGAGGAAGGGCGAGGATTTCAACAAAGTATAGTAAGGCAAAAATGTAAGTGTTTTGTGTATCCATTTCATTCAGTTATAATCAACTTGGATTTAAAGCCTAGAATTCACCCCAACCTCTTTGTCTCATTTAAGCCACTTAAAACTTGCTGCTATGATCAGCTGTCTTGTTACCTCTCAAATGGCTCTTGTCTGTTCATGCTCTGTGAAGATGTACCATGCTGAGAATGCTAACAAAGTTATGGTATTGCAGATAAATATTACTGAAAGTGGCGACATTAACATATTGGAACCGTTCTGTCACTTGGATGGTTCTCCCACAATATTTGCCTCATATCCAGAGATCTAAAAAAAAAAAATCAATGCTGCTGTGGGAAAAGCTCATCTCATAATACTGTTGACAAGTGGCAAGTGTGGAATTTCAGGAAAAACAATAACTGGTGAGAATGTGAAGATCGCTACCATTGGGAGTTGTTGAAATCAATGGTGCAAGTGCAATGTACGGTTATGCGGAAAAAGAATAGTCCATAAGTGATAGGAGCAGAATTGGGCCATTCAGCCCATCAAGGCTACTCCACCATTCAATCATGGTTGATCCATCTTTCCCTCTTAACCCCCCGCTTCTGCCCTCTCCTCATAACCCCTGACACCTGTATAAATCAAGAATCTATCTATCTCTGCCTTAAAAATAACCATTGACTTGGTCTCCACAACCTTCTGTGGCAATGAATTCCACAGATTCACCACCCTCTGACTAAAGAAATTCCTCCTCGTCTCTTTTGAAAATCTATGACAATATTGAATGCGCTACCTATTTTGTAAATGGATTCTGAGCCTCACCAATTTAGAGCTTAGGAATTGCTAGATTTGGAAATGGCTTAACTCATACTGATAACAGACCTCTACTTATGGCAAAAATCTAAAGGATACAAAAGATGAAGAGACCTCTTTACCCAAAATATATCTTTGATTGTCAATGAGAATTTCTAATTTGGACATTTGGGGAAAGGTGCTTGCAGGTTTTAAACAAAAAATACTCAATCTCCCTTGCCTTTCACCACTTTATTCTTTATTAGTATTGGGATAACCTGCCATCTCCAAATTCTTCAAGGGGCCCCGATCCAAAATGTTGTCTGTCCATTTTCCTCCACAGATGCTGCCTGACCTACAGAGATCTTCCAGCGCTTTTGTTTTTTTGCTCGAGATTGCAGTATCTGTAAACTCTTGTGCCTCCATCTCCAAATTCTTCATAGAATTCTTTAAATTCTTTCTCTAACCACATTGCCATTGCAATTAAAGAGGTCCAAGAGAAATAAATGCATGGCGCGTTTATAGTATTTTTCTTGTGTTTTGGTCACGCTTTCAGGAACAAGGGACCACAATTTTGGGATACCCCTTTAAATGTTACCATTGTGACTGTCTATGGTATCATGGTTTTGTCCACTAGGTGCTGCTTGGATTGCTGGTCGAGGCGGACTCGGTGGGCCAAAGGACCTGCTTCCGCGATGTATCTCTAAACTAAAATAAAATAAACGCCTGCTCTTGAATGTTAGGGTCAACATGGATCTAGTGCACACCTGGATAAGAATTTTTGAACTACCTTTCCTCGTCATGTTGTTTTCATACAATGAGACTAGTGTTATTTACAATGAATGTGACCTGGAGAAGAACGGGTAGAGAGGTTTAGCCATTGATTATAAATCCATGTCATTTTCACGGTGATTTGTTTATCTGAAGTCTTATTTGAAATAGAGTAGACGAATGTCACGCCTGCCCATCCAACATTTTTCTAGCCAGACAAAAATATCTCACACCATGTCCCAATCTAGCAAGCTTCAAGATCCCAAACAAAACGGCAGCCCTGTCCATGTTTTTCTGATGTTGATGAGCTGCTTTCCCTGAGGACAGGAGTGGGAGTTACCATGCAGTTGCTAATCTACGGCAACATCTGCCCCCCATAGGGAGTAATGGTTTACAGGCTCAAGCTTAACAAGTGACTGCGCAGTTTTAGCGCCTGCACATCGCAGCCATAATCCAGCAGGCCGCGCGGTGGCAGAAGCTCCCAGTGGGCTGTGGCTGTTGGCTAGAAGCCGCCCAGCCGGCCCCTGCTCACCCCCTGCGGCCAGACGCACCGAGACACGGCAGGCCGCGGTCCATAGAGGGGAAGCCGCCGAGAAGGTCCTGCTCTTCCCAGAAGACCAAAGACTGGGAGGATGGAGCCGGTGATGACGAAGGATGCGACGGGCGAGGAGCAAGGCTGTTAGGAGAGGGGACCAGGGAATGGCCTACCACGCCTTCCAGGTCGGTGGCTGAAGGTGGACGGGCGAGGAGAGGGATATCAGTTCGCAGGTTGATCCACACATCCAAGGGAGGCGGCAGCTGGAGGCCATGCAGCAGCCTGGGCCTTGTCTGGACCGGGCAATGCTCATAAGAACTAGAGTGTGGACTGAACAATGAAAATGGCACCAAAATATGGCGCCTCTTGCATGTGGGCTCAGTGGACTATTTCTGTACACTTTGCTAAACGGGATGTGCTTAGATATGGCAATACCCTGCTGGACTGTTTGTAAGAAAATAATTTCACTGTGCATTTGCACATGTGACGATAAAGCATATTTGGACCACTATTGATAGGAAACACCACAATACATCAGTCATGCACTTAACTATGACACCCACCTCATTCTTCCTGGTAGCACTTCCTTCCTCTTCCTTCTTATCTTCCACATCAAGCTGTTTTTGCAATGCAGATGATGTAATGGCCATCTTGTTCTGCCTATCTTCCTCAGGATCAGATCTTCTGCTTCCCTGCACTTGTTGGAAATGACCATGCCTGCCTTGTGGTGTAACGTTTTCAAATCGGATCAATTTGTCTTCACCACTCGCTTCATGTTTTCTCAACTTCTTCTTTGGGGCTAGTTCTTCCATCTTTTGTTTTCCCTCCCCCTCTTCAGACAACTCATCCTTTCCATTATTTTTGCTTGAATATTCTTCCTCTACATTTTCTGAATTCTGGTGCCTCTCACTGTTCTCATTGGACCTCATTTCTTCATCTGAGCCCTTACCATTGTCCTTCACCTCTGAACTATCACTGTTGGTTGCGTCGTCTCCCCAGTCTTCTTGTGAGGGTTCCTCGGGATAGATTAGCTCCTCATCCTTACTGTCTTCATTAGGGTTGTGAGTTTCTTCCTCATCCTCCTCACTACTCTCTTTGATGTGATCTTCACCTACTTGCTCGGTGTATTCATCTTCATGTGCTTCTGTGCCATGCTCTTCACTTTGCCTCTGATCCTGGGACGGGCCCACATCAGACTCACTTTCAGAGGATCTGCTGTTGAATGGCTCATCTCCTATTGGAACCTTCCTTGCTGTTTCGCCATCTCTGACGTTTATAATGCTGCTCGAGTCTTCAGTTGTGTCCACAAGGTTCATGATGCGGTGCCTTCTTACAGCCGGTTGTCTTTCCTTTCTGATTTCCTCCTCCGTTTCCACTTTCTCAGCAGATGATCTATGCTGTTCTGTTGGATTATTTTCAGTGTTATCTGCAGAGCAATCAATACACCAAGTTAAATGTCAAAACTTCATCTTGATCATTTGCTTTTATTCAATAGACAATAGGTGCAGGAGTAGGCCATTCGGCCCCTTGAGCCAGCACTGCCAAAAAAAAACAATGCAGCTATTTTACTCCAGCAGTTTAATTTTTTGCTCAAGAGTTCAGCATCTGCAGTTTTTTTTGAGTCTCTGTAGTAATATTTTTGATTTGTAATTAATCTATGTTAGGCAACTTCAGCTGATGGATGTTTAGAAACATAGAAACATAGAAAATAGGTGCAGGAGTAGGCCATTCGGCCCTTCGAGCCTGCACCGCCATTCAATATGATCATGGCTGATCATCCAGCTCAGTAGCCTGTACCTGCCTTCTCTCCATACCCCCTGATCCCTTTAGCAAAAAGGGCCACATCTAACTCCCTCTTAAATATAGCCAATGAACTGGCCTCAACTACCTTCTGTGGCAGAGAATTCCACAGACTCACCACTCTCTGTGTGAAGAAATGTTTTCTCATCTCGGTCCTAAAAGACTTCCCCCTTATCCTTAAGCTGTGACCCCTGGTTCTGGACTCCCCCAACATCGGGAACAATCTTCCCGCATCTAGCCTCTCCAACCCCTTAAGAATTTTATATGTTTCTATAAGATCCCCCCTCAGTTTGTGAACTAAAATTGCAGCGGCATACATTCTTTCATCCAAAATGCTTCACAAACATTATTTAGCTGATGTCTTACTGATTTAGCTGATGACTATAGTGTAGATGGGACATTGTTGGCCGGTGTGGGCAAGTTGGGACGAAGGGCCTGTTTGCACACTGTATCACTCTATGACTCTATGATTAGAAATCTGAGCTGCAACTGAGCAGGTGTTTAGATTATGCTGAACTGTTGCCTTGCACCTCTAGTGGGTTATCACGACACGTACCTAATGATGATATATTTTTGTTGGCATTATTCTCGAGAACTTCAAGTTGCTTCTCTTTAAAATCATTGTTCTGTTTCATCTGGAGTGCCTTCTCATTGGCCCCTGATACAAAATGTCAAAGAAAATTTATTATGGAAGCAACAAAGATTTTCAGTTCCATCTGGACTTGGGTAGATTGTATAGAAATTAAGTATTATTAACTTCCTTGGATTTCCAGCATATTGTATCCTTGATACCAATGCTTTGCCGTCTTGAGAACTAAGTTACTCCTCGTTCACATTCTATGTCATAAAACATTGCAATAACTTAAGATACATTTTGAAGTAGCATATTTCACTTTTCAACGCAAATACTATTTTTTAATGTTTATTTAGTTTGGAGATGCAGTGCGAAAACAGGCCCCTTGGCCCACCGTCCACTAGGGTCTCGACTCGAAACATCACCCATTCCTTCTCTCCTGAGATGCTGCCTGACCTGCTGAGTTACTCCAGCATTTTGTGAAATAAATACCTTCGATTTGTACCAGCATCTGCAGTTATTTTTTTACACTACCCACACACTAACACTATTTTACACACATTATGGACAATTTACAATTGTACCAAAGTAATTAACCTACAAACCTGCACATCTTTGGAGTGTGGGAGGAATCCGGAGTACCCGGAGAAAACCCATGCAGGTCACGGCGAGAATATACAAACTCCATACAAACAGCATCAGAATAATCAAATCCCCGTCTCTGGCGCTGTAAGGCAGCAACTCTGCCACAGTGCCGCCCATGACTTACTTAATGTTACTCAAAACACCAGATAACTATTTGTGTGCCTAATGATGGACAATGGAATTAATGTTAATGGTGTAAGATGGGTATTTTATTCAATGGTCACGCTAGGACAATTGATTGATTTTTATTTGGTTTAATCTGGGGCACTCATTCCCAACAGGTAGTTAAGGTGAACTGCAGACACAGGTGCCTCTGCTTTACCTGGTGAGATGCTGGCCACAATGGTTCAAAGCTGTAACACTGCAAGCTTACATACAATCTGTCTACATCTTGGTGGGGTGGAGTGTGGACCAATGGAGAGTCCTGCAGTCAACAATGGACAAGTAGAACCAGCAAAAGTGTTCTTCAATATCCCAGAGTCTTGATGGGCAATCCCAAAACATATTGATCTTTCCTCCCATGTCAGAAATCTCAAACCAGCAGCAAACGCCATCTCTATTGTGAACAGCAGGTCGATTATTAAACAAAATTAATACTGAGCCAAATGGGCTATTACAGCACATCACAAAGCTTAGAGTGACAGAATCACACTGCATAGACAAGTCCTTCAGTTCACTGGGTACATGCCAATTACCTAACGCTCCTGTTATTCTTCCTGTACCCCCATCAACTCTCCCCAGATTCCTAACACTCAGTGGACGATTAACCTCCCAACTAACGCGCCTTTGGGAGGAAACCCAGTTAGTCACAGGAAGACCTTTTGAAATCCATGCAGACAGCGCCCAAGGTCAGAATTGAAACGGAGTCATTTGAGCTACAAGGATGCATCTTTACAAACTACCCCCTGTGCTGTACTCCAGAAGTCAAAGTAAACTTTAAGGTGATTTTTAAAGGACTCGGTGAGTGGATTCTAGAGTTTATGCACTTTTAAGCTCAAGACGGTGCCAAGGAATATGGAATGACTATATTCAGGAGGATCAGCGGGCCACATAAAAGATACATAAATATCCAAATGCTGGAGATAGTCAAGGGAAAGGAGACAATAAAATTATTTTTAACAAAATGGGGAATAAAAGGCAACAGAATTATTTGAAGGACCAAGAGACAAGACAGGGCCCAAAAGAAAATAGTGGGAATTGGTCAATGCAACTCAGTGCTAGTTCTGAAGCTGGCAGCTTCAGATTGACCTCGAGGATACGGAGTGGAGAATGAGAGAGGCCACGCCATGTGGGGTGGTTGGGCCATCATCCAAAGATAACAAAGGGCATAGATGTGGAGGCCAGCAGCGGATCACTTTAACTCCTGCCATGGAGTTGGGAATAACCACTATTCGCCAAAAGTTTTTGTTTTAAGTTGCCTTTGGTAGGATATGTGGTACTTTGCAAAGTTGTGATTCTGTTAGGGTCAAAAGGACATTTATTGGTGGAATAGTATTTTAACCTCCTCAATTAGGAAAGTTGCAGAAGGAATGGAGTGTTCATAAGGAATGTTGGTGTTAAATGTGCAATTGCTGCACACAAGTCTGGCACTATCCAAGACACGTTCTCAGTCTGGGGCAGACAAAGGCTCTTAGTTTACAGTCAGAGCAACATAATTATCAGCAATAGACACAAAATGCTGGAGTAAATCAGGGGATCAGGCAGCGTCTCTGGAGAAAAGGAATAGGCGACGTTTTGGGTCAAGACCCGTCTTCAGACTGAGAGTCAGGGGAGAGGGAAACTAGAGATATGAAAAGGTACAAAGAACAAAAGAATGCAACCCTAGTCGTACTACTAATTTCACTGTGGTCCTGCTTAGTTTCATTGTTTGTATCCACTCGACCCGTTGAATTACTCTAGCATTTTGTGTCTATATTTGGTGTAAACAGGCATATGCAGTTCCTTCCTAAACAATTATCAGGGAGTACCTTCAGCAGCAAGTTCTTGAAATTCACGCAGAAGATTTTGATGTCGAAGCATGCTGATTATTCTCTCATCTACAAAGGAGCACAGAATTAAAAATATTGAAATTGCTAATTGAAATTAGCAGTTCACTTAAATCCAGGGTAGTGACTAGGTATCTAAAGCTACTTCATGCTTAAGAGAGAGTGTGGATTTTACAATTAGACGGTACAAGGTTACTGCGACCTAAATTAAAACAAATTTAATCTTTTAAGTAGGTATAATGTCTTCAAAAACCATAGAGGTGATGGTGCAGTTGTCATGAGAAATTAAATGGGTTTCACAATTAACTTAATGAAATGGTGATAGAAAATGAAAGGATTTGAGTTCAGCTTACCTCCCTTGAGAGCTTCCATGCATTCCTGGCTGATCGGCAAAGGGCTGGGTTTGGACAGTGTGTCGGAGATGACCTCCACAACACAATTCATTATCTGCAAAAGGAGAAAAAAAAAGTATCTGGCACTCAATGCCGTTGAGAGGAAAGTGGTCCCTCGGGGGGGGGGGGGGGGGGGAAAGACATCAAGGTCAGAGGGAGGTCAAACAACAATCTTACCTTGGCGTCGGCTTTCGATGGCTCCTTGGGCACAGGCGACGAGGAAGCTAGTAGGAAGGGAAACAAACAAGCACATGTAATCGAATCTACTGCCTATGCGAGGAGGAATTTCAGCGGGGAGTGCAGGAGCGAACGGGTGCAGGGTGTTGGTGGAGCAACGAGGTCTTTAGAGACCGATTTAAGCAGGCAGCTCCTTGCTACTACACCAATTAGTGTAGGATGGCAACAAAACCTCGCTCGCCATCACAATGTTGGGACAGATGAGTGTTGGCGAGAGGCTCGGTCAGCGACGGGAAGGTTTGGCAGCAAAGCCCCTGTCCTTGGTGCTGAAACAGGGTCATTGCAGTCCCTCTGAAATGGTCTGTCAACTTATCTTCTTTAAAATAAAGACATAGATTTGCAACAATCAGGACATGAAGACTGGTGAAAATGGGAAGCAATTATTCGTCCTTACCTTGCCTGGCGAGTAAAAGTGTGAACAATATCAGGGCGATCATTTCTCTTGCAAAATGTGTATGAGCCAAAACGGTGCAAAACAGTTCCTCTCTCTCTGTCTCTCTCTTTCCCACTCTCTCTCTCTCTCCCTCTCTCTCTCTTTCTATTTCTCTTTATCTTTCTCTCTCCCTCTCTCCACGCGTTTAATCCAGATCACGCATCAATAAGTCACACATAAGTGCAAGGCGAAGGCGAAGGCTCCGATGCGCTGTGAGTCGGATTGCGCTAAGCTAACCGGCTCCTGCAGCTCGCTGGAAGCAACGTGGATTGCAGCAATAACTCCAGTTTTAAGTCCCAGCAGCCGGATGTGACAACCAGCACGGTCAAATGAAAGCCCGGCGGAGTCCAAGGCAGAGCCAATCCAGGTAAACCCGGGAGAGCAGAAGCAGAAGCAGAAACAAATCCCCAACCACCTGGCAACATTTAGTTCCACTCTCACCCGGCGCAGACAACAAGGCTTCCAGGAAATCTGCGTGTCCGATCTTTGTCCAACGTTACTTCAAACACTATGCAGATATTATAAATTTGAACTTTCAGTTACCTGAAAGGTTGCTTTAATCAATTAAAATGCCATCTGCGCCATGAACACTCTTTGCTCAATACTTTTTTTTTCCAAGTACTGACTGAAAAGTGTTATAAACTCATTTTACACTTTCCAAAATGAGTTTATAACACGTTTCAGTTCGTTTTCTGCAGAAAAAAACATTCAACAACATATTTTTACATACTTCCTTGTAGCATAGAAGGTGGCCTTTCACCCATCGTGTATGCAGGCTGTAGAAACAAGGAACCGCTGGATGTTGCAATAAAAAGGAACTGCGGATGCTGGTTTACCAAGGAAAGACACAAAGTGCTGGAGTAACTCAGCGGGTCAGGCAACATCCCAAGGGAACATGGATAGGTGACGTTTTAGGTCGAGACCCTTCTTCAGACTTTCATATGTAGGTTCTTTTTTATTTACATAAATAGTTACTTAACACGATTTTATAATTTTCCAAGTGTGCAAAAGTACACAATTGCATTTTAAAGACAATAGTTATCTGAGCTTTTACTCTTTGCCATCTAAAAATCTGTTGATGCCCGTCTGAATCTACTCAGCCACGAAACCTCCATATTCCAACTGGGGAATAAATGTCAAAGATTCACCATTCTGTCAGTGGAAAACTTCTCCGTTATTTTATTTGAGTAGCCAGCCTAGATTGTGCAATATTTCCGTGGCAAATGAAAAAGTTCATAAAATTCAACAGACAGTATAATAATAATAATAATAATAATAATAATAATAATAATGCATTACATTTATATAGCGCTTTTCATACACTCAAAGACGCTTTACAGGGATTTAAAGAACTTAGGGAAGTGAATAAATAGATAAATAAGTAAACGAACAGAGAAAGGAGACAGAAGGTGAGGTGACCTTCAGTGGTTGAAGGCAGTGCTGAACAGGTGAGACTTCAGTGATGTTTTGAATGTGGTGAGTGAGGAGGAGTCTCTGACGGTTTGGGGTAGTGAGTTCCATAGGGTGGGAGCAGCGATGGAGAAAGCCCTGTCCCCCCAGGATCTGAGTTTGGTCCGGAGGGGGGGTATAGGAGATTGGCAGCAGCAGAGCGGAGGGTGCAGGTGGGAGTGTGCCTGTGGAGGAGGTCAGTCAGGTAGGATGGGGCCAGGTTATGGAGGGCTTTGTAGGTCATGAGGAGGATTTTGTACTGGATTCTCTGGGGGATGGGGAGCCAGTGGAGTTTGTAAAGGACGGGGGTGATATGGTCACGGATCGGGGTGTGGGTGAGTAGACGGGCAGCGGAGTTTTGAATGTATTGAAGTTTACTGATGATTTTTGAAGGTGCGCCATAGAGGAGACTGTTGCAGTAGTCCAGACGGGAGGTGATGAAGGCGTGGATGAGGGTTTCTGCAGCTGTGGAGGAGAGGGATGGACGGAGACGGGCAATGTTTTTGAGGTGGAAGAAGGCTGTCTTTGTGATGTGTTTGATGTGTTTGTCGAAGGAGAGGGTTTGATCAAAGATGATTCCAAGATTCCGGATGTGAGGGGAGGTGGATACTGGGAGACCATCAATGTTGAGGATGAAGTTTTGGGTGGATTTGGTGAGCGTTTTTGGACCAATGATGATGATTTCAGATTTGTTGCAGTTGAGTTTGAGGAAATTTGATTGAAGCCAAGATTTTATTTCAGTGATGCAGTTTGTCAGTGTAGAATGTGTGGTGGTGGAGATTGACTTGGTGGAGATGAGGAGCTGGATATCATCGGCGAAGCAGTGGAAGTTGAGACCATGACGGCGGATTAATTGACCAAGGGGGAACAGGTAGAGGATGAAGAGGAGGGGGCCAAGGACTGAGCCTTGGGGGACACCTTGGGGGAGGGGAGCGGTGGGGGATTTACAGTTGTTAATGGAGATGAACTGGTGCCTGTAAGATTTGAACCAGGATAGGGCTGTGCCGGTGATGTTAAAGGAGGTTTCAAGTCGGGTGAGGAGAATGGAGTGATTTATGGTGTCAAAGGCGGCGCTGAGGTCAAGTAGGATGAGGATGTTGAGGTTGCCAGCGTCGGAGGAGAGGAAAAGGTCGTTTGTGATTTTGAGGAGCGCAGTTTCAGTACAGTGTTTGGAGCGGAATCCGGATTGGAAAGTTTCATACAGGTTATTGGTAGAGAGGTGGTATTTGAGTTGGGAAGCTACAGCACGTTCCAAAACTTTGGACAGAAAGGGTAGGTTGGAGATTGGTCTGAAGTTGTTTGGGGTGTCAGGGTTGAGACCAGGTTTTTTCAGAATGGGGGTGACAGCAGCGATTTTGAGGGATGGCGGGACGATGCCAGTGGACAGGGAGGAGTTTATTGTTGCAGTGATAAGTGGAGAGAGAGAGCACGAAGGCAGGCCTTGACAAAGCTGGAGGGGATGGGGTCCAGAGAGCAGGTGGCAGTTTTTATTCCTGTGAAGAGGTCAGAGAGGTCGGTGGTGGAGACTGGGGAGAACTGAGGCAGAGGTTGACAGGATAAGGGGGGGCAGGTGGTTTGAGGGGGAGCAGGTGCGTTGGTGGTTAAGGTGCTGTAGATGCTGTCTATTTTGCTTTGGAAGAATGAAAGGAAAGTGGTGCATTTGTCAACTGTGAATGATTTGGAGATGGTGTCCAGGGGGCTGAGGAGTTTGTTTATTGTAGAGAAGAGTGTTTTTGGGTTTCCGGAGCCAGAGTGAATTATTTGAGAGTAGTAGGTGGAGTGGGCACGGGAGAGGGCATCTTTGTAGTGCTGCAGGTGGTCTTTGTAGGCTTGGGAGTGAATTGTGAGACCTGTTTTGTTGCGGAGTCTTTCAAGTTGGCGGGCGTGAGTTTTCATCATGCGGAGTTCGGGGGTAAACCAGGGAGCAGAGTGGGTGAAGGAAACTGTTTTGGTTTTTATAGGTGCAAGCTGGTCGAGGCAGGAGGAGAGAGTGTGGTTGTAGTAGTCAGTGAGGTCAGAGGGGCTGTGGAGGTCAACGAAGGGAGAGGCGGACATTATTTCAGAGAGGGAGGATGAGAGCGAGGTTGGTGAAACAGAGTTCAGCTTACGGAAGTTGATTTTGCGTTTTTGCCTTGGAGCTGGGGTGGGAATGTTGACAGACATGGTGATGGCTAAATGATCAGAGAGGATGGGGTCGGAGCCAGAGAGGTGAAGTAGATTTAGTCCAGTGGAGCAGACAAGGTCCAGAATGTGCCCACGGTTATGGGTGGGAAAATTGACGTGTTGAGTGAGGTTAAAGCAGTTGAGTATTTCAGTGAAGTCAGCGGTTATTGTGGAGTCAGTGGAGTCCATATGGATGTTGAAATCACCGAGGAGGAGGATTGAGGGGGAGAGAGAACAGAACTGGGTCAGAAAGTCAGAGAAGTCAGAAAGGAATGATGGGTGTGGTTTGGGAGGGCGGTAGACAACTGCCATGACTAATTGTGTGTGGCCAGAGAGTTTGAAAGCTAGGTGTTCAAATGAAGGAGCAGATGAGATGGAGATGAGGCTGTTAGGCTTTAGATGGAGTATAGGCTTTCATGAGAGAGCTAGATAGAGCTCTTAAAGAGAGCGGAGTCAGGTGGTATGGGGAGAAAGCAGGAACGGGGTACTGATTGTGAATGATCAGCCATGTTCACATTGAATGGTGGTGCTGGCTCGAAGGGCCGAATGGCCTACTGCACCTGTTGTCTATTGTCTATTGTCTATTGACTGGAATACGAATCAGTCTCACCATACTTCACCTGCTGAAGATGAGATCTGTTCTGTTCAGACAAATTACATTAACTTTTGGTAACTGCACTTTACAGTAGTGGGTGGTGATGCCCTTTTTAACATCTGGTACACTGATAATTCAGTAAACATACTGACAGCAACTGAATTATGCTAGCAATTATTTGGGCTGTGGACATTCAGAAGCAATCGTATGTCAGATGGTAGCATATTGACTGTAATGCTAAAAAAAGATGATTATTCCAAAGACATTGACAACATTTCCTCAAGTCAGAATAGTTCAATGGTTCTTTATTGTCATGTCTGCCCAGCATGATGAAATTCTTCTGCACAACCCCCAAGTGCACAGTAGCTAATCATTGAAGAGCCAGAACATGGTGGCACAGCGGTAGAGTTGCTGCCTTACAGCCCAGGGACCCCGAGTTCGATCCTGACTACGGGTGCTGTCTTTCTGGAGTTTGTACGTTCTCCCGGTGACCAGCGTGGGTTTTCTCCGGGATCTCCGGTTTCCTCCCACAATCCAAAGACGTACTGGTCAATTGACTTGGTAAAATTGTGAATTCTCCCTAGTGTATGTATGATAGTGTTAGTGTGCGGGGATCGCTGGTCAGCGCGGACTCAGTGGGCCGAATGGCCTATTTCCGCACTATATCTCTAAACTAAACGAAACAGGCTAGATGCAGGAAAAATGTTCCCGATGTTGGGGGAGTCCAGAACCAAGGGTCACAGTTTGAGAATAAGGGATAGGTCATTTAGGACTGAGATGAGGAAAAAACGTTTTCGCCCAAAGAGTTGTGAATTTATGGAATTCTCTGCCACAGAAGGCAGTGGAGGCCAGTTCACGGGATGCTTTCAAAAGAGAGTTGGATATAGGGCTAACGGAATCAAGGTATATGGGGAGAAAGCAGGAACGGGGCATTGATTTTAGATTATCAGCCATGATCATATTTAATGGCGGTGCTGGCTCGAAGGGACGAATGGTCTACTCTTGCACCTATTTGCTATGTTTCTATGAAATGAAACTAAACTAAATAAGCAAAAAACATTTGACAAGGGACTCTCATATTCGAAAGAACATGACATGGTTAAAGCTGAGTGACACCCAGGATCATTTTTTAGGATACGTAATTTGTTTCCCCAGTCATTTCATGGGTCACCAATTAAATGACTGTCCTTGCAGTAAGTTGGGTATTTTGTTGGCTACACTGAAAATGCCAACATTAACGCAAATTTGCACAAAAAGAGTATCTGTTCATGCAGTTCAGTATGGGTAAGAGATTCCATTAGAGTCATAGAGTCGTAGAGTGATACAGTGTGGAAACAGGCCCTTCGGCCCAACTTTCCCACACTGGCCAACATGTCCCAGCTACACTAGTCCCACCTGCCTGCGCTTGGTCCATTTCTCTCCAAACCTGTTCTATTCCATGTACCTGTCTAACTGTTTCTTAAACGTTGGGATAGTCCCAGCCTCAACTACCTGTTCTGGCAGCTTGTTCCATACACCAATCATCCTTTGTGTGAAAAAGTTAGCTCTCAGATTCCTATTAAATCTTTTCCCCTTCACCTTGAACCTATGTCCTCTGGTCCTCGATTCCCCTACTCTGGGCAAGAGACTCTGTCCATCTACCCGATCTATTCCTCTCATGATTTTATACACCTCCATAAGATCATCCATCGTTCCCCTGCACTCCAAGGAATAGAGACCCAGCCTACTCAACCTCTCCCTCCAGCTCACACCCTCTAGTCCTGGCAACATGGACTTCAAATTATTGATTTCAAAAATTATAAATTAGAACCACCACTGGTTTTAGAAAGATTTAGAATGTCCGTCATGGCATGAAATTGGCTCGGAGGAGAGGGTGTAAATTATTGATATGTGTCTCAATTTGTTTCATTTTTTCCTCCTTATTCCAATCTTGGTGGCATTATGAATATCACTCAGCTTTAACCATGTAATTTTCTTTCAGTGTATCAATGCATAGTCTTAGAAATCTAATGTTACTCTTAATTTAGAAAGAATCAATAAAATGATGGATCCCATTTGTATAACATTTATTCAAATGTTACTTTGTGAAAACTGCCAAAGATTCAAATAGATTTTATTTTCAGTGATATATTTGAGTTACTATGGGTTCATAACTAAATCGATTTTCACACACGCACAGAGATAATTACAGATCAGCATAAATACTTATTGGTACAGAAATGCTAGCGTATGTGCTTTGTACACAAACACAGATGTACGTCTGCACAGAATCACAGAATGCAAAGATTTTGTTCTACCACACACGCATACACAGAGATATACACATTGATAGACTTTCATATGTATGTACACTGAGATATTTGCACACGAATACATAAATACAGACATTCACACATTTTCATTGGCATATGCATGTTCATCTATATGTGAACACATGCATGAATATGTGCATTCACATGCACACACAAACAGAGATAAACATATCAAAAACATCAATGAGCACTGACATATGTTCACTTCAGAATCAGAATAACCTTTATTGTCATCCAAAAAAAACAAGTCTTTTGGACGAGATTTTGTCATCCACAGTCCAACAATAAGAGCAATAAAATGAAGCAATTACACACACAATCACAAACCAACACAAAACAAAAAAAAGAAACATCCATCACAGTGAGTCTCCTCCAGTCACCTCCTCACTGTGATGGAAGGCCAGAATGTCTTACAAACATAGGTATACTTATGTGCTGATACACAATATATCTTTCCGTAACAACAAACGTTTCTTCATCCCCTTTAATCCTGAAATCTTTCACAACTAATGTGGAGATACCTTTTCTCAAAGCACAGATGCAAAACTGTTAGCATAACTGAAATCTAAAACTAAAACAGAAAATGCTGGAAATACTTAGCAGGTCAGGCTGTATCTGTGGGAAGAGAAACAGAGTAAGTGTTTCAGGTTGCAGACCCTTCATTATTTCCCCATAGATGCAGGCTGATCTGTTGAATATTTCTAAAAGTTTCTGTTTTTGCCTTTGCCTAACAGGTCCATGTTGATGGATAATCTTAAAAACATTGACAGATTTCTTGCCTAAACCCCTAGTATTGGATTATGTTTTACATTACTAAATAGTGGGTCTAGATTTTCTTTCTTTTCATTAATTTAAATGCAGAACCCGGGCGGCAGGGTGGCGCAGTGGTAGAGTTGCTACCTTAAAGCACCAGAGACTTGGGTTTGATCCTGTCTCTGGGTGCTATCTATATGGAGTTTGTATGTTCTCCCCAAGACATTGTGGGTTTACTTTGGGTGCTCCGGTTTCCTCCCACACTCCAGAGATGTACTGGTTTGTACGATAATTGGCTTTGGTAAAATTTGGTAACATTGTAAATTGTCCCTAGTGCCTGGGATAGTGCTAGTGTATGGGGATCACTGGTCAGCACAGACTCGGTGGGCCAAAGGGCCTGTTTCTGTGCTGTATCTCTAAACTAAACTAAACGAAATACGATCCCTCTTCTGGCTGTGACATGGTGGAGGTCGACATTGGATATCAAATGCTCTGGGCTAGAGACTGGGACTTTGATTCTTTAAATACAAAACCTGATTTGCTTCTGATATTGGTCTGAGCCTCCAATCATCTCACTGCTTATAGCCTCCAGTTAATTGTCAGGAAATTGAAAGTACAACATCATTTTTTTTTTACAGGAAATGAGTGAATATTGCCGATGGAGGTTATCGCTTAATTATTAGATTGTCACAAAAGTCTGACGGGGATTGAAAATAAAAAAATGGTTAAAGGTACATTTATCATCGAACCTTGTGTGGTGTAAGATAGAAGCTGATCTTCAGGATGAAGTGTAAAATGGACTTCAGCCTGAATCAGGAGTGAAGCAGGATCATAATGGCTGGGCATGACAAGAATAGCTTCTTCCCTACTGTATCAAGCACTTAAATGGGTCTCTCATATATTAGGGACAAATTTCCCAAATTTCCAAGCTACATCGTTGAAGCCCTTGAACTTATTTATATCTGCACTTTCTCTGTAGATGTAACATTATATTCTTCACTTTGTTTATTTTCTCTTTTATGACCTTGTGTGCTCATGTTTAGAATGATTTGCCTGGACAAAAATGTTCACTGTATCTTGGTGCCCATGTTAATAATAAACCAATATCAATCCCAACACTTTTATTACTCTTAATTCTGTTAACTCTAATTGGTCATTTTCCTGTAAATTTCATCATATGACCTCCTGCCTAAACCACCCTTACCCTAAGTTAGTTTTTTCCCTTCTCCGGTGTTATTTACAGTGAGAAGATTCAAAAAGGAAAAAATAATAATAATAACCTTATTTATTCCTCCTGATTGTAACATAGAGAACAAAGACGAGAAGAAGATTAAACTTTTTTTGCCTTAAATCACAGCGAGGAATGTGGGGGGTCGCTGTGGTGGATGTTCATGTTAAAAATTGATTTGGGTGTCTTGTTCCTCTTTACTGGTCTGACTGTGTGGCAATCTGAATTTCACTGTACCTTAATTGGTACATGTGACAGTATGCAAATCTTGAAACCATGAACCTGAGATATGTGCTCAAAATTCAAAGGAAAGTTGCATATTCGATTAATTTGACTTTTCTCTCTTTGAGCTGTTCTATATTTTCAGCATTTTTTTTTAGATTCCCAGTAATTGTGGTATATTTTCTTTTCATTTTGATGTAAACAGATTACTGTTTAACTCAAAAACTCATCTGCAGTTCCTAGTCCCAGGTTTACTGCACCTGGATTATCAATAGATCTTATGGCAAGGTTAGCCATAATATTCACCAGCACAATTTCAGTTTGTTTTTGAGCTCATGCTGCATAGAGAGTAAATGTCTCCATGTCGGTCTCACCTGATCTGGTTTCCCGGCAGTAGACTTTGAAACCAATAGGTGGCGCTGTCAAAACTTCCACCAATGCTTTTCATCTGTGAGTCAAAGAGTCGAAACAAGGAACTGCAGATGCTGGTTTACAAAAAGAAAAGCCACAAAGTGCTGAAATTAACTCAGTGGGTCAGTGGATTATGGAGAACATAGGTGATGGGTAAGGACCCTTATTCTGGGGATATTGTGGGGGTGGGGAGTGCGGAAGAGAGCTGTAAAAGACGAGGGGCAGGACAAAACGTGACAGGTAATAGGTGACAGGTAACACATGCAAAGGTTGTTCTTGAGAGGCAGATGGTTGGATAAAGGCCATTTTAAAAAGCAGAAGGTGTGAGACAAAAGGATTGAAAAGGTGTAAATTGTGAAGCCCATGGGAAGGAATGTAAATGGTGGGGAAGGGGGTGGGGTGAAAGAGGTGTGAGTCCAGGTAGGGTATAGGGGAGTGTGGGAGAGGAAGAGGAAGAAAATTAAGATGTTTTAGAAAGGTGAAACTAAACATCTTTGAAATTTAATATATGACGAAGCATCTCCATTTTTACATCAAAAAAGCAGATTAGCAAATGAAAAATTATTCATAACTTTGCATATAAGATTGGTACTGACAAGCAGCAAGAGCATTTTTTCTTTAATCATTGCATTGGGATCTATAAAATATTTGTTTTGGAGGCAGAAATATTTAATATTTCATAGTTGGATGGACAAATAATTTTCTGCTGTTTGGATTAGTAATTAAAGATATTCAAAAACAAATAAGATTCATTTTATTTGGCGTGAAGCCTAATATGCAATGGATGATTGGAATAATTAACTTTTCCTTTCTGGTGGCTGGCTTTATTTTCAGAAGTGAACAACTAAAGAGGGGTTTTATTCCACAAAGAAATTAGATATAACCACAACACTCGACACAATCTGCCTTACGAATGCCCTTTTCCACATGTGCAAAGAATCACATTTGAAAGACTGTGATCAAAAATAAAGGATCTATGTTGTTGTTGTTGTATTATCTGGTCAATGGCTGAATTTCAATGAGATACGATGTAAATAAAACTACTTAGAAGTATTATTCCTAAAGGCCAAAAAAATAGAGAGATCAGTAATCCAAAGCCTATTGTAAAAGACTTTAATGTAAGTGAATTGTGTGAGATATTTTCAATAAGGTTGGTTCAATGGCAACAGAATTTTGCATTCAATATGGGTTGAAAAGCAAGCAGTACTGAGATGCAAGCATCTTCTTTATGGAAAGTGTTCATCATTGGCAAAGTAAACATTGGATTCTGCTATAACTAGGCCTGATGAGGAACAAGAGATGAGTTAATTGCCACAGGATTGCTCGCCTCTGACCTGTTCTTGTTGCCACGTTGTGTACATGGCTAATCCAGTTCAGTTTTGGGTCAATAGTTATAGGTTCATAAATTTATAAGACATAGGAGCAGAATTAGGCCACTTGGGTCCATTAAGTCAACTCCACCATTCGATCATGGTTGATCTATTTTTCCCTTTCAATCTCATTCTCCCGACTTCACCCTGTAACCTTTGACACTCTTACTAATCAAAACCTATCAATCTCCGCTTTAAAAATACACAATGACTTGGGCTCCACAGCTATCTGTGGCAATGGATTCCATTGATTCACTACCCTCTGGCTGAAGAAATTCCTCCTCCATTCTAAAAGTATGTCCTTTTATTCTGAGGCTGTGCCCTCTGTTCTTAAACTCTCCCACGACTGGAAATATCCTCTCCACATCCACTCTATCTAGGCCTTTATTCAGTAGGTTTCAACGTGATGCTCATACATTAACCCAATCATCCCCGGGATCATTCTTGTAAACTTCCTCTGGACCCTCTCCAATTCTTCCTCAGATATGGAGCCCAATCATGCTCACAATATTCCCCATGTGCCTCATAAAGCCTTAGCATTATGTCTTTGCTTTTATATTCTAGTCCTCTCAAAATGACTGCTAATATTGCATTTGCCTTCCTCACTACCGACTCATAGAAACATAGAAACATAGAAACTTAGAAACTTAGAAAATAGGTGCAGGAGGAGGCCATTTGGCCCTTAACTGCAAATGAACCTTTTGGGAACCTTTTGGCACTCCCAAATCCCTTTCCACCTCTGATTTCAGAAACCTCTCCCCATTTAAAAAACAGTCTGTGCCTTTATTCTTTCTACCAAAGTGCATGAATGTACACTTTTCTATGATGTTTAGCATTTGCCGCTTCTTTGCCCCTCTCCCAACCTGTCCAAGCCATTTTGCAGATCCCTGCTACTATCTAATCATTGGAGACCCTCGGACTGTCTTTAATTGGACTTTACTGGGCTTTATCTTACACTAAATGTTATTCCCTTTATCATGTATCTATACACTGTGGACAGTGTAATCATGTATAGTCTTTCCTCTGACTGGTTAGCACGCAACAAAAAGCTTTTCAATGTACACGTGACAATAAACTAGACTAAACCACACTCCTGGATGATATAATGACACAGGATGTCTGCCTCACAGCTTCAGGGACCTGGTTTTTGTCTGAACTTTACATGCTGTCTGCGCAGAGTTTGCCTGATATTTCTGTGACCATGCGGCTTTACTCTGCATGCTCCAGTTTGCTTCCTATGTCTCCAGTAAGTTAAATGCCTGCTGAAAATTACCCTGAGTGCAGGTTAATTACAAAAGGAGTCAAATGAGAGTTGACGTGCATGTAAGAAAGCGATGAAGTTGCAGGGGTACAGGGAGATAAATGGTGTGGGAAAGGACTAATTGAGTGCTTCCCAGAAGCCAACATGTTTTCAGTGGGCTAAATGATGTCTTTCTATGTCATTATACGTATGAGATAAAAAAAATATGGCTGGATCAATGCAGCTCCACAACACTGAAGAATCTCAACACAATCCAAGCTAAACATAGAAACATAGAAACATAGAAAATAGGTGCAGGAGTGGGCCATTCGGCCCTTCGAGCCTGCACCGCCATTCAATATAATCATGGCTGATCATCCAACTCAGTATCCCGTACCTGCCTTCTCTCCATACCCCCTGATCCCTTTAGCCACAAGGGCCATATCTAACTCCCTCTTAAATATAGCCAATGAACTGGCCTCAACTACCTTCTGTGGCAGAGAATTCCACAGATTCACCACTCTGTGTGAAAAAAAACGTTCTCATCTCGGTCCTAAAAGAATTCCCCCTTATCCTTAAACTGTGACCCCTGCAACCTACTTAATTGGCAACCAGTCCACTGCCCTGTGATCCATTTATCAATGGGTATGTCACAGAAAAACCATCTGCAAAATACAATGCATTTATTTAATCAGGTTACTGGCACAGCAACGATTGAATGTGTGATCTCCAGCAGCAAGAAGAACAAGGACAGCAGATGCACTGAATACCACCACCTGCAGGGTACCACTCCAAGTTACAAACTAACCTGACTTGGAAATATAGATACAACAAACTGCAGATGCTCGTTTACCAAAAAAAGACACAAAGTGCTGGACTAACTCAGCAGTTCAAACCAACCTCCCTTCCATTGACTCCATTCATACCTTACGCTGCCACGGCAAGGGCAGCAGCATAATCAAAGACGAGTCGCACCCTGGTCATTCCTTCGTCTCCCCTCTCCCATCGGGCAAAAGGTATAGAAGTGTGAAAACGCACACCTCCAGATTCAGGGACAGTTTCTTCCCAACTGTTATCAGGCAAATGAACCATCCTACTGCAACCAGAGAGCAGTCCTGAACTACTATCAGACTATCTTAGATCAGATTTTACTTGCACTAAACATTATTCCCTTATCATACTGTATATCTGTACACTGTGAATGGCTCGAATGTAAGTATGTATTGTCTGGTACGCTGACTGGTTAGCACGCAACAAAAGCTTTTCACTGTACCTTGGTACAAACTAAACCCACCTAACTAAACTTAGCTGAACAAAGTAGACATAACTTGAGAAGATTTTGCAGTGGAGCAGGAAGGAACTGCGGATACTGGCTTACCAAAAAATACACAAAGTGAGTAACTCAGTGGAGTGAAATGTAGATGAATGGAACTGCAGATGTAATAAAATTTGGACACCAAAAAACTGCTGATACAGTCTGAAGAATGGTCCCGACCCAAAATGTCTCCAGGTCTCCACTTTTCATCTTCTCCAGAGATGCTGCCTGAGTTATTTCAGTACTTTATGCCTGACTTTGAATAGATTGTCTCAATCAAAGGGTGGTGCAGCGGTAGTGTTGCCTTACAGCACTTACAGCACCAGAGACTCAGGTTTGATCCTGACTACAGGTGTTGTATGTATGTACCTTCTCCCCATGACCACGCGGGTTTTCTCCGAGATCTTCAGTCTCCTCCCACTCTCCAAAGACGTACAGGTTTGTAGGTTAATTGCCTTGGTATAAAAGTAAAATTGTCCCTAGTGTGTGTGGGATAGTGTTAATTTGTGAGGATCGCTGATAGACAATAGACAATAGACAATAGGTGCAGGAGTAGGCCATTCGGCCCTTCGAGCCAGCACAGCCATTCAATGTGATCATGGCTGATTATTCTCAATCAGTACCCCGTTCCTGCTTTTTCCCCATACCCCCTAACTCCACTATCCTTAAGAGCTCTATCTAGCTCTCTCTTGAATGATCGGTGCGTACTCGGTGGGCCAAAGGGTCTGTTTCCACACTAAAACTAAAACTAATCTTAGAGCTCACCCCACCCCCACCCCCACCCCCAACAATACTGTAGGAGTACTTGCACCTGAAGGACTGCAGTGGTTCAAAAACATGCCTCACGATGAGAAGTTTGCAATAAGCAATAAATGTTGATTTGAAAGTAAACCTGACATCCTGCAAAAGGAACAAAATGAAATAAATCAACCAATGTCAGCAATATTTACAACTGTATCACAAAATAGATGGATGATACCCAGTTTAAAATTTATTGCAACACATACTGGGGATGTAGTTTTACTGAAAACCAATCTCTGCTCAAAATTAAAATGTGGGCTAGTGCAGTCTTGCGATCTCTGAAGTAGAGCAATGGAATACATTAAGTCTTTCTCCCAGGGGATTTGACAGTAAATTATTCTCTCCAGAAGATTGCATGGAAAGCAACACAGCTCGCACGCAATCTGCTTGTGAAGCAGAAAGCACAGAATCACATTGCCGTCTCTGGCATCAACATCTGCCAGAAATTAACCAGCCTCTCCTCTCCAACCCGTTACCAGCAGTGGGGCAATGGGAAGGGAATGCTGAGCACAGGCCATCTACGCTTCACGCTGCATCGGCAAGGCCACCAGCATAATCAAGGACCGGTCTCGTCCTAATCACTCCCTCTTCTCCTCTCTCCCACCGGGCAATAGGTACAGAAGTTTGATGAAGCATATCTCCAGATTCAGGGACAGTTTCTTCCCAGAAGTTATCAGGCAATTGAACCATCCTCTCACCAGCCAGGGAGCAGTCCTGACCTCCCATCTATCTCATTGGAGACCCTCGAGCTACCTTTAATCGGACTTCACTGGACTTCGTCAACTAAATATTATAACCTTTGTGCCGTATATATACACTGTGGACTTCTTCATTGTAATCACGTACAGTCTTTTCACTGACTGGATAGCGTGCAGTCAAAATCTTTTCACTGTATCTCAGTACATGCGACAATAATAAATCAAACTAAACCAAACAAGTTCATTGTTGGTTCCTCCAGTAGGTCATATGTTTATATAACGCCTGAATAATGTTCTAATCAGCCTAAGGAGTACATATTCACAAAATGCTGGAGTAACTCAGCAGGTCAGGCAGCATCTCGGGAGAGAAGGAAAGTTCTCCTCCTTATACTACCTGTTGCTTATACTATCTTAGCCTAAGGAGTACCTTCAGCAACAGACTGGTTGAATTGAATTGAATTGAACTGAATTTATTTGTCATTGAAAACAAGTTTGAACGAAATTCAGTTACCATGCAGTCACAACACTAAAAAAGCAACAAAAAGACACAACTACAAAATTGTTCCACCGCGATGCAGTACAGAACACCACAGGAGATCCTTTTTTCCTGTGGCTATCAAACTGTACAACTCCTCCCCCTTCTGTCATGGGGTAGACTGACTCCCACCACCCCCCCCCCCCTTCGTAACAAGAGGAGTTGAGTATAGGAGCAAAGAGGTCCTTCTACAGTTGTACCGGGCCCTGGTGAGACCGCACCTGGAGTACTGTGTGCAGTTTTGGTCTCCAAATTTGAGGAAGGATATTCTTGCTATGGAGGGCGTGCAGCGTAGGTTCACTAGATTAATTCCCGGAATGGCGGGACTGTCGTATGTTGAAAGGCTGGAGCGATTGGGCTTGTATACACTGGAATTTAGAAGGATGAGGGGGGATCTTATTGAAACATATAAGATAATTAGGGGATTGGACACATTAGAGGCAGATAACATGTTCCCAATGTTGGGGGAGTCCAGAACAAGGGGCCACAGTTTGAGAATAAGGGGTAGGCCATTTAGAACGGAGATGAGGAAGAACTTTTTCAGTCAGAGGGTGGTGAAGGTGTGGAATTCTCTGCCTCAGAAGGCAGTGGAGGCCAGTTCGTTGGATGCTTTCAAGAGAGAGCTGGATAGAGCTCTTAAGGATAGCGGAGTGAGGGGGTATGGGGAGAAGGCAGGAACGGGGTACTGATTGATAGTGATCAGCCATGATCGCATTGAATGGCGGTGCTGGCTCGAAGGGCTGAATGGCCTACTCCTGCACCTATTGTCTATTGTCTATTGTCTATTGTCCTCCCCCACTCCTCCCTCCCCAATCTTTGCATATCCCCAATCCTTTCCACTCATCACTTTAATTTCATGTTTCATGTATCTTGTGTTTTATGACTGTTGGCAGATCAATTTCCCTCCTGGGATAAGTCCTACCGTATCGTATCGTATTGTATCGTATCCCAACTTCAGGAAAGAAAACAGCCAATACATTGTAACTGCCCCCCTTCCTGTGAAAACCTGCGTGATGATAGCAATTGAGATGTAGATTTGAAAACGGGTCTCTCAGTCTGGAAGTTAGTGGAGCAAACAAAGGCTATTTTAAATGACCAGCTACTCAGAACGCATTAACTTATTTTTGTTTTGCCATTCTGACTGAAGAGCCACCGATCAATTTGAGAATTAAACATGTAATGCATTCTTCAAAAGCAGCCGAGGGAAAGGTATTTTATTTGCAATCAAATGGGGAGCCGATACAGCTTTCGGACAGGAAACGTCTTTCGTAAGCTGTGGTTCTCTAAGCAAGTGTGATGACAAATGAGGCATGGTTACAACTCTGACCTTTGAACGTAGGAAGCCGTTGCTACTGGAAGCACAACATTTGCACGGTGGCGCAGCGGTAGAGTTGCTGCCTTACAGCGAATGCAGCGCCGGAGACTCAGGTTCGATCCTGACTACGGGCGCCGTCTGTACGGAGTTTGTACGTTCTCCCCGTGACCTGCGTGGGGTTTCTCCGAGATCTTCGGTTTCCTCCCACACTCCAAAGACGTGCAGGTTTGTAGGTTAATTGGCTGGGCAAATGTAAAAATTGTCCCTGGTGTGTGTAGGATAGTGTTAATGTGCGGGGATCGCTGGGCGGCGCGGACTTGATGGGCCGAAAGGGCCTGTTTCCGCGCTGTAGAATCTAAATCTAAAAAAAAGATTTAAAAATTTGATTTTGATGTGGGAGTTAAACACACATTTCATCTTCTGCTAATTGGAACAATTTCAAAACCCAATGGTCATGAGATGAGACTATTATTGAAGAAAACCGGTACAAGGTCAAGGTTAGGGCCTAACAGTAGTTCATAAGTTACAGGAGCAGAAATATGCCATTCGGCCCATCGAGTCGACTCTGCCATTTAATGATGGCTGATCTATCTTTCCCTCTCAACCCCATTCTCCTGCCTTCTCCCCATAACCCCTGACACCAGTACTAATCAAGAATCTGTCAATCTGCGCCTTAAAAATACCTGAAGATAGACACAAAAAGCTGGAGTAACTCAACGGGTCAGGCAGCATCTCCGGAGAAAAGGAATAGCAGACGTTTCGGGTCGAGTACTTTCGTCCGACTTGTCTCTTCGACTCTGGTAATAATGACTGTTTCCTTTATCATTGCTACTGTTTTGCATATCTTTAATTCATTTGGCCTACATCTATCTATATCACCGACTATATCTCTCGTTTCCCTTTCCCCTGACTCTCAGTCTGAAGAAGGGTCTCGACCCGAAATGTCACTTATTCCTTTTCTCCAGAAATGCAGCCTGACCCGCCAAATTACTCCAGCTTTTAGTGTCTATCTTCGGTTTAAACCAGCATCTGCAGCTCATTTCCTACACGGTAAAAATACAAATCATAAGGTCATAAGGAATAGGAGTAGAATTAGGCCGTTCGGCCCATCAACTCTACTCATCCATTCATTCATGGCTGATCTATCTCTCCTTCCTAATCCCATTCTCCTGCCTTCTCCCCATTACCTCTGACACCAGTACTAATCAAGAATCTATCTATCTCTGCCTTAAAATTATCCACTGACTTCTCCTCCACAGCCTTCTGTTGCAAAGAATTCCACAGATTGACCACCCTCTGACTAAAGAAATTTCTCCTCACCTCCTTCCTAAAAGAACATCCTTTCTAGAGGCTATAACCTCTAGTCCTAGACTCTCCCACTAATGGAAACATCCTCTCCAAGCCTTTTACTATTCTGTACGTTTCAATGAGGTCCCCCCATATTCTTCTAAACTCCAGTGACGACAGGCCAAACAAATGAATTGCCTCCACAGGCAATGAATTCCTAGTCCCAGAAAATTTGGTCTGCTTTTTTAGGGTTAGGTTTAGGGTTACACGCTCAGTGTAAGACAGTATGTAGTGTGTTACACTCACTCATAGAAACATAGCAATTAGGTGCTGGAGGAGGCCATTCGGCCCTTTGAGCCAGCATTGCCATTCAATATGATCATGGCTGATCATCCAAAATCAGTACCCCATTCCAGCTTTTTCCCCATATCCCTTGATTTCTTTAGCCCGAAGAGCTAAATCTAACTCTCTCCTGAAAACATCCAGTGAATTGGCCTCCACTGCCTTCTGTGGCAGAGAATTCCACAGATTCACAACTCTCTGGGTGAAAAAGTTTTTCCCCATCTCAGTCTTAAATGGCCTGCCCCTTATTCTTAAACTGTGGCCCCTGGTTCTGGACTCCCCCAACTTCAGGAACATTTTTCCTGCATCTACCCTGTCCAATCCTTTAAGAATTTCATGTTTCTATAAGATCCCCTCTCATCCTTCTAAATTCCAGTGAATACAAGCCCAATCGACCCATTCTTTTATCGTGTCAGCCCCGCCATCCCGGGAATTAACCTGGTGAACCTACGCTGCACTCCCTCAATAGCAATAATGTCCTTCCTAAATTAGGAGACCAAAATTGCACACAATACTCCAGGTGCGGTTTCACCAGGGCCCTGTACAACTGCAGTAGGACCTCCTTGCTCCAAAACTTAAATCCTCACAATGAAGGCCAACATGCCATTACCTATCTTCACTGCCTGCGCTACCTGCATGCTTACTTTCAGTGACTGATACACAAGCACAACCAGGTCTCATTGCACCTCCCCTTCTCCTAATCTGACACCATTCCGATAATAATCTGCCTTCTTGTTTTTGCCACCAAAGTCGATAACCTCACATTTGTCAACATTATACTGCATCTGCCATGCTTCTGCCCATTCACCCCAGTAGTCACTGCCTGCCATTCTGAAAAGGTCCCATTAATTTCTATTCTTTGCTTCCTGTCTGCCAACCAGTTCTCTATCCATGTCAATACCCTACCCTCAAGATTCAAGATTCAAGATTCAAGATAGCTTTATTTGTCATCCAACACAATACCATGTGCTCTAATTTAGCACTCTAATCTCCCGTGTGGGACTTTGTCAAAGGCTTTTTGAAAGTCCAGATACCCCACATCCACTGGCTCTCTCTCTTATCCATTCTACTTGTTACATCCTCAAAAAATTCCAAATGATTAGTCAAGCATGATTTCCCCTTCATAAATCCATGCTGACTTTGACCGATCCCGTCACTGCTTTCCAAATGCGCTGCGATAACATCTTTAATAATCGACTCCAGCATCTTCCCCACTACCGATGTGAGGCTAACTGGTTTATAATTTCCCCGTTTTCTCTCTCCCTCATTTCTTAAAAAGTGGGGTTACATTGGCTACCCTCCAGTCCACAGGAACTGATCCAGAGTCAATAGAACATTGGAAAATGATCACCAATGCATCCACGATTTCTAGGGCCACCCCCTTGAGTACTCTAGGATGCAGACCATCAGGCCCTGGGGATTTACCTGCCTTCAGTCCCAACAGTTTACCTAACACCATTTTCTGACTAATGTGGATTCCCCTTCAATTCCTCCCTCCCACTAGATCCTCGGTCCCCTAGTATTTCCGGGAGATTCCGGGAAACCCAAAGTACTCGTTTAACTGTTCTGCCATTTCCATTTTTCCCATTGTAAATTCACCTGTCTCTGAATGTAAGGGACCTACATTCGTCTTCACTAATCTTTTCCTTTTTACATGCCTAAAGAAACTTTTACAGTCAGTTTTTATATTCTCCGCAAGCTTTCTCTCATGCTCTTTCTCTCCCCTCTTAATTAACCTCTTTGTCCTCCTCTGTTGAGTTCTAAAATTCTCCCAGTCCTCTGGTTTGCTGCTTCTTCAGGCCAATTTATATGCCTCTTCCTTGACTTCCCTCCTCAGCCACGGTTGAGCTGCCTTCCCAGTTTTCTTTTTTCGCCAGACAGGGATGAACAATTTCTGGAGTTCATCCATGCGGTCTTTAAATCTTTGCCATTGTATCTCCACTGTCAATCCTTTAAGTATAATTTGCCCGTCTATCCTAGCCAATTCCCATCTCATACCTTTAAAGTCTCCTTTAATCAAGTTCAGGACCCTAATCTCTGAATTAACCGAGTCACTCTCCATCCTAATGCAGAATTCCACCTTATCATGGTCACTGTTGCCCAAGGGGCCTTGCACAACAAGATCGCTAACTAATCCTTCCTCATTACACAATACCCAGTCTAGGATGGCCTGCCCTCTAGTCGGTTCCTCTACATATTGGTTTAAAAACCCATCCCGTATACATTCCAGGCTAGCCTCCTCAGCAGCACTGTTACCAATCTGGTTGATCCAATCTACAGTCTCTGTAGATTAAAGTCACCCATGATAACTCACAGCGAAAGAGTGCACATTGTCGCACTCACTCACTCTGTGTGATTACCTGCTGAGAAACATTGGCATTCTGGTATTCCTTCTTCTATTTCGGAGACATTCAAGACCACTGGTTAACACAATATCTTTGCTCCTTCTGAATTATAAGAATATTCCCATTGAATGCCGAAAATGTCAGACACAATTGCTTTTACGCTAATTAGCATAAAACGAATACTGTTATTATTATAAAGGAGAGGAAAGAAATGAAACTGACACATATTTTTTTTATTTTGTTGCACTGAAGTGGAACATTTGAATAAAAAGTTAACTGATTAACTTTTGGCCAATTCCCTGAATGCATTCAAGAGAGAGCTAGATAGAGCTCTTAAGGATAGCGGAGTCAGGGGGTATGGGGAGAAGGCAGGAACGGGGTACTGATTGAGAATTATCAGCCATGATCACATTGAATGGCTGTGCTGGCTCAAAGGGCCGAATGGCCTACTCCTGCACCTATTGTCTATTGTCTATTTTACATTGTGAATCTGTAAGTAACTCATCAGTTAAAAGAGGGTTACGATATTGGCATTGTTTATCGCATGTTGAACTATGCAGCAGTGGAAACCACTCGTTGCTGTTAGCTTATTTCTTTCCGGGTGGAATTTTTCTAACAAAATAATAGCAGGCAGCTTGCACATCTCAGCATGTTAGACACGACCAGCCAAGAATGCTAAATATATCTCAAGTCCCTCTGGTCTATTTCTGTCAGGTCACTGTGTTCCCATCCATCAGCAAGTCAGCTGTCATGTTTCAATCTGCTGTGTATTGTTCCCCACTGAAGAACATCTCATGCCCCTTGGACTGGAAGAAATACAATTCAACAAAATACTGAACACTGAATTAGGGAGCAGAGTCCAATCCAACCTAGTGTCTTCCTCCAAGTGTTCCTTGTTTTTTCTGCCGACTTCTCATTGGGACCATGCAGGTGCATAAAACAAAAGAAAATGTTCTCCAGAGATGCGGCCTGACCTGCTGAGTTACTCGAGCACTTTGTGTCCTTCTTTGTAAACCAGCATCTGCAGTTCCTTGCTTCTAACTTTCTTAGCTGTTTGTGAAAGGCCAACCCTCTCATCCACGGGATTAGCTGGTGACTGCCTTCAATGTCTCCAATCTATATTCCTTCCTAAATATGAGGCCCAAAACCATACACAACACCAAAATATGAACACGTTTGTGCAAATGATTGCTCTTGTTCTTGCTATAAGTATATAGCTACGACCATACTATATAGCTATACCACTTATAGGTAATTTAGCTACCATAAATAGAGGCTGTCAGGCCAGCCTAAGTAACTACTATATGCTATTGTGTGTTTAGATACATGGATGAGTCATGAGGGTGAAGGCACGCATAATGAGAGAAATATAATTGGTCTTTCTTTGGAATCGTTACTTCTTGGCAATAATATGGGATGAAAATTCCTTCCCCTTTGTCAGCACAATCTTTTTGTTTGGGCCTGGAATGGATGTCAACAAGAGGAAAAAAAAATTCAGTCAGAGAGATGTGAATCTGTGGAATTCTCTGCCTCAGAAGGCAGTGGAGGCCAATTCTCTGAATGCATTCAAGAGAGAGCTAGATAGAGCTCTTAAGGATAGCAGAGTCAGGGGGTATGGGGAGAAGGCAGGAACGGGGTACTGAGAATGATCAGCCATGATCACATTGAATGGCGGTGCTGGCTCGAAGGGCCGAATGGCCTCCTGCACCTATTGTCTATTGTCTATTGTCAACTATTAGTGTCAGTCCAGTTGTTTACTTACCTTCTAAGGGATGTGAACTGAGGTGCAGTGTGGATCTGCATGTGGTTAGAGCTGACTGATATCTCATCAAAGAACAAATCTAGACAACACGCTGAAAGCTCATTCAACCATGGCGAATGGGCACTGCCGAGTAGTATTCATTGTCCATGCAGGGAGCTCTAGACCAAGACCAGTTCCAGCTGAAATCCTCCCGTGTATCTGAGAGGCACTGCTATCTCACCTGAGGGTGATTAATGAAGCTCAAAGCAGGAATTGTGCATTCGCCATGTCTAGTTCAGTCACTCATGCAGCCCCAAAAGAACTTGAAATAGGGTAGAGGCAGCACAGTGGTGCAGCGGTAGAGTAGCTGCCTTACAGCGCCAGAGACCCGGGTTCGATCCAGACTACGGGTGCTGTCTGTACTGAGTTTGTACGTTCTGCCTGTGAACGCGTGGGTTTTCTCTGGGTGCCATGGTTTCAATAGACAATAGACAATAGACATTAGACAATAGGTGCAGGAGGAGGCCATTCGGCCCTTCGAGCCAGCACCGCCATTCAATGTGATCATGGCTGATCATTCTCAATCAGTACCCCGTTCCTGCCTTCTCCCCATACCCCCTGACTCCGCTATCCTTAAGAGCTCTAACTAGCTCTCTCTTGAATGCATTCAGAGAATTGGCCTCCACTGCCTTCTGAGGCAGAGAATTCCACAGATTCACAACTCTGACTGAAAAAGTTTTTCCTCATCTCAGTTCTAAATGGCCTACCCCTTTTTCTTAAACTGTGGCCCCTTGTTCTGGACTCCCCCGACATTGGGAACATGTTTCCTGCCTCTAACGTGTCCAACCCCTTAATAATCTTATACGTTTGTACGTTCTGCCTGTGAACGCGTGGGTTTTCTCTGGGTGCCATGGTTTCAATAGACAATAGACAATAGACAATAGACAATAGGTGCAGGAGTAGGCCATTCAGCCCTTCGAGCCAGCACCGCCATTCAATGCGATCATGGCTGATCACTATCAATCAGTACCCCGTTCCTGCCTTCTCCCCATACCCCCTCACTCCGCTATCCTTAAGAGCTCTATCCAGCTCTCTCTTGAAAGCATCCAACGAACTGGCCTCCACTGCCTTCTGAGGCAGAGAATTCCACACCTTCACCACCCTCTGACTGAAAAAGTTCTTCCTCATCTCCGTTCTAAATGGCCTACCCCTTATTCTCAAACTGTGGCCCCTTGTTCTGGACTCCCCCAACATTGGGAACATGTTATCTGCCTCTAATGTGTCCAATCCCCTAATTATCTTATATGTTTCAATAAGATCCCCCCTCATCCTTCTAAATTCCAGTGTATACAAGCCCAATCGCTCCAGCCTTTCAACATACGACAGTCCCGCCATTCCGGGAATTAATCTAGTGAACCTACGCTGCACGCCCTCCACACTCAAAAGATCTGCAGGTTTGTAGGTTAATTGGCGTGTGTAAATTTCCCCCATATGTGTAGGGCAGAACCAGTGCATGGGTGAACAGTGGACAGCATGGATTCGGTGGGCCACAGGCCCGACAAACCAATTAGCCCTCAAACCTGTATGTCTATGGAGAGTGTGAGGAAACCGGAGCTCCCGGAGAAAAAACACACACGCAGGTCACGGGGAGAAGGTACAAACTCCGTGCAGACAGCACCCATTGTCAGGATCAAACCCGGGTCTCTGTTGCTGCAGGGCAGCAACTCTACCGCTGCGCCACATTGCCGTGTCATTTGAGATACTAAAGAGTTAAGAGTCAAGGGTCAAGACTTGACTCTTCAATAACTCAAATTGAAAGGCACCATGAGGCCAGTAGCCAGGAGAATAGGGCCAGTAAGGATAACATTTACATTAATAGTAACATTTACAGTGACAATAGCATTTCCATTTTTATCTGCTTTGAAGCATGGAGGACACCCCATCAACAGATAGGTTGCTCATTGAATCAGTAAATCTACTTTGTGAGCAGAATGCTTGACAATGATATTATTCCTGTCTCCACCTATATCCTTCCTTTGTCCCGCCCCCCTGACTGTGATGGATGTTTCTTTTTTTTGTGTTTTTTTTTTTGTGTTTTGTGTTGGTTGGGGTTGTGTAATTTGCTTATTTTATTGCTCTTATTGTTGGACTGTGGGTGACGAAATCTCGTCCAAAAGACTTGTTTTTTGGATGACAAATAAAGGCAATTCTGATTCTGATTCTGAATTCTGACATCAGTCTGAAGAAGGGTCTCAACCCGAAACGTCGCCCATTCCTTCTCTCCTGAGATGCTGCCTGACCTGCTGAGTTACTCCAGCATTTTGTGAATAAATACCTTCGATTTGTACCAGCATCTGCAGTTATTTTCTTACACTAAAAAAAAAAGTAGGTCATCACAGGACAGGGTGTTTTTTTTTCTTTCGGCAGAACCCAATCATGCTTTGCTTCTGCTAAATTACAAGCTGTACTAAACACCTGGCTTCATTGATGCCTTAGGGTGTTTCTGCTGTCCTTCATTTCCCATTTCGGTTTTCCATAAAGATTGGAGTCAGACGACAAGACCAACATGGCTACAGAAAATTAGATTGAGATACTTGCAAATCAAATTTCGGAGGGACTTGAAAGCTCGTTTTATTGGACTTATCTCCTTACCGCGAGCCGAGTTTCCACACCAGCCAGAGATAGATCAGATAATTTCAATTATGTGAACTTAACAAACAATCAAAGATGGCATTGGACCGTGAGTCTGGTCCAGAGAAAGCACTGATAAATGGTGTTTGCATTTTAAATAACTGGCGTTAAGTAAGTCTCAATTTGTCTAAAGCAATTACAAATGAAATGTAATTGGTTTATATTTATCGAATTGCTATATTACTGATAAAGAAGGGTGCTATTGGAAAGTGAAATGTACGTTAATATGAAATTGTCAAAAGAGTACATTCAGAGATAAACCAGCATCGCTTTAAATTAAGTTTAGAGTTTCTTAGCAGAAAATCTATTTTATATTTACTGAAGAATTCTTATTAAAATATCTCATGCAGTATATAGGCAGTCCCAGGGTTTCTGTCCCGAGCCAGCGGCACAATGGTAGAGTTGCTGCCTTGCAGTGGCTGAGACCTGTGTTTGATCCGGACTATGGGTGCTCTCTGTACGGAATTTGTACATTTTCCCTGTGACTGCATGGGTTTCGTGCTGTATCTCTGAAACTAAAAAAAAAACGAAAAAAAAACGAAAGTGGATTAAATTCTAAACATTAGCTTTGTGCTAAGAGGTGTCTCTTGAAAAATTTACGTTCAACATGGTCGGTTTATTCACTAGAAGATACGTCGCCAGAGTTGTTTGATATGTGGTATTATCTACTCAATACCTACTCGGTACTTGCTGCATGCATTCTTCTTGGAGAATTATAATAATTTAAAGCAAAGATAACTGTTTGCGCACCATATCTGAGGAAGGACTGGCTGGCTCTGGAGAGGGTCCAAAGGAGGTTTACAAGAACGATCCCGGGAATGAGTAGGTTAACCTATGATGTGTATTTGTCGGAACTGGGCATGTGCTCGCTGGGAGGGACCTAATTGAAACATATAGAATAGTGAAAGGCTTGGATAGAGTGGATGTGGAGAGGATGTTTCCACTATTGGGAGAGTCCAGAACCGGGGGTCATAGCCTCAGAATTAAAAGGATGTTCTTTTAGGAAGGAGATGGGAAGAAATTTCTTTAGTCAGAGGGTGGTGAATCTGTGGAATTCTTTGCCACAGAAGGCTGTGGAGGCCAAGTCAGTGGATATTTCTTAAGGCAGAGATAGCTAGATTCTTGATTAGTACAGGTGTCAGAGATTATGAGGAGAAGGCAGGAAAATGGGGGTTAGGAGGGGAGAGATAGATCAGCCATGATTGAATGGCGGAGTAGACTTGATGGGCCGAATGGCCTAATTCTACTATTCCTTGTGACTATATGACCTTATGACCTGTGGCATGTTGCTGCACAATACTATTGCGGTTAAGGATGCTTTTGAGGAAATCCCTCATGTAGACCTGGATCAATGATTGCATGTATCACCCGGTTACAGCTGCTCCCTTGTGAAACAAGTAGCTTTGCTCATCCAGTGAGGTGAAGAAAATGGCTCAGATAACAAACAAAAGCATGGAGCACAGCCTGCTGTGCAAAGAAACGAGGACCCATTAGTATCAACAGCAAGCAGGAAGTTAAGGCATGCTTGCAAATCTTTCTTTGCTTGCATCCGTGTAGATATTTTCTCCCTATTCTTGGATGGCGTCCTTCAAATAAAGGTACAGTGTGGTTCTGCAGATTCTAGACAATGCAAACGGCGTCACTTCATGTGGCCGATGACTATCACATCACAATGAACACCAGGAGTGCAGAATCAGATAGTAAGGAATAAAAGGTGTCTTGGACAACAAGTTGCCATAATTTCATGTATTTTAAGTTCATAAGTTCTAGCAGTATTAGGCCATTCGGCCCATCAAGTCTACTCTGCCATTCAATCATGGCTGATCTACCTTTTCCTCTCAATCCCCTTCTCCTGCCTTCTCCCCATAACCCCTGACACCTGTACTAATCAAGAGTCTGTCAACCTCCACTTTAAAAACATTCATTCACTGGGCCTCCACAGCCGTACGAATTCCACAGATCCACCACCCTCCAACTAAAGAAATTCTCATCATCTCCTTTCTAAACGTATGCCCTTTTATTCTGAGGCTATGGCCTCTGGTCCTAAACTCTCCCACTAGTGGAAACATCCTCTCCACATTCACTCTATCCAGGCCTAAGTGAAATCTATCAAATGAAATATTTGAGATAAAAAGAAGCCATTATTTGAGAAAAAATTGTGAGCTTTGTTTCACTTGGGAAGTTCACACATTACTGGTGTCATTGTCCTCTGAGAGGACATCAAGTTCCAGAAACTCCCCCCCCCCACCCCCCCCCCCCACTTTCAGTCTGAAGAAGGGTCCCGACCCAAAACGTCACCTATCCATGTTCTCCAGAGATACTGCCTGTCCTGCCGAGTGACCTAAATAACCTTCTTAAGCTGGATGCTCCATAATGATCCTGTGTTTTGATGGGATTTTGATCATAAGGCCATAAGGTCGAAAGGGATAGGAATAGAATTAGGCCATTCGGCTATTCAATCATGGCTGATCCATCTCTCCTTCCTAACCCCATTCTCCTGCCTTCTCCCCATAACCTCTGACACCTGTACTAATCAAGAATCTACTGTATCTATCTCTGCCTTAAACATTTCCACTGACTTGGCCTCCACAGCCGTCTGTGGCAAAGAATTCCACTCAAGGATCCTCAAGGATAAACAGCTATGAGTGTCTCCTTTTTGACTGGTTATTTCCCAGTTTTGTAAAACTCTCCCTTTTAAATTAGTGCAGTGGTGAAGCTTTTGATTATTTTAAATAACAAGACGTCTTTTGTATGGCCTGTTTAGTTTGCTCTTTAGCCACTATGTACGTGTGATTTTAATCAGATATCCGTTTCCCATGTTGATAAGCATGTAAAACACAAAGGAAATGGAAGAGTAACCATACGGCTACAGAAATAATGTTATTTTCTTCTGCGTCAGCCCCAGATAGTTAAATAACAGATCTGTATTAACAGGATGTACACCTGAGAAACAGCATATTAAAACTGATATAGCATTTACTTTAATAACTTACAGTTAATGAATTTGTAGACTATTAGATACCTTGCCAAACCGTTTTATTTGATATGCAGCACAACAGTGACATTTTCAATGAGCGCGTCGGTTTATGGAGAGGGACAAATTATCCATGTACTTTACTCTCTGATTAGCGCACATGTACTGTGATGGTTGCGATAAATGACTCATTTGGGTGCTAACGTGAAACAGGCGCTGTGATAAAAACGAGTCATTTACCTCTGCACATATACTAGAAAAATACAACAAAAACCTGCGTTTATGAGGCATGTCCACAGTAGGGAAATGTACCAAACGACCTTACTGTGGCACCAATATTGACCAATTTTGGGATTAGGTTTTGGCAAAGTAGATGGCTTTTGCGCAGGGTCTTGGAGAGGCCAGTGAGAGATGGAGAGGTGCAGAGATACAGGTCAGGATTTCGAGAGCCTAGACCCCCCAAACTGTTCACAATGTTGTGGGATTGGGACACTGAGTTGGTTTAGGTTTAGGCTCAGGTTTATTGTTGGCACGTTTACCAAGGTACAGTGCATGCTATCCAATCAGATCAGACAATACTATACATAAATACAATCGGTTCAAATCCATGTACATTGGGTAGAGCAAAGGGGAGGATGCGGAGTGCAGACTATAGTTCTCAGCATTGTAGCATACCAGTTACATAGACAAAGTCCAACGTCCGCAATGGGGTAGAGGTGAACCGGACAGTACCCTAGCTTATGGAAAGACAATTCAGAAGCCTGACACCAGAGAGGAAGAAGCTGTTCCTGAGGTGGTGCGCACTTTCAAGCTTCGTGTTCATGATCTTTGAAGACTCTTTTCATCCATCCGTTAAGGGAGGTGCTCGTGCACTGGAGGTAATGAATTTGCCTTCAGTGAGAGATGGAGACCTCCAGCGATGTGTGGAAAGTGACTCATATTTTTCAGGGTCTGCAATTCCACTGCTGGATGTGAACGGGGAGAAAGATGAATAACTGGTGTGAACTCGTACACAGTGGACGTATATGGGGAGGATACAGTGATTTCGGGGTGTTCATCAGGCTTTAATATAAATAATCGAGTAATTAAATTAGAAGATTCACAAGTAAAATAAATAGTTAACAGAGTATATTTGTCACACCGGCAGCCTTGGCTAGAGTGCTGGCAGCATTCACCAGGAAACCCTAGCACAGCCTCAACACTGGAGACTGAGACTCCAGACACCTAAAGACTGGAGCGGCTAGGCTTAAAGACTGGAGCGGCTAGGCTTAAAGACTGGAGCGGCTAGGCTTAAAGACTGGAGCGGCTAGGCTTAAAGACAGGAGCGGCTAGGCTTAAAGACTGGAGCGGCTAGGCTTAAAGACAGGAGCGGCTAGGCTTAAAGACAGGAGCGGCTAGGCTTAAAGACTGGAGCGGCTAGGCTTAAAGACAGGAGCGGCTAGGCTTAAAGACAGGAGCGGCTAGGCTTGTATACACTGGAATTTAGAAGGATGAGAGGGGATCTTATTGAAACATATAAGATTACTAAGGGGTTGGACACGTTAGAGGCAGGAAACATGTTCCCAACGTTGGGGGAGTCCAGAACCAGGGGCCTCAGTTTAAGAATAAGGGGTAGGCCATTTAGAACGGAGATGAGGAAAAACATTTTCAGTCAGAGAGTTGTAAATCTGTGGAATTCACTGCCTCAGAAGGCAGTGGAGGCCAAGTCTCTGAATGCATTCAAGAGAGAACTAGATAGAGCTCTTAAGGATAGCAGAGTCAGGGGGTATGGGGAAAAGGCAGGAACGGGGTACTGATTGAGAATGATCAGCCATGATCACATTGAATGGTGGTGCTGGCTCGAAGGGCCGAATGGCCTACTCCTGCACCTATTGTCTATTGTCTATTACCTCAAAAGAAACAGCACTTGGAGGTCTGTGAGAGGAGAGGAGAACATTTACAGAGCACAAAATTACAGAGTCTTCATTAGAAAGAAAGACTGGATTGGAATCAACCGACCCGAACCACTGTATTCAATGTGGAGCGGACAAGATGTGTAGGAGAGAGCTGCTGATGCTGGTTTAAATCGAAGGCGGACACAAAATGCTGGAGTAACTCAGCGGGTCAGGTGGCATCTCTGGAGAGAAGGAATGGGTGACGTTTCGGGTCGAGACCCTTCTTCAGAGTCTGACCCGCTGAGTTACTCCAGCGTTTTGTGTCTACCACTGTATACAAGCCGCATTTCCAGATTGAAGGGCGTTGGAGCCATAAAGGGTTAGAGTTGGAGGTATATGGGGAAGAACAAGAAATCCTGCTTCAACAGGATCTTTGAATAGGTTAAAATATCCTCTTTATGGATCACAGAACATGAGCTATTGGTGTTCATGCCCTTAAACAATCTCCCCTGACCTTTATACTAAACCAGAAATAAGGATATTCCATTAAGTAGTCTGCTTCATTGGTCTGCATGAATGAATCTGTACCTCAGACACAAGGAACAGGCAAACCTCTTCTGTCTTACCTGATTTATCAAGTTGTTCCAAACAATGTGCCGGAGGAAAATGCCCAAGGCAGATTTTGGACTTATTCCACACAAATTGTTTGTGTGTGCAAATTTTATGCTGTTGGATGTGGTCAGTGGTCTTATCTTGAAACCCTCCCAGAGATTCTCGTTTTTAGGACCACCGATTCCATGCCGACCAGCAATCCCCCTACTCTAGCACTGTCCTACACACTAAGAACAATTTAGTATTTTTAGCAAAGCCAATTAATCTAGAAACCTGTACGTCTTTGGTGTGTGGGAGGAAACCGGAGCACCCGGGGAAAACCCACGCAGTCACAGGGAGAACGTACAAACTCCGTACAGACAGCACCCATAGTCAGGGTCGAACCCTGGTCTCTGGCTTTGTAAGGCAGCAACTCTACTGTTGTGCCACTGTGTTGCAATTGTTGCTATTTCATAAACCCACATCTCATTAACTGAATAGTAACAGATTAAAAATGATGTGGAATGGGATATTTTTGTTGATGGGGGAACAGGGTAAATTAGAGATCTGCATTCGGCATAATGGTCTGAACAACTGTCTTTTGGGCTGAAAAGGACACAAAGTGCTGTAGTAACTCAGCAGGTCCGGCAGCATCTCGGGAGAACATTGATAGGTGATGTTGTCTTTTGTGCTGTATCGCTTTATGGAATGAGAGTAAACATTGATATTAAACAGATGATGAAAATATGAAATAAGAGCAAATGTGTTGGAAATACACAGTAGTGAAGAGAGAAACGGAATTAATATGTAGGAAGGAAGTTCAGATGCATGTTTTAAACCGAAGATAGACGTAAAAAGTTGGAGTAACTCAGCGGGACAGGCAGCATCTCTGGAGAGAAGGAATAGGTGACGTTTTGAGTTGAGATACTTCCTCAGACTAATTAATGTTTCAGGTCAAAGACCTTAGATCAGAAATGAATTATTGACATGAACTAGATTGACAGAATCTCTCTTCACAGATTCTGCCTTTGCTATGTATTTCCCATTTTATTTATGAACATTGACATTATTAGTTTTGAATTATATTGTTATGTTTGAATTATGTTGTTTCACTGTTTTGTTTATCTAAAGTGCCACATAGTCATTATAAGTGTCACAATTGCTACTGACAGCAACTCCTGCAAAGGTTCAGTATGGACAGGTTGAAACTAGTACATATTCAGGCTTGCTGGCCTAGGTTCCTGGCCTGTGCTGGAACTAGCTGATGCCAGACAACAGTTGGTGCTTTGCAAATTCTTCATCTCCAGTGCACCTGAGAAAGAGTTCACCAATTCCTCTCTGAATATTTTTGTGATTAGTGGAAATGGTTTTGTGATGTTGAAGAAAATTTGCTAGAGCATAATCAGATTTGAAACAAGCCATAATTTGGTTACATCACTGGATGGTCGATTGGAGAGAGTCCAGAGGAGGTTTACGAAAATGATTGGGTTAACATATGATGAGCATTTGACGGCACTGGGCCTGTACTCACTGGACTTTGGAAGGATGAGGGGGAACCTCATTGAAACTTACCAAATAGTGAAAGGCCTGGATAGAATGGATGTGGAGAGGATGTTTCCACTAATGGGACAGTCTAGTACCAAATGCCATAGCCTCAGAATAAAAGGATGTACCGTTAGGAAGGAGATGAGGAGGAATTTCTTTAGTCAGAGGGTAGTGAATCGGTAGAATTCATTGCCACAGATGGCTGTGAAGGCAATGTTAACAGATATTTTTAAGTTGAGCATTGATAGATTCTTGATTAGTACGGATGTCAGGTGTTATGGGGAGAAGACAGGAGAATGGAGTTGAGAGGGAAAGATGGATCAGCCATTATTGAATGGCAGAGTAGACTTGATGGGCTAAATGACTGAATTCCGCTCCTAGAACTTATGAACCATTGGTTGGTCGATTGCAGGAAATAGACAATAGACAATAGACAATAGGTGCAGGAGTAGGCCATTTGGCCCTTCGAGCCAGCACCGCCATTCAATGTGATCATGGCTGATCATTCTCAATCAGTACCCCGTTCCTGCCTTCTCCCCATACCTCCTGACTCTGCTATCCTTAAGAGCTCTATCCAGCTCTCTCTTGAATGCATTCAGAGAATTGGCCTCCACTGCCTTCTGAGGCAGAGAATTCCACAGATTCACAACTCTCTGACTGAAAAAGTTTTTCCTCATCTCCGTTCTAAATGGCCTACCCCTTATTCTTAAACTGTGGCCCCTTGTTCTGAACTCCCCCAACATTGGGAACATGTTTCCTGCCTCTAACGTGTCCAACCCCTTAATAATCTTATACGTTTTGATAAGATCCCCTCTCATCCTTCCAAATTCCAGAAAATAACAACAGGGTAGCTGGTCATGTTTGTTATTTTATCTTTGGTTTGCTGTGAGTGCATCAAATGAGAATAAAAATAAATAAGAATTCTCAGAATAATAGATCACGGCCACCATGTTGTACATTAAATACAAATTCTTTTTGCTTGTCTTTTTACGGTAAAAAACATTCATCACAATTTTTCATTTTCATGAGAGTCCATGTGGATCAGATTCATCATGAACTGATGTTGGACACTTTACAGTGGCTTGTAGTATAAACCTAGCTTGACAGAAGGGAAAATCAATTTCCTCCTTGGCTATCAGAGAAGCAATAAATCCAGTATTAGCTGCCCAAGTTATGATTGCAGAGGATTGAGAAGAACTGTCCTTTCACTTGGGTGATAGATAGAGCTTCAATGCAGTTAATCTCTTTAATTATCAGTATGACTTATACTGCAAGCAAATATTAACCAAGGGAAACAAATGAAGAACTGTCATACTGCCATTTGGACTGTGGGGCTGAGATAAGTTATTACTTTCTCTGTTGGTTTGTTTGTGATTGCTTAAACTCAAAACTACCCACTACTTGCCAAATAAGACTGTTTTAGCATGTGATGGGTACATACAGTCTATGTACCTGCAATAACCATAATTAAACTTCATTCAATATCTGCTCTTGTTAGTTGCCATTGATTCATACACCATGGAAACAGGCCCGTCAGGGCACCAGGTTCATTCTGACTAACAAGCACCCATTTCTAACAATTTTGCGCCAATCCCATTTCTGTGCACAATTTTCTCCACGTTCTCATCAATTCCTTCTAGATTCAACTGCTCACCTACACACCAGGGACAATTTGTAATAATGCATACACATGTCTTTGGGGAACTGGAGAGGCAACTGGATGACCTCAGGATCATCTGAGAAAAGGAGAAGTTCCTGACAGAACCTACAGCGAGATTGTTACACCAAAGGTACCGGAAGAGAGAAGGTGGGTGACGGTGAGGAAGGGAAGGAAGCTTGGAGTACAAGAGACCCCGGGGGTTGTACCTCTTGAAAACAGGTTCACCCTCTTAGAAGCTGTCGGGACAGAAGACAATGCCAGTCTGAGCGGCGGACAAATCAGTGAGGCAAGACGTGGCGCTGAGGCAAAGCCGAAGAGACCGACGTCAGGCAGAGCCGTGGTAGTAGGGGACTCCATCATGAGAGGCACAGACAGGGGTTTCTGCGGCAACAAGCGGGATTCAAGGATGGTGTGTTGCCTCCCTGGTGTCAGGATCCAGGACATCATGGACCGATTGCAGGGCATCCTCAAGGGTGAAGGTGAGCAGCCGGAAGTGGTAGTGCATGTCAGCACAAATGACGTTGGGAAGAAGAGGAAAGAGATTCTGCAGCGTGACTTTGGAGAGGTCGGAAGACTGAAAAGCAGGACCTCCAGGGTGGTTATCCCCGGTTTGCTTCTAGTTCCACGTGCTGGTGAAAGCAGAAACAGGGAGATAGGGGATCTGAATGTGGGGCTGAGGAGCTGATGCAGGGGGCAGGGATTTATGGAGTTAAAGGGAAAGAGAGTATAGGAAAAGTTATTCAAGACCCCAGAATAAACGGGACAGAAAGCTCACGAAGGGATAGGAGAGTATGGCCAAGTGTAACAGGAAACGATGTGAAAGGTGAGGTGAGTAATGGATTAAAAGTATTATATATGAATGCGCAAAGTATAAGAAGTAAAGTGGATGAGCTTGAGGCTCAGTTAGAGATTGTTAGATATGACATTGTGGGGATTACAGAGGCATGACTGCAGGAGGATCGGGACTGGGAACTGAATATTCAAGGTTATACATCCTATAGAAAGGACAGGCAGGTCAGCAGAGGAGGTGGGGTAGCTCTGTTGGTGAGGGATGAAATTCAGTCCCTTGCGTGGGGTGACATAGGGACTGATGATGTAGAGTCACTGTGGATCGAATTGAGGAATTGTAAAGGTAAGAAGACAATAATGGGAGCCCGGATATAGTAGTGTAAGTAGCCGGATATAGGGTGTAAGTTTCAGCAGGTGTTAAAATTGGCATGTAACAAAGGTAATGCCACTGTGGTTATGGGGGATTTCAATATGCAGGTAGACTGGGAAAATCAGGTTGGTTCTGGACCCCAAGAAAGGGGGTTTGTAGAGTGCCTCCGAGATGGATTCTTAGAGCAGCTTGTACTGGAGTCTACCAGAGAGAAGGCAATTCTGGATTTAGTGTTGTACAATGAATCAGATTTAATAAGGGAACTCAAGGAGGTAGTGTAAGAAAATAACTGCAGATGCATTAATATGATTAGTTTTAATCCGCAATTTGAAAGGGAGAAGGTTAAATCAGAAGTGTCAATGTTGCAGTTGAACAAAGGGGACTATGAAGGCATGAGAGAGGAGCTGGCCAAGGTCGACTGGAAAAGGATCCTAGCGGGAATGACGGTGGAATAACAATGGCAGGAATTTCTGGGCATAATCCAGAAGATGTAGGATCATTTCATTCCCAAGAGGAAGAAAAGTTCTAAGGGGGAAGAAGAGTTGAACAGGTACTTCGGATCTGTCTTCACTAAGGAAGACACAAACAATCTCCCAGATGTACTAGAGGGCAGACGATCTAGGGAGACAGAGGAACTGAAAGAAATTTGCATTAGGTGAGAAATAGTATTTGGCAGACTGATGGGGCTGATAAATCCCCAGGGCCTGATGGTCTGCATCCCAGGGTACTCAAGGAGGTGGCTCTACAAATCATGGATGCATTGGTGATCGTTTTCCAATGTTCTATAGATTCAGGATCAGTTCCTGTGGATTGGAGGGTAGCTAATGTTATCCCACTTTTCAAGAAAGGAGTGAGAGAGAAAACGGGGAATTATAGACCAGTTAGCCTGACATCGGTGTTGGGGAAGATGCTGGAGTCAATTATTAAAGAGGTTATAATGGCACATTTGGATAACAGTAAAAGGATTAGTCCAAGTCAGCATGGATTTATGAAGAGGAAATCCTGCTTGACTAATCTTCTGGAATTTGAGGATGTGACAAGTACAATGGATGAAGGAGAGCCAGTGGATGTAGTGTATCTGGACTTTCAGAAAGCCTTTGATAAGGTCCCACACGGGAGATTGGTGTGCAAAATTAGAGCACATGGTATTAGGGATAGGGTATTGACATGGATAGAGAATTGGTTGGCAGACAGGAAGCAAAGAGTAGGAATAAACGGGTCCTTTTCAGAATGGCAGGCAGTGGCAAGTGGAGTGCCGCAAGGCTCGATGCTGGGGCTGCAACAATTTACAATATATATTAATGATATGGATGATGGAATTAGAAGTAACTAGCTAGTTTGCAGATGACACAATTGCTGGGTGGCAGTGTGAACTGTGAAGAGGATATTAGGAGGTTGCAGGGTGACCTGGACAGGTTGAGTGAGTGGGCAGATGCATGGCAGATGCAGTATAATGTAGATAAATGTGAGGTTATCCACTTTGACGGCAAAAACAAGGAGGCAGATTATTATCTCAATTGTGTCAGATTAGGTAAGGGGGAAGTGCAGCGAGACCTGGGTGTCCTTGTGCACCAGTCACTGAAAGTAAGCGTGTAGGTACAGCAGGCAATGAAGAAAGCGAATGGCATGATGGCCTTCATAACAAGAGGATTTGAGTATAGGTGTAAAGAGGTCCTTCTGCAGTTGTGTAGGGCCCTGCTGAGACTGTATCTGGAGTATTGTGTGCAATTTTGGTCTCCTAATTTGAGGAAGGACGTCATTGCTATTGAGGCAGTGCAGCGTAGGTTCACGAGGTTAATCCCCGGGATGGCGGGATGGTCATATGAGGAAAGATTGGAAAGACTAGGCTTGTATTCACTGGAGTTTAGAAGGATGAGAGGGGATCTTATAGGGACGTATAAAATTATAAAAGAATTGGACACGCTAGATGCAGGAAAAATGTTTCTAATGTTGGGGGAGTCCAGAACTAGGGGCCACAGTCTAAGAATAAAGTGGAGGCCAATTAAAACTGAGGTGAGAAGAAACTTTTTCACCCAGAGAGTTGTGAATTTGTGGAATTCTCTGCCACAGAGGGCAATGGAGGTCAAATCACTGGATGAATTTAAGAGAGAGTTAGATAGAGCTCTGGGGGCTAGTGGAATCAAGGGATATGGGGAGAAGTTGGGCACAGGTTACTGATTGTGGATGATCAGCCATGATCACAATGAATGTGATCACATTCTGGCTCGAAGGGCCGAATGGCCTCCTCCTGTGCCTATTTTCTAAGACAAGTGGACAATAGAGAAAGGGAAAGATTTACGTGGAACAAGAACACTTGCATAACTCAAGTGGGCTGAATGGCATGTTGCTAGGATGTAGCTTATCTCACATTAAGATGAGAAGGTGTAACAAAATATAAGCAGGTTTCAAGAACTCAGATCAATAAATCGGAATGGCACGGTGGCGTAGCGGTAGAGCTACTGCATTACAGCACCAGAGACACGGCTTCAATCCTGACTATGGGTGCTGTCTATGTGGAAGTTGTACGTTCTCTAATGTTAATGTGCAGGGATCGCTGGTCGGTGCGGACCCGGTGGGCCGAAAGGGCCTGTTTCTGTGCTGTGTCTCTAAAGTAAACTAAACCTAATGGAAAGAACATTTTGAGTTACAAACAACTATCTTTATTAAAAGAAAATTACAGAACAAATCTCGTGCTCCTCTGCACATCAGAGACTCCTGTCCACAATGGCTGGTCTGGAGAACTCGTGAGTCCTAGCACTGGCAGGCACAATGGTCCAGGGTGAATTATCCCTGAAGATGCACCTTCAGAGAAAGAGGGAGGAGAACTTCACCCATGGGAAGAGAAACACGAGACTCCTGTCTCATCGCAGATAGGAGCCTCTTATGTGCCGAAGGGCTTGAGATTTGTTGCCTTATTAATGATTTTCCTTTACCCTGCTTTAATAAAGATAGTTGTTTGTAACCTAAAATGTCCTTACTCCACTCGTTGATCCCAATCCTCAAAACCTGCTTCGCGTTCATTACAGAAGGTCAGCTTACAACAGCCTTGCTCAAGCAATCATCTTCCCATCCCTGACTTTAATTATATATATTTTTTTAAACAAAAATTAAAAGCTTACGGTGCCTTTTCTGGAGACAAAATTAATCATAAACTCCAGTATGACACCTGTTCAATAGTATTAAACGACCCAAGGCAAGGTTGTTACTAAGCTTCGTAAAGTAGGGTTGAGATTTGGCCAGCTGTGAGACTCATAAACTTCCCACGGATTAATAACTAATGGTAGTTTCCTAACCGCACAAAGAAATATCTATTTACAACAATAAAAATGGTAAATATCAGCATTTGCAGATCGTTGTGGAAAACCACTTCTCATACCTGTTCAACATATTAGAGAGCTTGCCAGCGATTAAGTTGTCTGGCGAAGGGTCTTGACCCGAAATGTCACCTATTCCTTTTCTCCAGAGATGCTGCCTGATCCTCTGAGTTACTCCAGCATTTTTGTGTCCTCTGTTCCATTGTGTCCTCTGTTCCATCTCCTGTTTCCTCTGTTCCATTGATCAGCATTTGCATCTAAATGGGCAAAGCAGGTGATTATCTCTCTGATCCAAACATAAAATAGAATGTTTGTCTGTAAAATAAATCAATATATCCTAATTTCCCCTCTTTTGGATCTACTTAAAATTCTGATATCCCCCCTCCCCTTGTATATTGAACATATTGCAATACATCTCTGTTCCATTGTGTCCTCTGTTCCATCTCCTGTCTGTGATGTCTGTGAAGAACATGATGCAAAATTAAACTACTTCCTTTTGTCTGCACCTGATCTGTATTCCTCTATTCCCTGCATATCCATGTGTCCCTCTAAAAGCCTCTTCAAGGCTACTATGATATCTGCTTCCACCCCTATCCTCGCCAATGCATTCCGGGCGCCCACCATTCCCTGTGTAAAAAAACTTGTGCCGCCCATCTCCTGTAAACTTTCTCCCCCTGACCCTAAAACCGCACCCTTGACATTTCTATCCTGGGAAACAGGTTCTAACCGTCTACCCTTTCTATGCCTTTCATAATTTTATATACATCTATCAGGTCAACGCGCAAACTCTGATGCTCCAGAAAAAACTATCCATGTTTGTCAAATGTAGAAACAAGGAACCGTAGATGCTGGTTTACAACAATGAAAATACACAAAGTGCTGGAGTAACTCAGCGGGTCAGGCAGCATCTCTGAAGTACATGGATAGGTGACGTTACGGGTCGATTTCCTTTTGGGGACCCTGAAATGCAGGACAGTGATGGCAGTGGTCAAAATTTCAAACCAACCTAAATGTTTTTGTTCCAATCTCGGGACAGCCACTTGTCACCTGATTATTGTTGTGCTGCGTAAAAAAGTTGACTGGGCTGTAGGAGCCAGTTAGCCACTTGATTTTAACAGTGTTTAGTTGAGCTTGGTTTACTTGGATAGGCCGGGTTTGGAGGGATATTGTCCAAACACAGGCAGGTGGGACTAGTGTAGCTGGGACATGATGGCTGGTGTGGGGAAGTTGGGTCGAAGGGCCTGTTTCCAAGCTGTATGACTCTATGACTCTCGTTTAGTTTCGTTTGGTTTAGAGATGCAGTGCGGAAACAGGCTTCCGCTGATGCTGAAGTCCACCCTGACTAAGTACACTAGCAACATCCCACACAAGGCAGAATATGCAATCTTTACTGGAAGCAATTAACCTACAAACCTGTATGTCTTTGGAATGTGGGAGGAAACCGGAGCACCCAGAGAAAACCCAGATTTAATATTTCAGGTGGAAGACCCTTTGTTAGAATTGGAAACAGAACATTTTGTTTACACTGGTTATTTTTTATCTCCTTCTATTTACATCTGCACCAAACAGGTCAGCTCAATTATCCCACCTGAACTATTCTCTATCTGCTTATGTTAGTCAGTCTGTCCATGTCCTCACCCTCTCACAGACTTGCTCTTTGTTCTCTCTGCCACACCCCTTCCCTCTTCTCTGTAAATTTAAATATTTCTAACGTTTCCTAGTTCTGAATGGCCATCCACCCGGAACGTTTACTTTTGTTTTTCTCTCTCCATAAATGCCGTCTGACCAACTGAAAATTACTGTGATTTTTGTTTATGTATCAGATTTCCAGTATTTAATTTTTTGTTTTTAAAAGGTGGCACAGTGGCATAGTTCGTAGGGCCGCTGTCTTGCAGGCCAGAGTTCTAGTCCTATTCAACCCTATTTGGCCCATATTCCTCTAAATCCGTCGAATCCATATATCTGTCCATAGAGTCATAGTCATACAGCATGAAAACAGGCCCTTGGGCTCAACTTGCCCACGCCAATCATGATGCCCCATCCACACTAGTGCCACCTGCCTACAAATGGCCCATATCCCTCTTTTATAGCGAGAGGATTTGAATATAGGAGCATTCATAGCGAGAGGATTCGAGCATAGGAGCAAGGAGGTCCTACTGCAGTTGTACAGGGCCCTGGTGAGACCACACCTGGAGTATTGTGTGCAATTTTGGTCTCCTAATTTGAGGAAGGACATTCTTGCTATTGAGGGAGTGCAGCATAGGTTCACCAGGTTAATTCCCGGGATGGCGGGACTGACATATGATGAAAGAATGGATCGACTGGGCTTGTATTCACTGGAATTTAGAAGGATGAGAGGGGATCTTATAGAAACATATAAAATTCTTAAGGGATTGGACAGGTTAGATGCAGGAAAAATGTTCCAGATGTTGGGGGAGTCCCAAACCAGAGTTCACAGTTTAAGAATAAGAGGTAGGCCATTTAGGACTGTTGTGAATCTGTGGAATTCTCTGCCGCAGAAGGCAGTGGAGGCCTATTCACTGGATGTTTTCAAGAGAGAGTTAGATGTAGCTCTTTGGGCTAACGGAATCAAGGGATATGAGGAAAAAGCAGGAACGGGGTACTGATTTTGGATGATCATGATCATATTGAATGGTGCTGGTTCGAAGGGCTGAATAGCCTACTCCTGCACCTATTTTCTATGTTTCTATGTTAAACTGACCTAATCCATATACCAGTCCAAATGTCTTGTAAATGTTGTTTCGGTACCTGCCTCAACTACTTCCTCCGGCAGCTCGTTCCATATACCAACCATCCTCTGTGTCCAAATATCTTACACCATCTCTTGGTATCACAAAGCTTTTCTAGTATGTACAATGGAAAAATCAGGAATGTGATGCTCTTACTTGCTAGGATGGGAGAACTCCAACGCTCAAGAAGCATAAGACCATTCTTGACAAAACACCCTATTTACCACACTAACATTGATTCCCTCAACTACTGCTGCACATCTGGACTACTTAGCCAGGATCTTCCAAGCCCTTTACTCCCAAGAAGGATAAGAGCAGTAGGCACACAGGGACATTACCTCCTCTCAGTCACGCACCATCCTAACTTGGAAATATATTGCCATCCCTTCACTGTGGCTGAATGTAAATCCTGCAACTCCCTACTCAACAGCACCTTCCTTCACAGGAAGGACAACAGTGGTTCAAGGTGGTGCTTCACCATTACCTTGTCAGGGGCAATCATGGATAGAAAAATTGCTGGCCTTGTTAGCAATGCCCAGATACTGTAAAATGCATTAAAATAAAGAGTACTCTTTCCTCTCCGTATGAATGTCAACCTAGGTTTTGATCCATTTGTCCCAGCAATGGGATTAGAACCCACAACCATCGAACTCAGGAGCAAGAGTGCTATCAATTGAGCCACAATTGACTTACAAGACTGAGACACACTACAATAATTGGATTTGAGCATTCCATATATTTCTTGGCTCTTATTCCTCCATTTATTAAGTGGAAAGCACATTAAAAACAAGCTTTAAGGCAAAGGAATTCAATATTCAATTAAGCTCCTCTTCTCATCCAAGGTTTTATACAGTCTTCCTTTAAGCAATAAATAATGTAGAACAAAGAAAGTATTAAAGTCTGGTCCATTAGGGAAGATCAATAACACTCCAATCCTCAAAATGGAAGCAGGTTAAAATTTAACAAAATCTAAATTAATTGCATATTTCAATAAAAGGGATTAGCCAACAACATTTCAGAGTTAAATACTAAAGCAAGAAATAATGAATTACTTTAAACAGCTCCCCTGAGAACATATGTTTCACTATATATAATGCAGCGATGTGGTTGGATTTGTATTTAGTGTTTTTTTGTGGATTAGTTTGTTTAATACCCTGTCAATCTCACATGGTTTACATCCCTCAGTAAAAGTGTTCTTGCTTACTCTGCAATTATGTTGGTTTTCACTTTAAGTCACAGCAACCTTGGGTTCCGTAAATGAATTAAGTCCATCAATCAGAGTTGATTCCGTTGAAAAGCAAGGGCTTTTACACAGCATCACATGTTGTCAGTTGACGGGTATAAAGATACAATGGTTACAAATTCCCTGGACTATTTGTCTGGATAATTCTCAGTTCCCAGGTGCAATGGAGAGGAAAATGGAGCACGGATCGATCACGGTGTTTCTACCCCTTTGCACAATACACTGGTTGCCCATGGAGTATTGTGTGCAATTCTGGTCCCCACACTTTAGGGAGGATATGATCGTGCTGGAAAGAGTGCAGAAGAGACTCAGCAAGTTGTTTCTTGGATTGGAGGACTTTAATTATGGGGTGAGGCTGGATAGGCTGGACTTACTTTCCCTGGAGTGAAGGAGGCTGAGGAGTTACCAGATAGAAAACTGCCAGATGATGGGAGACATAGCTGGGGTATATAGTCAGAATGCTTTTCCTTTGCTAGGGATATCAAAAACAAGAGGTAACATTTTTTAAGAAGAGAGGTAAAAGATTTAAAGGGGAACTTAGGGCCTGTTCCACTTAGGCGATTTTTTAGGCGACTGCTGACAACTGTCATAGTCGTAGCACGTCGCCGAAAAAATGGCATCTGGATCCCCCCCCCCCCACTACAACAATGTCTACGACAAGCTACAACAACCTATCGCCTAGTCGACGTCAAGCTACGACAAGCTACCGACAACCGGCGACCCAATCGTCGCGACTTAGGACGTCCACCTAAGACCATGCCTACGACAACCTACGACAACTGAAGTGAACCTACGTCTACCCGCGACAAGCTATGACCCTGTCGGTGACAACTGAAGGCAATTCATGTCATTTTGACCTCCGGTTTTGACGCAGGTACTTGTCGCTGGCTGACGTAGGTTGACGTAGGTAGTCGTCAATGGAATTCACCGAAGTCAGCACCGGCGACAAACTACGTCACCTGGCGACAACCTGGTGACAACCTACGACAGCACCTACGTCAGGAGACGTCAAGCGACGATCATTGGGGTCAAACCAACAGTCGCCAAAAATCTTTTAACATTTCAAAATCCAGCGGCGACCAGAAAATCGCTACGACTCTTTGGAGACTACTCACGACCGTACGGGTGACACCCTGGCGACCGTGTGGCGACAGCCTAATCACCTGTAGTCGCCTAAATAATCACCTAAGTGGGACAGGGGGGTTTATTTTACCCAAGGCTTGTAGCCTCTTATGAGCCAGCACGGAGTTGAAGGGCCAAAATAGTCTGATATGCCGCAAAGAACTAGGGAACTAAATCAAATATGAAGCTCTATGTATTGTTCACCGGGCAGTCACCACTTGCACAAGCTCAGCAGGTCGATTTCTCCGTCTGAAAGCTGGGAGGTTTGGGGAATTGTGTACTGCCCTGATGGACTCTGAAGGCAACCTATTGATGGAGGTGGGTGAACCTGCCATGTAGAGGAAGCTGGCAGCACATAAAGTGTCCCTGCTGTCTTAAGTCTATGACCTCTGGGACCTAGACTGGGAAAGTGCTGGTGCCTGGGTGGAAAATCTAACCCATTCACTCCACGCACTTTAATAATGCAACAGAAGCGAGACAAGAAAACCTGCTACTTAACTAGAGCAACATGTAGTATGTTACTGAAAGCTTGAGAAATATAAATAGCCATTGCCGTAAATATTTGATGAGTGTTGAGATAAAAGGGGCATCAAACAAAGCTGCATGAAAGAGGCCTGACTCCACCTCACCGGTTTCAATTTGGATTAATACTATTTATTATTAGTTTATTGTTAGTTCAAGTTATCAAAATCAAGAATTATTGAAAAGGAGTTGCTGAAATCCATAAAAAATTGTTCTGCGTGTTCAATTGAGATTATGCTTGTGCACAGTTCAGCAGAAGCAAACGTGCAGATCGTGTGCTGATGAATTATAAATGTGTGTAACTGTAGCTGTCCAGATCTTGTTCTTGCAGCAACATCGTCTTGGAGAGCACGTTCTTCATGCACGTGTACAATATTTCTGTCAACAGCCTTTTCCCTATCTAGGGTGGCTAAGCAATTGTCCAGCCCCTGGAGGTGTTTGTATCCGTGAGTGGTGCAAGGGCCTTCTGATGGACACAGCACTGCCCTGTTCTGGGTACATCACCAGACCCATTCCACACTTGGCTCAACAGGTGGTGGCCTTGGGCAGAATTTTGCTATCTGCATCAGACAGTTATATTGGTTGCCACTTCCTGATCTCTCTCCTTTCAAGTTGGAATGGATGTCCTTCCTCATGGATTCTGAACGTGATGCTGGTGAAAATAAATAACGTTGTACACTTCCACCGGGCTGATCCAGTCCCGTAGATGTTTATTGTAGGAAGGAACTGCAGATGCTGGTTTGTACCAAAGATAGACACAAAATGCTGGAGTAACTCAGTGGGTCAGGCAGCATCTCTGTGGAAAAGGGGTGGGTGATGTTTCGGGTTGGACTTCTGAAGAGTTCTGAATTCTTCAGAGCGCACAAATTCATTGGACCATGAGAGGTTCTTCCATCCTGCACATTCATCAATGTCACACTTGGCTCCCTCCCATAATCTATCTCCGAGACTGGAGGCAGTAATGACAGACAGTCCCTGAAATATTCTTAACATGAATGCTTTCAGTAATTGGTGTGAAAATATATGTTGCATCAATCAAATGTCTTACATACAGCATGTTCCCTTTATAAAGTAAATAATTGCCTGTAAAACAAGGCAGGGAATGCCATGGGGGAAGGACAGCTACAATTAGCTCACAGAGCTCACAAGAATAGTAAACCTCACAACTCCTCAGCAGAGACAGGATGAATATTTCCTGGAGAGCTGCCAAAATCAGTTTGGTAATGGAAGCAATCAAATTCCACAGTGAATTGTTAGAGTCATACAGTCACACAGCCACAGGTACAGTCCACTGTGTCCAGGACAATCACCAAGCATTCATTTAGAATAATCCAACACCATTTTGTTTTCACTTTTGTTCTCTCTAAATTCCGCCCTGGATTCTACCATTCACCCACACACAAGGGACAATTTGTAGCAGCCAATTAACCTACCGACCTACACGTCCTTTGGGTGCGAGAGTGAGAAATAGAATACTCACAGGAAACCCAAACAGTCACAGGGAGACCATGCAAACTCCACATAGACAATTCCCAAGATCAGGATTGAACTTGGATACCTGCAACCGTGAGGCAGTGGCTCTACTAGTTGTGTGCTTTTTATGCTTGTGTATCTATTCATTTATCTAAATTGCAATATCTCAGCTATTTCTTCCCTCCTCACCTACAAATATTTCTGTTGTAACCTTCTAAATGAAACAGATGTAGGTGACCATTCTTGGACTGTCCACGATCTTTCAGAATGACCCTGCTAAATCTATAATGAAATTTCACTTGCCGGAACAAAAAAAATTGGAAATTCGTTCGAGGGGGACTAATAATCGAATCATTTAAAACAGTCCAGTTGCTTTTAGGCGGGGAATTCTCGGAAGTAGCTTGGGAAATGATTCTTGCATCATCATATTGAAATTACCACCATATATCAACCAATAATCTACAGTATATGATTTTAACCAACTTCCAGGTGAACAATACAATACAATACAATACAATATATCTTTATTGTCATTGTACCCAGGGGTACAACGAGATTGGGAATGCGCCTCCCATACAATGCAATAATTGAATTAATTTAGACAACAGCAACCCAACGAAACATGACAGGCAGAGCCATTGGACCGAGCCCGTCCCACAATATCAATGATGTTTTCGCATTTTATTTATGAAAAATAAGTTGTTTCTTAACTCCTAGAAAATCAGAAGTGATTGTAACCAGAAAGAGATGTTGCCAACTGCAATAAACTCCACAAACGGCTAGTTCTCTTGAAGTTGGTCAGCATCTGGCTGAATCAGGCTTGAGCAATACAGCATGTCTCTCAAAAAGACTTTAAGAATAAAGTATCTCTGCACTCTTTCCAGTTGATGTTCGAGTGGGCTGGCTCTGTAAATGCCTTGTTGGGGAAGGCTACAAGTTTGTATTCTGCAGTGAATTACTCATCACCTTTCACCTGAATGGTTCTATAGGAAAGCACAAATCGAGACTGGGATGAAACTTGGCCACATGAAGGAAGCTCTAACTGAATCCAAGACCAGTCACTAGAATAAAGTTCTGCATGTGATAGACAGCCTCACCGGTTTAGTTATTCAGTGTCTCTACAAGTACTATAACCAGGCTAGATTGCTGCTTAGCTGAAGAATGCCCTTCAAGAATTCTTTACATGCACCTTGTGAAACCACAACCTCCGTCACCGAGAAGTAAAAGGCGGGTGAACCTTGTTGTTCTCCAACTGACTTGAAAACCCTCTTTCCTTCCATGTTAGGTTTAAAAATCCTGGAACTCCTTAGCCGAAAGAATCTGGAATCATTTTCATTGAGCTTTCAAGTTTGAACACTCACCTTGTTGTTTTCAATGGAAACTCAGGTTGGACTATTTATGCCGTCAATGTCCAGAATCATTGGCACAGGCTTTTTGCAAAATTGTGCAACTGACTCTAATTTGCATACTGACATAAATCTGCTTGAAAATTGACATATTTTGGTCGAAAACTCCAGGCTTGTTTGAATTGAGTTCCTGATCTGCACAGGAATCTCTCTCTCATTCATTCCCCTTGATTGACTGGTTTCTTCTAACAGCAATCCATGCATTCCATTAACAGTTTTGTACCATTTAGTAAGTGTGAAATATGTAGAGATTTTTCTTCAGATATATCAACTTGCTAAGACAGTGTCTAAATATAATGCTGTTTCTGCAATCTGCTCAAAGTCTGCTACAAAATCAGTGAGTCTTTTTACGATATCACATCAGATTCCAATCCTGCCCTGTTTTCTGGCATTTGTTCGTGGGGATCGGGGAATCTCGACAATCATTCAGTTGAAGACCGATGATGTCTTCAGGCTTTAGACCCTTGTCCAGTCTGAAGAAGGGTCTTGGCCTATATAACTTTGGGATGTGATCTGAACATCACGATCCATGTTCTCCAGAGATACTGCCTGACCCGCTGTGTTACTTCGGCACTTTGTGTCCTCTAGTCACGAAATCCTGATAGATTTACAATTGGAATAGAGATCTGAAAGAGTAATAGTAGATCCTCTTTTGAGAGTCGCCACCTTCTGTCCCCCATCTTGAGGTAGCATCTAATATAGGTTTCTGCTCAAAAATAACAATCTTTTTGGTTGCACAAATGCCATATGGCTCTTTAAAAATGAAATATTCTTAATTTAAAAATATGTTGTGAACCCATTAAACCAGCTCAATAATACGATTTAAAAAAAAGAATATATTCTGACATTAAATAAAACTAAAAGCAAAATCAATAACAACAAAATCAAAAGAAATTGTGAATGGTTTGGTCTGATTCCAATTTATTCTGGACCGATATTACTTCTATTATTGTACATAGAGGGTATTTGAGATTTACTGAGAGCATGAGTTGGCTGCTTGATGATAATCTTTTCTCCATACTGATCGACCTAAATTTAATATTATTGAAGATACTAGTTTCTTTAGAAGCGCTGACTAATTTATTTTTTATATCTGATGAATCACACAACTAAATCGTCCTATTTTTAAAAAATGACTTTTTATGTTTATGAATCATATTGTTCCTCAGGAAGTGAGATGTTAGAGATGCGGGAATTAACATTTTTGGAATGCCATGTTATTGTCCATTAATCATTAATGTTCGGGTGCAGCCTGTTCGGGTGCAGCCCAGTGAGGGAAGTGCCCAGTGAGAAAAGTGCGAGTCTTTGGCTGCGAGTCCAGTGAGAAAAGTGCGAGTCTTTGGCTGCGAGTCCAGTCAGAAAAGTGCGAGTCTTTGGCTGCGAGTCTTCGGCGAGGAGGCTGAGGTGAGGAGGTTACAATTGTTTTAAGCCTGAACTGTTTATAGACACAAAGTAATGGCGGAAAAGTTGGTGCAGTGTGTTTCCTGCAGGATGTGGGAAGATAGGGACGTCGCTGGAGCTTCTGGGAGCTACACCTGCAAGAACTGTGTCCAGGTGCAGCTCCTGAATGGACGTGTGGTGGAGTTGGAGAGGCAGTTGGATGACCTCAGGGCCATCCGGGAATGCGAAAGTTTCCTCGACAGGACCTATTGTGAGGCTGTCACGCCAAGGGTCCAGGTCGAGCGAAGGTGGGAGACTGTTTCAGGGGGGAGTGGACGTGGACGTGGACGTGGACTACAGGAGACCCCAGTGGCTGTGCCTATTGCAAATAGGTATACCCTCTTGGGAACTGTCGGGGCAGAAGACGTTTCCAGTCCGAGTGGCGGACCTGTTGGCAAGGATACTCGACAGGAGAGACCGAAGTCAGGAAGAGCCGTAGTGGTGGGTGACTCCATCGTCCGAGGGACGGACAGAAGATTCTGTGGCAGCAGGAGGGACTTGAGGATGGTCTGTTGCCTCCCTGGTGCCAGGGTTCAGCACATCACGGACCGGCTTCAGAAAATCCTAGTGAGGGAAGGCGATCAACCTGAAGTCGTTGTGCACGTGGGCACGAATGACGTCGGGCGGAAGAGGAAGGAGGTGCTACAGCGGGAGTTTAGAGAGTTAGGAAAAAGACTGAGAAGTAGGACGTCGAAGGTGGTTATCTCTGGACTGCTACCGGTACCTCGTGCTGGTGAGGCCAGGAACAGAGAGATAGAGGGTATGAATTTATGGCTGAGGGGCTGGCGCAGAGAGCAGGGATTTAGATTTCTGGACCACTGGGATCTCTTCTGGGCTAGGGGTGACTTGTACAAAAGGGACAGGTTACATCTTAACAGCAGGGGGACAAACATTCTGGCAGGCAGGTTTGCTAGTGCGACACCTGTGGCTTTAAACTAAGTAGTGGGGGGGGAGGGGTTAACAAATTGGGAATATAAAGATGTGGTAAAAGGGAATACAGGAGATATTGCAAAAGACTCTCGGAAGAATGGGAACAGAAGTTCTAGAGGGGAAAAGAGATTAAGGGCAGGGCCATTTGTAACCGATGTGAGAGGGGAGGTAAATACAGAAGTTAAAGTGTTGTACTTAAATGCGCGTAGTATAAAAAATAAAGTGGATGAGCTTGAGGCTCAGTTAGTCATGGGCAAGTATGATGTTGTAGGGATCACTGAGACATGGCTACAAGAGGACCAGGGCTGGGAACTGAATATTCAGGGGTACACAACGTATAGAAAAGACAGACAGGTGGGCAGAGGGGGTGGGGTTGCTCTGATTGTAAGGAATGATATTCATTCCCTTGCAAGGGGTGACATAGAATCAGGAGATGTTGAATCAGTATGGATAGAAATGAGAAATTGTAAGGGTAAAAAGACCCTAATGGGAGTTATCTATAGGCCCCCAAACAGTAGCCTCGACATAGGGTGCAAGTTGAATCAGGAGATAAAATTGGCGTGTCACAAATGTAATGCTACGGTGGTTATGGGAGATTTCAACATGCAGGTAGACTGGGAAAGTCAGGTTGGAAATGGACCCCAGAAAAGAGAGTTTGTAGAGTGCCTTCGAGATGGATTCTTAGAACAGCTTGTACTGGAGCCTACCAGGGAGAAGGCAATTCTGGATTTAGTGTTGTGTAATGATCCTGATCTGATAAGGGGACTAGAGGTAAAAGAGCCATTAGGAGGCAGTGATCACAACATGATAAGTTTTACTCTGCAAATGGAAAGGCAGAAGGGTAAATTGGAAGTGTCAGTATTACAGTATAGCAAAGGGGATTACAGAGGCATGAGACAGGAGCTGGCCAAAATTGACTGGAAGGATGCCCTAGTAGGGGAGACATTAGAACAGCAATGGCAGGTATTCCTGGGAATAATGCAGAGGTTACAGGATCAATTTATCCCAAAGAGGCGGAAAGACTCTAAGGGGAGTAAGAGACACCTTTGGCTGACAAGGGAAGTCAAGGACAGCATAAAAATTAAGGAGAGGAAGTATAACATAGCAAAGAAGAGTGGGAAGACAGAGGATTGGGACTCTTTTAAAGAGCAACAAAAGTTAACTAAAAAGGCAATACGGGGAGAAAAGATGAGGTACGAGGGTAAACTAGCCAATAATATAAAGGAGGATAGCAAAAGTTTTTTTAGGTACGTGAAGAGGAAAAAAATAGTCAAGGCAAATGTGGGTCCCTTGAAGACAGAAGCAGGGGGATTTATTATGGGGAACAAAGAAATGGCAGACGAGTTAAACCGTTACTTTGGATCTGTCTTTACTGAGGAAGATACACACAATCTCCCAAATATTCTAGGGGCCGGAGAACCTATGGTGATGGAGGAACTGAAGGAAATCCACATTAAGCAGGAAATGGTTTTGGGTAGACTGATGGGACTGAAGGCTGATAAATCCCCAGGGCCTGATGGTCTGCATCCCAGGGTACTTAAGGAGGTGGCTCTAGAAATAGTGGAAGCATTGGAGATCATTTTTCAATGTTCTATAGATTCAGGATCAGTTCCTGTGGATTGGAGGATAGCAAATGTTATCCCACTTTTTAAGAAAGGAGGGAGAGAGAAAACGGGTCATTATAGACCAGTTAGTCTGACATCAGTGGTGGGGAAGATGCTGGAGTCAATTATAAAAGACAATATTGCTGAGCATTTGGATAGCAGTAACAGGATCATTCCGAGTCAGCATGGATTTACGAAGGGGAAATCATGCTTGACAAATCTACTGGAATTTTTTGAGGATGTAACTAGGAAAATTGACAGGGGAGAGTCAGTGGATGTGGTGTACCTCGACTTTCAGAAAGCCTTCAACAAGGTCCCACATAGGAGATTAGTGGGCAAAATTAGAGCACATGGTATTGGGGGTAGGGTACTGACATGGATAGAAAATTGGTTGACAGACAGAAAGCAAAGAGTGGGGATAAATGGGTCCCTTTCGGAATGGCAGGCAATGACCAGTGGGGTACCGCAAGGTTCGGTGCTGGGACCCCAGCTATTTACGATATACATTAATGACTTAGATGAAGGGATTAAAAGTACCATTAGAAAATTTGCAGATGATACTAAGCTGGGGGGGTAGTGTGAATTGTGAGGAAGATGCAATAAGGCTGCAGGGTGACTTGGACAGGTTGTGTGAGTGGGCGGATACATGGCAGATGCAGTTTAATGTAGATAAGTGTGAGGTTATTCACTTTGGAAGTAAGAATAGAAAGGCAGATTATTATCTGAATGGTGTCAAGTTAGGAAGAGGGGATGTTCAACGAGATCTGGGTGTCCAAGTGCATCAGTCACTGAAAGGAAGCATGCAGGTACAGCAGGCAGTGAAGAAAGCAAATGGAATGTTGGCCTTCATAACAAGAGGAGTTGAGTATAGGAGCAAAGAGGTCCTTCTACAGTTGTACCGGGCCCTGGTGAGACCGCACCTGGAGTACTGTGTGCAGTTTTGGTCTCCAAATTTGAGGAAGGATATTCTTGCTATTGAGGGCGTGCAGCATAGGTTCACTAGGTTAATTCCCGGAATGGCGGGACTGTCGTATGTTGAAAGGCTGGAGCAATTAGGCTTGTATACACTGGAATTTAGAAGGATGAGGGGGGATCTTATTGAAACATATAAGATAATTAGGGGATTGGACACATTAGAGGCAGGAAACATGTTCCCAATGTTGGGGGAGTCCAGAACAAGAGGCCACAGTTTAAGAATAAGGGGTAGGCCATTTAGAACGGAGTTGAGGAAGAACTTTTTCAGTCAGAGAGTGGTGAAGGTGTGGAATTCTCTGCCTCAGAAGGCAGTGGAGGCCAGTTCGTTGGATGCTTTCAATGTGAGAGCTGGATAGAACTCTTAAGGATAGCGGAGTGAGGGGGTATGGGGAGAAGGCCGGAACGGGGTACTGATTGAGAGTGATCAGCTATGATCGCATTGAATGGCGGTGCTGGCTTGAAGGGCTGAATGGCCTACTCCTGCACCTATTGTCTATTGTCTATTGTCTATTAATCAGCCAATGCCTTGGCAAAAATGACATCTCTTCTCGCTACTGGAATTAAATACCGTCTGTAATGTAGTTTAGTTTAGTTTAGAGATACAGCATGGAAACAGGCCCTTCGGCCCACCACCTCAGGCCCTGCGCCACCCAGTGATCCCCGCACACTAACACTATCCTACACACTAGGCCCAATTTACAATTATACCAAGCCAATTATCCTACCAGCCTGTACGTCTTTGGAGGGTGTGGAGATCCCGGAGATCCCGGAGAAAACCCACACAGGTCCCGGGGAAAATGTACAAACTCCGTACAGGCAGCACCCCTAGTCATGATCGAACCCAGGTCTCTGGCGCAACTCTACTGCCGCGCCACCGTGCTGCCCCTTCTGTTTGTGTGTGAAAATTCTGTTTGTGAAGCTGCAAGATGCTCATAAATCTCACTTGGCATATTAATGCCCTCTTGGGGAAAGAGAGCTCCGGTTGCCTCCTTCTGTTCCCATTCTTCCGATCATTAATTGCCTTCTGCAGTTAAATGGTAAGTCAGTCAGTTCAAGGTAATAGACCCAGTTTCTATATGCAATAAAAGATTGCTGATCATTACTTGTAACCATAATGTTTAATGCAATAAATGTTTATTGTTACATCCATCTGAAAACTTTGTTGCTCAATTCATTCTTGGACATTGCTGTCAAGGCTAGAATTTACAATGCAACAGTTACCCTGAACAGGATGGCTTATCTGGTCTTTTTTTCAGAGGGCAATCAACTACATTCTGTGTGCCTGGAGTCACAGAAAGAGCAATAAACACGGGCTTTCCTTTCCTGGAGGATACTAGGGAGCCAAATTTAGCTCTTGACAATCCGACATTTTGACTTTCAAAATTACTAATGACAATTATAATTCCAGATCACTTAATTAACTGAATTTAAATTCTTCAATTGCCTTGAAAGAATTCAAACATACATCTCCAAATCATTAGTCTGGGCCTCTGGGATACAATTCCCATACTGTAATTCCTACATTACCATTTCCGTTGCTTTGCATCAATTATCAATTTTCCTGCCATTTTTGCTTAAAAACAAAACAAATAAATTAATTGGGTGGTATTTATACAAAGAGGTGCTCCGGTTTCCTCCCACACTGCAAAGACGTGCAGGTTTGTAGGGTAATTGGCTTCAGTAAATTGTCCCGTGCGTGTAGGATACTGTGAGTGTACAGGGTGATCGCTGGTCGGCGCGGACTCGGTGGGCCGAAGGTCCTGTTTCTGCTCTGAATCTCTAAACGTCTAAAGTGGTCGGGCAGCATTTGTGCGAAGAGAAACTGAATTAATGTTTTGGATCAAAGACCATTTATCTGCATTTACCTTTTGTTTTAAATATTTCCAACAGCTATAGGTCTTTGATTTTCAAATCAACTGATGGACTATTTTTTTCTTTCACAGGTCATTGCCATCCATCAAAGCATCTTTTAAGACACCGGACTGCACCCCATGGAGAGTAATATCTATATACTAAAAAAACTCTCGTTTGTTATCTTGTTTGTGACTGAACTTCAGCCAAAACGGTACACGATAGCGCGACAATTTTAGGCCCACCTTACTCACCATTGTCACTTTAGTGATAATGCAAGTAGTTTTATTGAAATCGGTGTTACATTTTAAAAGTTATTCACATTTTTAAGTTTAAAATGAGGGGAGGAGGGAGGGAGGGGGGAAGGGGGGGGGGGTTGGGGGAGAAGGGGGAGGGGGGGTTGAGGAGAGAGGGATGGGGGGGGGACAGGGCGCTGCACCAATACAGGAGAGGTTTGGGCCCAACAGGTCCACTTGGTCTAGTATGAATTAAAATTTTCAATTTGCTGACCCTTCCACAGAATTGGAAAAAGGAGAGAACAAGAGGCAGCGAGATTGTGCCTATGTGTGTGTGTGTGTGTGTGTGTGTGTGTGTGTGTGTGTGTGTGTGTGTGTGTGTGTGTGTGTGTGTGTGTGTGTGTGTGTGTGTGTGTGTGTGTGTGTGCCTGTGTGTGTGCGTGTGTCTGTGTGTGTCTGTGCGTGTCTGTGTGTGTCTGTGTGTGTGTGGGGGTGGGGGGGGTGTGGAGACAGTGGAGGGAATAAAGGGGATATCTGTGATGGGGAGGACACCAAAATTGTCCAGGTAACACAATCTTTTTTGGTGACATCTAGCTAGTAGAAAAATGAAAAGAGCAGAAGAAATCAAATCAAAAGAACTTGTTGGGAAGATGGACACAAAAAGCTGGAGAAACTCAACGGGTCAGACAGCATCTCTGGAGAAAAGGAATAGGTGACGTTTTGGGTCAAGACTTCTTCAGACTGAGAGTCAGGGGAAAGGGAATCGAGAGATATAGACGGTGACATAGAGAGATCTGGAACAAATGAATGAAAGATATGCAAAAAAGTAACAATGATAAAGGATGCTGGAAATCTGAAATTAAAGAAAGATTGGGCAGTGTCTGTTAGGAAACAAAAGCTGAGTTAATATTCCTTACATTACAACTGGCCAGTTCTGACACAAACAGGAAGGATTGTTTATCTGACCTTGTTGAGTTTAGTATTAAGTTCAAAGTTGCCAGGTTTGAAAGCAAAATGACAATAAAATAATTTTGTTGATAATGTTATATCACCAGCTAAACTTCTCCTTACATTATAATAACGATTAAAAACTACCAAACACCAAATCGTTTCTATTGTCACATATTTTAATGCAAAAATGTCTCCCAAAAATACTTTAGACTTGAGCGATTTTAGAGATATGGCACAGAAACGGGCCCTTTGGCCCACTGTGCCCAGGCCAACCAGCGATCACACAGTACAGCAGCACTACCTTACACACTAGGGATAATTTGCAATTTTACTGACGCCAATTAACTGACAAACCTGTGTGATTTTGGAGTGTGGGAGGAAACCAGAGCACCCGGAAAAAATCCACACGGTCACAGGAAGAATGTACAATCTGCGTACAGTCAGCACCTGTACTCAGGATCGAACCCGGGTCTCCAGGTGCTGTAAGGCAGCAGCTCTACTGTTGTGCCTCTGTGCTGCTCCCTCGTGCAGCTAGAATGATGACAAGCAATTGTCCAGGAACTGAGCTTCAGTGCAAGCCCCAGTCTGGATTATTACTGATTTAATTCAGAATTGATGGAGCAACATCAATATGATTTTTTTTGATTACCTCCCATGATGTTAGATATCTGCTGAAATAGAGAAAGAAAGATGAATTTTGGTATCCTGATAAATTTTTAAAAATCTAACAAATTATTCCTTCAATCCCTCCTTTAATTCCTTACCACGCAACACCTGACGTTTTACATCAATGTAGATATTGAGATGACAGGTGCCTGAATCAGATCTCTGAATCATCTCGTGCTGTTCATTTTGATTCAAATAATTTCGTTTATCTTTTCTGAGTCAGGTTACCCTCACACCCTTACTAATTTATGAAGGCAGAAGTCAAACCACGCATTATGCTTGAAATGTTATCTACTGATTACCAGTGAAATGACGCTTTAAATTAGAGTTGAGTAGATGGAGGTGAGTTTAATTAACATGTGTCTAAGCACATAGACAATTGAACAGCAAATTGTTAATGGAGAGAATTACTTAATAAACAAGGAACAAAACTTGTACATGCAATTTAGTGTACTGCTGCAAATCAGCACTAATGGATTCTGAATATTAACATCTTCTGATGTTATTCATTGGAGAAACTGCTTTTACTTCCACAGCGAGCTGCAAATTAACAAATTTGTGCAATTAATTAATGGCTTTAGCCTACAGAAATGAATAATAACATTCTGAATTTATATAATCTCATCTTTATAAATTGTTTGAGTGAATCCCTTTCCTTCCCAGGGCTGGTGAGTCAGTGAACGCCATTAATTCAATACTTGGATATCTGGTTCCAACTGAAGCCATCTTACACACAATTAAAGTAGGTGAGCTGGTTTTCAACACACATTTCTTGACCTCAGATTACTTAATGCTATGTGACTCTTCCAGCTCTCCCCTGTAAAAAGGCCAATTCTGTTTGGGACCCTCTAGCTCATTGTCTTGAAGGGGATCTTTTACCATCAAGATAAATGCTTCCAAGTCCTAAGAAAAAGTTTTCAACTAAAGGAAAGGTAGAAAATGGTGAATGGAAATCACTTTGATGGAATCACAAAATGCTGGAGTAACTCAGCGGGTCAGGCAGCATCTCAGGAGAGAAGGAATAGATGGCGTTTTGGGTCGAGACCCTTCTTCAGACTGATGGATTTTGATGGAGATTGATCTTAAATAAACCTGATTGGTACTTTTGACATGTTTAAATTATTTATCGGATGACAGCTTCAGGTTCCTCGGCATTCATATCACCAGCAACCTAACTTGGTCCCTTCACACTTACGCGGTGATCGATAAAGTGCATCAATGTATTTTCTTTCAGAGGCATCAGAGAAGATTTGGCTTGTCCATGAGGATTCTCTTCAACTTCCACAGATGTGATTTTGAAAGTGTCCTGAAGAGATTCATCTCAGCCTCAGGATGGCAAATGCCCTGCTCTCGACCACCTGGACTAGTAGAGAGTGGAGAACACAGTCCAGTTTATCACAAGATCATCACTTCCTTCCATCTTCATGGTGTGTTGCATCGGCAAGGCTGAAAGTATTGTCGAGGATGCCGGCCACGCTGGCCACTCCTATTTTCTCTCTTCTACCTTCTGGGAGAAGATACAGGAGCTTGAAATCATAGACATCTAGACTTGAGAATAGATTTTTTCCCCACTGTTATCAAGTCCCTGAACCAATCACCTCTTTCACACCCATTTCCCAGATGTGCTGCCATGTTGTCTTACTCTAAATCTATATCATTCAGTTATTCCGTAATTTCATTTGGTTATTCCATTATTGCACTTGAAATTGTTTTTGCACTACATCAAATTTCACTACCATCTTTGCACCATTCTGTTGCTTTGTCATCGTATTTATTATTGTATCCTTCATTACCATGTATGCTGTTTAATTGATGAACCTCATGTGATCAAGGAATTACATTGCATTCTGGTATACATGACAATAAACTAATCTGAATCTGATCTTAACCTGAAGAAGAATGTTTTTTTATTTTTACTTTTTGTCCAAATGATCTCCAGCGTCATTTCCTCAGTACTGCACTGAAGTGGTATTTCAGTTCATGTAATGGACTGAAGTCCTGAATATACTTTACTTTGCCAACTGCATGTTGCTATTGCCGATTAGATCATCTCTAGACCTGCATTACAGTTTTGTAGTCTGGCATCTCATTTTAGTTTACCTGAAACTGGCTGAGCTGTTTCGCCCTGTAAGATGATACCCACAGGATTGGTAAGGGTGCTGAAACAACCAAACCCATTTTGAGGCTGTTACTGACCCTCTAACATAGAAAAAAACATGTTTAAAATTGATTCCTCCTACCAGAAGATGATGTGAATAGAATATGCATCGAAGAGTCTTGCAGTCTGTCTTTTCTAATTATACTGAATATCTACACCTACGCTGAACTTAAAAGCAATTTTAGTATTAAAACCTTATTATTGGGGAAGAATGCTTCCTTTGGCACTGGTGTGATAGAAACTACAGAAAAACTGCATTTCCGTTTCAGCTATCCCTTAACTAATACCACGCCAGTCTCATACATCTCTCTTGTGCCAAAGACGTGGGGGTTTGTAGGTTAATTGGCCACTGTAAATTCCCCTCTTGTGTAGAGGGATAACTAGTCTGAACTGGTGACCGATAGTTGGCATGCACTCAGTGAGCTGAAGGACATGTTTCCATGCTGTATCTCCAAATTAAACTAAAGTATCTGTGATATGAGAGTGAAAATGGAGAAATTCTCTGCTCTGTGCAGGAGTCCTTTGAATCAGAATGTTGGGTAGAGTTGAAAAGAAATGAGATACCGATGGTTAATTCGCTTTTCAAGCAATGCTGGCTTGCAATGCCAGATATTTACAGACAAACCTTGAACAGTCGACCACAAGCTAGTATCAAATTAACTGAGCTGTATCAATGACACCATTGAGCTTATTATATTTTTTGATAGCTGACACACTGTGCAAATGTACTTAATCATATGAATCGTTGCTACGATTCTGCTCCCCCAGCTGGAAGGCTGAACTCAAAGGAAGTCGGACATCGATATATCCTTTCAAAAATAGGTAACGGTAGTGCTAAGTTAGAAATGACCTTGTGACTGTCGAAACACAAGATGAACATTTTCAACTGATATGTTCTTATTGAAGGGAAGAGCAGAAATATTTTCTGCTGTTGTGGAGAGTGGAAAATTCTGAGATTGGTGTGACAAAGGGAATGATAAAGATAATGGGAACTGGAAATGATTTATAAGTTCACAAGTTCATAAGTGATAGGAGCAGAATTAGGCCATTTGGTCCATCAAGTCTTCTCCTCCATTCAATCATGGCTGATCTTAGCCTCTTAGCCTCATTTAATGTAAGGATTTAATATCCCGAGCCTGATGCAAATCATCCAGTGGTATCGTGGTAAACCAGAGATAAGAGTGATGAAGCTCTGGGGTGAACTGCTAGGCATTGTCGACAGGATTGATAGCATGCAGATATGTCTTATTAAGATCAACCATGTAGTCCATATTAGCTTAGGAATGGATGCAGAATGGGTTAATGGAGAGAGATAGCTGGGTGCCATCAGCATACATATGAAAGATGACCTTGTATCTGCAGATGACTTTCTCAGGGCAACATGCAGATAACGTAGAGGTGGATAGATACTTGGAAAACTCTGAATGGAACAGGGCATTGGGGAGAGGAGAAGGCATCATGCCATACATGTAGATAAGTGGAAATAGTGCTGTGCAAGAGAAAAACCATCAAAGTGTAGAAAAGCAGAGTGGCATTAGAGGAGGATGATGTGATTAATTATGTCAGCTGCTGTACAAAGACTAAGGACGAGTTTGAGGATCAGTTGCCATGTCCAAATTCACAGCAAATGTCACCCGTGACATTGGCTGGGTTTACGGGTTAATTGCCCCTGTAAATTGCCCATGGTGTGAAGGGAGTGGAATCAAAAGCGGGATAACATGGTACTAGTGTGAACAGTTGATTCATGGTTGGTGTGGACTCGGCGGGCTGAAGGGACAGTTTCCATGCTGTGTCTTTCAATCAATTCAATCAATATTCTGCTGTGTTGGCATGAGACATAGTGGCATAGTGGTAGAGTTGCTGCCTTACAGCACCAGAGATCCGGGTTCGATCCTGACTAAGGTGCTGTCTGTACAGAGTTTGTAAGTTCTTCCTGCAACTGTGTGGGTTTCCCCCGTGTGCTCCTGTATCCTCCCACAATCCAAAGACATGCAGGTTTGTGGGTTAAGTGACTTCTGTAAATCGTCCCATGTGTGTAGGGTAGAATGTCACCGTTACATGTTCTCCAGAGACGCTGCCTGACCCTAACGCTGAGTTACTCCAGTTACATTGTGTTTATCTTTGGTATAAACTGGCAACTGCAGTTCCTTGTTATCACATTAAACCATTTTTGCTGACTCTGTAAAGTTGGATGGGAAAGTGAGCTGTGAAGAAGATGCAAAAGATTTGCAGAAGGCTGGGGACAATTTAACTGAATGGGGAAGAAATGGGGAACATTTAGTAGGATGTGGAGAAATAGTCATATTTACTTTTAGTCAAAAGTACAGCAAATAAAAGTACATTTTAAAGTCATGAGAAATTAGAATTGTGGGTTTGCTGAGGGTTCTTCAATTGTGGGTGCACAACATGTTTGGACTTAATATCATAGGAATAATCCCAGGAATGAGTAGGTTAAACTATGACGAGCATTTGTTGGCACTGGGCCTGTACTCGCTGGAGTTTAGAAGAATGAGGGGGGACTACATTGAAACATACAGAATAGTGAAAGGCTTGGATAGAGTGGATGTGGAGAGAATGTTCCCACTAGTGGGAGAGTCTAGGACTAGAGGTTATAGCCACAGAATTAAAAGGCATTCTTTTAGGAAGGAGATGAGGAGAAATTTCTTTAGTCAGAGTGAATCTGTGGAATTCTTTGCCACAGAAGGCTGTGAAGACCAGGTCAGTGGATATTTTTAAGGCAGAGATAGAAAGATTCTTGATTACCACAGGTGTCAGAGGTTATGGGGAGAAGGCAGGATAATGGGGTTAGAAGAAAGAGATAGATGAGCCATGATTGAATGGTGGAGTAGACCTGATGGGCCAAATGGCCTAATTCTACTCCTATTCCTTATGACCTTATGACCTTATGCAAACAGAGCATGCAAGCAGGAAGGCATATAATCTGCTGGCCTCTGTTGTGAATGGGCTAGAATATAAGAGCAAGGAATCCTTAACAAAATCGGGAGAAAACATTTGGGGTACAATATACAGTTATGATCTCCATATCTCAGGTAGGATTCATCAATACAGGATTCCACTCTCTTTTGGTACCAGTCTCATATCCCATGCAAGGAGTTTGGAAAAATAGCCTAAAATCCATTAAAATCAAGATCCAATATTTTCACAACAGAATCATACATTAAAACATAGAACATAGAACAGTCCAGCACAGCCCTTCGGCCCACAATGTCTGTGCCGAACATGATGCCAAGACCAACATAATCCATATCCATCCATTCCCTGCAAATCCAATGCTCGTCCAAAAGTCTCTTAAATGCCATTATTGTGTTTGCTTCTGCCACCACCTCCAGTAGCGTGTTCCAGGCACTCACCTCCTCTGTGTAAAATAACTTGCCCCAGCACATCTTCTTTAAACATTGCTCCTCTCACCTTAAAGCTGTGCCCTCTAATCTTTAATATTTTCATCTTGGGAAATTGGTTCCGACTGTCTACTTTATATGTGCCTCTCAAAAACGGGATATGGACCGTTCCCACCAAGAGCTGCATGCAGAGCTCACAGCATCCTCCTCATTGCTGCACTGACTGCTGGGAAGTGAGTTAGCACTTCAAGAACTCCCCCCCCCCCCCCCCCCCCCCCCCATGGCAGTCAAAGAAAAGGTTGCCATAGATGTTAAGGAAATTCCAGGTGGAGAAAAATATGGCTCTTATGTCAAGTCAAGTAAAGTTTATTTGTCACATACACATACACGATGTGCAGTGAAATGAAAGTGGCAATGCCTGCGGATTGTGCAATTTTTTTTTACAATTACAGCATATAAATTAAAATTAATACAGAAAAGAAAATTCAGTCCCTGGAGTTATAATAGTTAACAGTCCTGATGGCCTGTGGGAAGAAACTCCGTCTCATCCTTTCCGTTTTCACAGCTTGACTGCGGAGACGTTTGCCTGATCGTAGCAGCTGGAACAGTCCGTTGCTGGGGTGGCAGGGGTCCCTCATAATCTTGCTTACTCTTGATCTGCATCTCCTGATGTATAGGTCCTGCAGGGGGGCGAGTGTAGTTCCCATGGTGCGTTCTGTCGAATGCACTACTCTCTGCAGGGCCTTCCTGCCCTGGGCAGAGCTGTTCCCAAACCAGACTGTGATGTTGCCGGACAGGATGCTCTCTACAGCCCCAGAGTAGAAGCATTGAAGGATCCTCAGAGACACTCTGAATTTCCTCAGCTGTCTGAGGTGGTAAAGGCGTGATTTATGCACTATAAATGAGTGCAAATTTGACCCACTACTAGGTTGATATCCTTGTCTTGGAGTCAGGGCAGTGTGGATTTGCCTGATTAAAATTTGGGATGAAGTGGTGATCCAATGAGGAAAGATCAAATTCATAACCTCAGGAGTTTACAATGAGAGGAATGTCCTTGAAAAATAAATTATTTGGTCAGGATATGTTTTATGACCAAGGACAGAGGCTACGGATAAGATGTTGTTCATTGAGGTTAACATGAAGAAAAATATTCTTTGTTTAGTAAAGTGACTGATTTTTGGATTGTTTTTTTTTGTGAACATTTTTTTGTGCGCACTGAACTTGATCTGAAGGCAGATAATTTAAAAACAGAGGCTTTGAAAATGTCCTTATCAATATGTTCAAGCCTATGAGAATATAAAATTTGTACACAGAGCAGATGTCCCTATAGTTAGACTTATCTGAATTAGGCAAGATTACATTGAGATTTAAATGAGAGCGTTTTGTCTTTGTGCGGTTGTTGTTATTGCAAAGCTTGTTTAAAAAATATATCTCCAATGGATCTCAAATGTGAAGCAGGAAAAGTTCCAAAAAACATGTTGTTCCCAAAACATTGCAGTGATTAATAATGCCATTTTAGTTTAGTTTAGAGATACAGCGTGGAAACAGGCCCTTCCGCCCAACGAGTCCACGCCGACCAGCCGTCCCCGCACACTAGGGTCAATTTACATTTACACCAAGGCAATTAACCTACAAAGCTGTACGTCTTTGGAGTGTGGGAGGAAACATATAACATATAACATATAACATATAACATCTACAGCATGGAAACAGGCCTGTCCGGCCCTACCAGTCCACGCCGACCATTCTCCCTGACCTAGTCTCACCTACATGCACTCAGACCATAACCCTCTAATCCCCTCCTATCCATATACCTATCCAATTTACTCTTAAATAATAAAATCGAGCCAGCCTCCACCACTTCCACCGGAAGCCCATTCCATACAGCCACCACCCTCTGAGTAAAGAAGTTCCCCCTCATGTTACCCCTAAACCTTTGTCCCTCAATTCTGAAGCTATGTCCCCTTGTTGGAATCTTCCCCACTCTCAAAGGGAAAAGCCTACCCACGTCAACTCTGTCCATCCCTCTCAAAAATTTTAAAACCTCTATCAAGTCCCCCCTCAACCTTCTACGCTCCAAAGAATAAAGACCCAACCTGTTCAACCTCTCTCTGTAGCCTAAGTGCTGAAACCCAGGCAACATTCTAGTAAATCTCCTCTGTACCCTCTCCATTTTGTCGACATCCTTCCTATAATTGAAAACCGAAGACCTCAGAGAAAATCTACCATATCATTGCAAAATGGGGTTGATCTCGAGCAGTGCTTGATGCACCATATCTGTATCAATACTCTGTCAGTAACCTCCATCAGTCAGTGCACATACTTTTTGTTCAAAAGCCCCATCAGTCCTCACACACAGAGATTGTTAGGAACTACAGTTCACAGCACACATGTAACTGCCAGCGAGAGGTTAATTGGCCACCAATTGTGTGTGGTGAGTGATTGAATTTATGGGGCAGTTGATGGGATTAAAGGGAGAACAAAATGGCACCCCTGTGTTGGGCAAGATCATGAACAATGATGAGATGGAGTACAGGATGGAGATAGAGAACTGAGTAACATGGTGTCAGAACAATAACCTCCCCTTCAATGTCAGCAAGTTGAAGGAGTTAGTTATTGACTTCAGGGAGCAGGCGGAGTACATGCCCCAATCAACATCAATGGTGCCAAAGTGGAAATGGTTGAGCGCTTCAACGTTCCTTGGTGTTAATATTACCAATGATTTGTCGAGGAACAACAACATTGTTGTGACAGACAAGAAGGCACACCAATGCCTCTACTTCCTGAAGAGACTCGGGAAATTCAGCATGATTTAGATTTAGATTTAGAGATACAGCGCGGAAACAGGCCCTTCGGCCCACCGTGTCTGTGCCGCCCAGCGATCCCCGTACATCAACACTATCCTAGACACACTAGGGACAATTTTTACATTTACCCAGTCAATTAACCTACATACCTGTACGTCTTTGGAGTGTGGGAGGAAACCGAAGATCTCGGAGAAAACCCACGCAGGTCACGGGGAGAACGTACAAACTCCGTACAGACGGCGCCCGTAGTCAGGATCGAACCTGAGTCTCCGGCGCTGCATTCGCTGTAAGGCTGCAACTCTACCGCTGCGCCACCGTGCCGTCCTGTATGTCTCCAATGACTCTCACAAACTTTTACATATGCAATATAGAAGTTGGATTGCATCGCTGCTTGGTTTGGGACCAGCTTTGCCCAAAACCACAAGAAATTGCAGAGAGTTGCACTATCTATTGTACTTGAGTTTGGCTTGATTGCATTTTTGTATAGTATATCTGATCGGTTTGGATAAACATGCAAAACAAAGCTTTTCATTGTACGCATGACAATAATTAACCTAATGCTAAACCTAATTGTGGACTAGTGTAAATAGGAGCCTAATGGTAGGTGTGGATTCAGTGAGCTGAAGAAACTGTTTCCATGCATAGTGACCCTACAACTCCAAGCAACACGTCCAAAAATACTTCACGATCTTCATGGTAAAGTGGCTGAGTAGTGGGTCTAACTGCCAGAGATTTGTGTCGGAAGGAACTGCAAATGCTGGTGTAAAACGAAGATAGACACAAAAAGCTGGAATAACTCAGTGGGTCAGACGGCATCCTCTGGAGAAAAGGAATAGGTGACGTCAAGACCCTCGGATAATTTTTTCAGAAACATGATTTTAAACCCCACCAGAGAATCTGGGGAGATTAAATTCTAATAAATAAATCCAGAGTTTAAAGAGGAAGCTGATGCATGAAGAGGTGAGGTGAATTGTATATCTAGATTTAAGCATAGATTAGATGAGGAAGGAATTGGTGACAGGGGAATTGAAATATGAGCTGTGGGGAGTACTAACACAAGCATGGTCCTCTTGGCTAAATGGATTGTTCTTGGGGCATGCATCCCAGTCAAATGGCACTGGGGCAAGGCAAACCTATTCGATTTCTTTGCACAAATGTACGTTAAATACTTTGTTTATTTCTAACATTTAATCCAAATGCCTGGGAGAAAACGTCAATAAAAACATCAACCAATAGAAAATTCTGGAAATATCCAGTAATTAGTACAACACCTATGGAAAGAGAAACACTGTTAATCTTCCAGAATGAATACAGTTCATGAGGACCGAAGACAATTTATGGACCTGAAATGTTAATTCTGTTTCTCTCTTCACAAATGATGCCTAATCTGCTGTGAATTTATTGCATTCTCCGTGTTTAGCTTCAGCTTCCAGCATCTACAACATTTAGCATTTTATTAATTGTATCAAATCTTCAAGGAAATTATTTTTTCACCTGATACAGTCATAGCCAACATCGTGCCATGTGAATTGTTTAGCGTGAAGGCAATCAGTTCTTTATTTATTGCCTCTCGCACAAATTAAATAAGATGCAGTCAGTGCATTGTACTGGCAACCATTTCATATGTGGGTGCCTTTATTCCTGTTCAATCAATGTGACTTCATTGGAAATGAGTCAATTCAGATATCATAATGAGTCTAAGCTAAATAGGGTCAATTGAAGTGGATGAATATTCTGCTGATGATTGTTCTAATGACATCTGGTTGGGAACGCTGTGTGGCGTTTCATTTCTAAACAAAGCAACATTTGTGGACTTTAGCACTGTCCATACAAGTGATCACATAGCAACCATCAAAAACAAATCTTCTTGTTAGTCTAACTGAAATAGATTCAGCTGTGGATACTCTTATGCAATACAACAAAGAAATAAAACAAGCAAAACCGATGAATGGAGCTTTTGTTGCAAACATCTTTTTGGTTTTTATAATGCAAGATAATAAAAATTTGGGAATGGAATCAGGAGCAAAATATATTTTCTCCTTAACACGAGTTTCTAAATCAAACGAGGCATTAGTTAGATGCGGTAAATATTTCTGTTTCATAAGGGATAGGAGTAGAATTAGACTATTCGGCCCATCAACACCACTCCGTCATTCAATCATGTCTGATCTATCTCTCCCTCCTAACACTTTTCTCCTGCCTTCTCCCCATAACCTCTGACACCTGTACTAATCAAGTTTCGACTCGAACCCTACCTTGGTTAAAATACCATCTATCTACCAGGATTTTTACCGGGTACCTGATATAAACGGGATCCCTTGGCTGAGACCACATTGTATGAGGAAACCTCAGGGTGTAAGTACGATCACTGACCAGGCAGATTTCGCTTTATCCAGTTATGAACTTTTGCCAATCCAGGGTGAACCTGTATCATGGAATTGGAAAGCAATAAAACTGCAGACCCTGGAAATTTGAAATATAATCAGAGAACGTGGCATCAGCGGGAGTGTATGTTACAGATTTGAGAAACTTCAGGTTGTGAGTTGCATCTATTATCTTCAGCAGAACAGGGAGGCAGAAATGTTGAGGAGGGGAATTTCAACATTTGAAACCTAGTGGACTAAAAATAATATTTAGTTTAGTTTAGTTTATTGATACAGCATGGAAACAGGCACCTCGATCCACCGAATCTGTGCCGACTGATGATCACCCATACACTAGTTCTATCCTACCTACCAGGGATAATTTAGAGAAGCCAATTAACCTACAAACCTGTGCGCCTTTGGAATGTGGGAGCAAACCGGAGCACCTGGAGAAAATCCACGCAGGTCACGGGGAGAGCGTAAAATCTCCGTACAGACAGCAACCGTAGTCAGGATGGAACCCGGGCTCTGGCACTCAAAGGCAGCAACTCTACCGCTGCGCCACCGTACCAAGAATTGTGGCAATTGTGTTGATATAGTGGAGGAAAACAGTCGGTTTTGATGGAAACTGTAAGATACAAGAATTCCACAGTTGGCCAGTCTTCCATAATGTTTGCTCTGCTGTCATTTATTGGTTATGATTTTAAGCTGGAAATGCTTAACATCAGTGCCAAACCCTGTCAGTTCCTGTTACGGTCAGAGTTTTCCACCCTCTGGTTCACTGAACAAGCAGATTTCCTTTTCATGCGATTGAATTGCTAAAAACAATCAGTTCTTTAAAGTGGAATATAACTAGCACAGTTGTTTATTTCCCTCTGATGTGCATCGAAGTTCTTCTCTATATTGGACATTGGTTAAATTAGCAGCTCAAGAAGGCCCTCAATTTACTAATTACATTTTTATTTAAATTGGAGTCTCCAGTCATAACCTAACAATTACATTGACTTTGTTTATTTGCACTTTGCAGTATTTGCACACTGCAGAACACAATCTTTTTAAATGATTTGTCTGTAAATTTTAGCAACATGCATTTTTAACGTGAGCAAGTAATTATATGTTTCTTAGTGTTGTTCTCTATGGAATTGGAGGTGCAATTGTATCGATGACACTGAACTTCAGCCTTATTAGTTTGATGAGAAAACCAAATCTACATGCATACTGCAGCATTCTGCACGTAGCTTTATCTGTCTTAAAAAAAGGCACTCAGTGATGAGACTGTTGGTGTGGAAAGACAATATATTTCTGTAAGTACGAAGGCTGAGATCCTTTCTTATTAGAACTACCTTGCTACGGAATTCTTGTTTTGTCAGCTTTGTTTGAAATGTATTTCAACTATTTACAGTGAATAACCAAACATGTTATATGGCAGATCTAACATATCTGTTATGTTATTTCAGATAACATATAATCTAATATCTATATACTAAAACTCTTGTTTGTTTGTTTGTTTGTTCATGAACTACAGCCATAGCGGTACACGATAGCGCGACACTTTTAGGCCCACCTTACTCACCGTCGTCCCTTTGGTGCTAATGGAAGAAGTTTCATTGAAATCGGTGTTATATTTTTTAAGTTATTCACATTTTAAAGTTTAGATCTATCTCCTAGGGAGGGAGGGGGGGGAAAGGGAGGGAGGGGGGGAAGGGAGGGAGGGAGGAGGGAGGGAGGGGGAGGAGGGAGGGAGGGGGAGGGGGAGGAGGAGGGAGGGAGGGATGAGGGGAAGGGGGAGGGGGAGGGAGGGAGAGGGAGGGGAGGAGGGAGAGGGGAGGAGGGAGGGAGGGGGAGGGGGTGGGGAGGCAGGGGGAGGAGGGAGGGTGGAGGGAGGGAGGGGGTGCAGGAAGGGAGGGGGAGGAGGGAGGGAGGGGAGTGGGGGGGGAGAGGAGTGTGGGGGAGGAGAGGGTGCTGCACCAATGCAGGAGAGGTTTGGGACCAACGGGACCCTTTAAACTAGTATATTATATACATCTGGTATTCAAGACGCATAATGCATGATACATAATACCCATCCTATATGATGTACAGAGAGGACTGTGACATACTGACTCTCTTTAATTCTGAAAGTATTATTCAAATACAAAATTACACTGCAGATGTTTTATTATACAGTATGTGCTGGCTGTTTAAGAAAACTATGGATTAAAGTTCAGTTACTTTACTTTCAAGATTTATTTGCGTAATCTTGGAGTCTAATGTTCTCAACATTCTTCCGTTAGCTAAATGAATAGGTGTTAAATGTCCAAGTAAATCATTTCTAACACTATCAAGTGGTAAATGCATTATGTTAAGCTTGTTTTTGTTTCCATTCATGCTTTCCCGTAAGTAATCAAAAATTGAGCCTGAAGAAGGGTCTCGACCCGAAATATCACCCATTCCTTCTCTCCAGAGATGCTGCCTGTCCCGCTGAGTTACTCCAGTACTTTGTGTCTACCTTTGATTTAAACCAGCATCTGCAGTTCTTTCCTACACGTCAAATATCTATTTCCAGTTGTGAGGATTTCAAGTCCTCACAAGCTCAGTAAAACTAAATTAAAACACTGCAGATGTGTTGGGTGTTTAAGAAAACTAAAGATTAAAGTGCCATTAGTTTCAAGATTTATTCGCTTTATCTTGGTCTTTTTTTTAAACCGACTAATTGCTTTCAACATTCTTCCTTTAAGGTCAAGTTTTCAAGGTCAGTTTATTGTCACATGTACCAATTAAGGCACAGTGAAATTTGAATTACCTAAATGAATAGGGTATTGTGGCAAAGGTAAATCTAACTGCTCCAAATGTCTCTCTGTCTTGATTGAAAACGTGAAATTATTCTAGTGAACAATACCATATTTCTTCATAAAAGTGCTTTGCTGCAAATTTATCTTAAGTTTATCGTGCATTTATGGTTTTGTGCTGACAGCTTTCTGGTTAGGTTTTAACAAGAAAATATGATTGGTCATGAGAATCGTACACAGCACTTGTTCTTTCTAGTTTAGCTTAGAGATACAGCAGGGAAACAAGCTCTTCGGCCCACTGAGTCCACGCCGGCAATTGGTCACCCATTCACACTAGTTCTACGTTACCCTATTCTCACAACCACTCCCTGCACCTTCGGAGCAATTTACAAAGGCCAATTAACCTACAAATCTGTAGGTCTTTGGGATGTGGAGGGAAATCGAGGGACCCAGAGGAAACCCACACAGTCACAGGGAGAAACATGCAAACTCCACACAGACAACACCTGAGGTCAGGATTGAACCCCCGGTCTCTGATGCTTTGAGGCAGCAGCACTGCCAACTGCACCACTGTGCTAATATATTCTAAAATGCTCTTCAATTTGTATCAATGTATTCTTGTCCATCAGAATTTTTTTATTTTAAATAAGGCTGTGGAGGCCAAGTTAATGGATGCAGGCAGAGATAGATAGATTCTTGATTAGTGCAGGTGTCAGGTGTTTATGGGGAGAAGGCAGGAGAATGGGGTTTGGAGGAAGAGATGGATCAGCCATGATGGAATGGCGGCACAGACTTGATGGGCTGAATGGCCTAATTCTGCTCCTATCAGTAATGACCTTATGATCTTATTTCACTCCTTCCATCGGGAAGAATGTAAAGAATTCTGAAAGCCATGGCGAAAAGGTTCTGGGCTTTTCTTGCACTACTATTGGGGTTTATTGTTATTTACTTGTAATGTGTTTACAGCCCTGTTATGTGGTTGCAAGTAAGAATGTCATTGTTCTGTTGTTGGTACATAAAACAATTAAACATTCTTGTTTTGTGCTCCAGTGGATATTCGGACATAAACAAAAGGAGTCAATGTGTTTCAGATCTGCCTGCAGGCAGCATGAATCAAGCACTATTTCATCTACAGCCCTTCAAGCCATACTGCCAGCATCAGGAAAAAATGACAGACAGCATCCGACTATTGACACAGCAGCTAGAGCATGGAACAGTACAGCACAAGAACAGGCATTTTGGCCCACAATGTCTGTGCTGAACATGATGCCTTGTGACTGCGGATATCCAGACCAGTCCATCGCACACATCGTGAATGGCGGCATCAAGGCCATCCACCCAGCAACTGATGCTGCCCTGGCCTGGATGTCTACCCTTGCCCTACAACTTTAGGCTGTGCACGCCATACGCAAGAAGAAGATGATGCCTAGACTATAATTTATCTACCTGCACAAAACCCATATCCCCTGCATTCCTTGCATATCCATATGGCCATCCAAAAATTATTTAAATGCCACTAATGTATGTCCACCATGTGAAGAACAATGGAGGACCCAGCATGGCGGGACCGCCGTAAGGGACGGTGGGGGAATAAAGGGGGACCTGTTGTGGGGGGCCTCTAGTTTTAGAATCCACTGCCCAGGAGATAAGCCTGCGTCCGTTTGTTTGTTTGTTCGTTCTGGCTAATGTGCTGTGCACACGGCAGCCAGCCAACAGTCACTTTTTAGATTTTATTTTTAGATTTAGAGATACAGCGCGGAAACAGGCCCATCGGCCCACCGAGTCCGCGCCGCCCAGCGATCCCCGCACATTAACACTATCCTACACACACTAGGGACAATTTTTACATTTACCCAGTCAATTAACCTACATACCTGTACGTCTTTGGAGTGTGGGAGGAAACCGAAGATCTCGGAGGAAACCCACGCAGGTCACGGGGAGAACGTACAAACTCCGTACAGACGGTGCCCGTAGTCAGGATCGAACCTGAGTCTCCGGAGCTGCATTCGCTGTAAGGCAGCAACTCTACCGCTGCGCCACCGTGCCCAGACTGAAGAAGGGTCTCGACCCGAAACGTCACCCATTCCTTCTCAACTAGATGCTGCCTGACCTGCTGAGTTACTCCAGCATTTTGTGATACCTTCGATTTGTACCAGCATCTGCAGTTATTTTCCTACACTATTCATGTCAGTTCTCTTCCCAATCAGGTGATAAACAGTGGCTTTCTTATTTGCACCACTTTGGGACAAAACACTTTGGTGATCAACACACTTTATCATGCAACTGAGATTCATGTCCCCAATGATAAAGGCAGATGTTGTATATGCACAAATTATCAGGGTGCAAATTGTCATAACATTTAGACCTAATACATTTAAACTTAGGATTTATGACATGAAGTGACATTATTAAATAAATCTCACCAGAGTTCTTTGAGGAAGGTCATATTGATTAGTGCAGGTGTCAGGGGTTATGAGGAATTTCTTTAGCCAGAGGGTGGTGAATCTGTGAAATTCATTCCCACTAAAGGCTGTGGAGGCCAAGTCAATGGATATTTTTAAGGCATAGATAGATTCTTGATTAGTACAGGTGTCAGGGGTTATGGGGAGAAGGCAGGAGAATGGGATTAAGGGGGAGAGATAGATCAGCCATGATTGAATGGCAGAGTAGACTTCATGGGCCGAATAGCCTAATTCTGCTTCTATCACTTATGACCTTTTGAATAACTCCAGCATAAATCCATGTAAATCCTGCCATTATTTTTCCTGGAACACTCTGTAATTTGATACTGCTCCGTTTCGGTAGTGCAGGTCACCATCTGCCGCTGCAACAAGGCTTGTGACAGTGTGTAATATTCAACATTTGAGCAAACCAAATTGTAATAACATCAAGATCCCAGTTCGTCACAATTGTACCCTGTCGCCAGATGTCCATGAATAGTGAGTGACATGAGATTGAATTTCTCATTGCTGGGAAAGAAAATAGCCTTTTGTCGCTTTGTCCCTGAATGTGCAACAGGCTAGCACAGTTCATCTTAATTAATAACATTTCATGCGAGTACAGGAATAAAATGGGGTTTGATGATTCATCTTTACTACGGGCGTTCAATCACTCCACACCTCCATCCCCCACCAGGAAGGCCTTAAAGCCCTCCGTTTCTTCCTCGACCGCAGAACCATCCAATTTCCCTCCACTAATACTCTACAGGTCCACGCTCTCAACAACCTCTCCTTTGACTCCTCCCACTTCCTCCAAGTCCAAGGCGTAGCTGCTATAGTAGCAGTCGCACTAAATGTTCTTACGTTCCCTGCTGCACTTCCTTATATTCCTCTCCACACTACTTTCTGTGATTGTTAATCATAATTCTAATCTGTAACAGCGCAGAAAGATAATACAGTTTAACACAATGCATGATAACACCAACAATTAATTCCTAATTTTGATGTCATGCTCAAAGCATCACGATCTTGAAACTGGATGTACTTTGATGAATCGGGTAAAGAATTAAACAGCAGTTTTGATAAACTAGAATGCACCAGAAGAATAATTAGACACGTGTAGGAACTGCAATGCTGGTTTAAACCGTAGACACAAAAAGCTGGACTTTTTTTAGTTGCAGGATGTTCAATATATTTTCCATAAGAAATACCAGGCCTGTATTCCTGCACTCAGGTGAGTTAGGTCATCTAGCAATAACTCCTTACCACAAGGTCAATACCTACATGAAATATAACTCCCGCCAACTGCAGGAAAGAAAGCCAGGCCTACCCCTGTAACTCCAACCCAGTGTTGTCACCAGGACAACAGGCATTTAAGACCAAGTTAAGGCTACATTTTAAAAAAAATTGAAACTTGAAGGGATACAAGATGGCGTCAAAAACGTGGCATGTTTTGTGTACTGCTTCAATGTAATCTATTATTTTTACGCTCTTGAACTGAAGTATGAAGTATTGTTAAGTATATGTGTGTATATTACAAAGGTAGACACAAAATGCTGGAGTAACTCAGTGCTGAGTTGCTCCAGCATTTTGTGTCTACATTCAATTTAAACCAGCATGTGCAGTTCTTTCCTACCTATGTATAGTACCATTTCATTGCACCTAGGCACAATAAAATTACATTGAATGAGTGAAGAGCCTATGCACCGGAGTCTTAAATGACCATCCTCTAATCTTATAATTGTGTCCCCTTTGTACAAGATTCTACTACTCACAGTAGCAACTTGACATCTACCATGTCATGTCCCTTTAGCATTTATGTTTCCATGTCATCATTCATGGCAAAACATTTCAGGATTCAGCTTCGTGAAAGGTTTTCCTCAAAGTGCAAATACCTGTTTGGTAGAAAGTCACAATTTACATAATAGTAAATTATGCAGTAAACTAAACTTATGAAGGGGCCTGCAGTAAATTAAACATAGATCACGTTGAAATAAATAAGTTTAATAATAAGGGTATGGAACTGTTTTGCAATACTGAGATGGGATTAAGTGAAGTTATGCCAATGAGGATGAGAATTGTGAGTCAAATCATTGTACCATCAATGCCCACATGAGGGCAGCTGTGAGCAGAAACTGACAGCAACTTATAACAATGGCTATGAAGTGTCGCAGGCGAAAAGTGTTGGCAGTTTAGCCTGACCTGCTAAGTTCATCCAATATTTTACTTTTTATTCCTAACGCACGATCTGCCTTCAATACTATGCAGGAGTGTCAGCATAAATCTTCGTGTCCTGTTCTTTGGAGTTGGATGGAACCCACAGCTTTTTAAAAGCAGGCTTCTGTTATGACCTGATCTATGGCTGAAGGGCATTTTGGAAAATGGCTAATGGAACACTGTATTAATAATAACAGACGTGTACGACATTTTTTAGAGACAAGGAACGGCAGATGCTGGTTTACACAAAAAGGACACCAAATGCTGAAGTAACTCAGCGGGTCACGCACCATCACTGGAGAACGTGATCAGGCGACATTTCGGGATCAGGACTCTTCTTCAGAGTCTCAATCAGTCCGAAGATGGGTCCCGACCTGAAATGTCACCAGTCCATGCTCTCCAGAGATGCTGCTTGACCTGCTGAGTTACTCCCACACTTTTGAGTCCTGATACACAACCTCATCTTATTTATGTGTTATGGTTGAATGCTGTTTAGTTAGCTTAACATTGAATATACATTTAGGAGTCAACACTTTTTGGAATAGGTTTATTCAAAGATATTGCACAAATCAAGTTGTATCTGTCCATCAATATAACTACATAACCACATTTGTATGTACAGGTTCTAGCAAGTGGGAAGGTGGCAAGACAAAATGCAGAAAAGAATAAAACTTTCAGACTATTTACCATGTCCCTCTTGATCTCATGATTAAAGCCAACAGTAAGCTAGTTCTACAGCATATAGAGAAATATTGGTCTGCAATCATAAATGCATTGAGCAATCTGTAGCTAGCTTCGATGGGTTGTTCTCATTTGCCATCAGGTCGGGAGGAACCGTGGTGTATCTCTGGCGTGTACGTCAGGAGGACTATCATTACCCAGAAGTGCAGTAGCGCCTGAAAGAGAAATAATCTTTTAACTTTACAAATGAAAGGAAATATCTGGAGAAGCATATAGACTATGACCAAGTTTTTCACCCGGACAGCTATACATGAAGCAGAATTAACTGGACTGCCAGTTTTATAAAAAACAGCTACCTTTAATTGAGGTGTCATAACGTATTCCACATATAAATAAATGGAAAAGGCATATCACACACTTCAAACTAATCTACTACAGTCATGACAATGGGACAAAGTCTAAAAACTGCCAAAAGGACAAATGTAGGATATTTTATCCAGGTGGTGATTAATAGATACAACATTTTTAACCATTTAAGAATATTAGAGATTCATTAATGTTTAAAAGGTGTTCACATGAAGAGATACTTCAGAGTTGCATCGCTTAGACAGCAGGAAAAGGCAGAAGCATGGCTTTAGTGGCTATCACAGTTCAACAGGCAGTTGGATGCCTCTTTCAGACCATGCCAGTGGAGTTTGAGGATTTTGTGTCAGCAAGGCATGTGGACCATGTAAGTTCAGGTGCAGGTATCCCCCAGCATCTACTGTACGAAATGGGCTCCTGCCAGGAAAGATCTGCTCCTAAACATAGCACGACATTGTTTAGCAATGGCAAGTAAATTGCTTTTTAATTACGACCCCATTTATTTTATAAATGCAATTTTAATGCAGCCTTCAATTTGTTAAGATGTTAGATGCTACAATTGACACATTTTTTTAGCTTCACATTCTTTGGTTACAGCAAAATCAATTGTTATTTTTCTTGTTTGGCATTTAAAATTAGTTTCTTACAATGTTAATTGCTTTTTAGATGGATGTCTATTGAGAATTCCATCAATTATAGTGTCTGACTACTGAATACTCATGAATGTTCAACTTAATAAGAACTGTAATGTAATAAGCCAGAGGTAATTTTGTATTATAATGTTCTATTTTGCTGACTACAAGCTAAAGTCAAATCATTTAGGGTCATCAATGCAGCAAGCTTGAGGATGAAGATGGGAAATCCTAGCAACCACGTGTAGTTGATATTATTTGGGTCTTGTGGCTAGTTACACTCAATCCATCAGAGAAATCTCAGCACCATAAGTATAAATACACGTGTTCAATAATTTAAGTTAGAGACTTCTATAGCTCAGCTTTTAAGGTGACCATATAGACTTTGGAAAAAGTGCTCTGCCTTGAAGATGATTATGTACAAAGCATTGATATGGCAGGCATATACTTTATGTTTCGATAGAAAGAAATCAGATATTTGAATTATCCAATCAAGTCAATACGCATCTCTGAAGCCAAGGTTTCAGAAATCAAACTGAATGTATTTATGACTTGGATTATTTAAATTATCTGAAGCAACGATATGAGAAACACAATCTATTCATTCCTTCCATAACAATGATAATATCCCAACCTCTCCTCATGGAGGTTACAAATCCAATTATTAGAACAATTGCAAGTTAGTTCATAAATAATCCTAGGCAGCAGCAGAAATTCAAATTTAAATTGATTAATCTTTGTGTTTTTAATATTTATAAGTGGAGTTGTTCACATTGGGGTAGATAATGAGTAAAAGCATTTCTCCACAGGGATAGACAATAGACAATAGGTGCAGGAATAGGCCATTCGGCCCTTCGAGCCAGCACAAAGAACAATACAAAAGGACAAGTTATCAAGAACAATAAAAAAGGACGTCAATGTATGACATTATTCCATCTTCTCTGTATCCTTGACAGTTTTAGCAAGTAGTATAAGAAGATAACTGCAGATGCTGGTACAAATCGAAGGTATTTATTCACAAAATGCTGGAGTAACTCAGCAGGTCAGGCAGCATCTCGGGAGAGAAGGAATGGGTGACGTTTCGGGTCGAGACCCTTCTTCAGACTGATGTCAGGGGGGCGGGACAAAGGAAGGATATAGGTGGAGACAGGAAGATAGAGGGAGATCTGGGAAGGAGGAGGGGACGGGAGGGACAGAGGAACTATCTAAAGTTGGAGAAGTTGATGTTCATACCACTGGGCTGCAAACTGCCCAGGCGAAATATGAGGAGCTGTTCCTCCAATTTCCAGTGGGCCTCACTATGGCACTGGAGGAGGCCCATGACAGAAAGGTCAGACTGGGAATGGGAGGGGGAGTTGAAGTGTTCGGCCACCGGGAGATTCCTGGTTGGGGAATAGAGCAAATCACATAATTTGAAATGAACGATAATCTGTTTCTGTCTTGTGATAACAGCAAAGTGTGTTCCTGAAATCAAATTGTATTCCTGGCATACATGCCAAATTTAAGGCAAATCATTTAGAAGCTCAAAATTGAACACTTCCCACTTTTCATTAGGAAGTGGACAAACTGAGTTGTAATAATAATAATAATAATGCATTACATTTATATAGCGCTTTTCATACACTCAAAGACGCTTTACAGGGATTTAAAGAACATAGGGAAGTGAATAAATAGATAAATAAGTAAACGAACAGAGAAAGGAGACAGAAGGTGAGGTGACCTTCAGTGGTTGAAGGCAGTACTGAACAGGTGAGACTTCAGTGATGTTTTGAATGTGGTGAGTGAGGAGGAGTCTCTGACGGTTTGGGGTAGTGAGTTCCATAGGGTGGGAGCAGCGATGGAGAAAGCCCTGTCCCCCCAGGATCTGAGTTTGGTCCGGATGGGGGGGGATAGGAGATTGGCAGCTGCAGAGCGGAGGGTGCAGGTGGGAGTGTGCCTGTGGAGGAGGTCAGTCAGGTAGGATGGGGCCAGGTTATGGAGGGCTTTGTAGGTCATGAGGAGGATTTTGTACTGGATTCTCTGGGGGATGGGGAGCCAGTGGAGTTTGTAAAGGACGGGGGTGATATGGTCACGGATCGGGGTGTGGGTGAGTAGACGGGCAGCGGAGTTTTGAATGTATTGAAGTTTACTGATGATTTTTGAGGGTGCGCCATAGAGGAGGCTGTTGCAGTAGTCCAGACGGGAGGTGATGACGGCGTGGATGAGGGTTTCTGCAGCTGTGGAGGAGAGGGATGGACGGAGACGGGCAATGTTTTTGAGGTGGAAGAAGGCTGTCTTTGTGATGTGTTTGATGTGTTTGTCGAAGGAGTGGGTTTGATCAAAGATGATTCCAAGATTCCGGATGTGAGGGGAGGTGGATACTGGGAGACCATCAATATTGAGGATGAAGTTTTGGGTGGATTTGGTGAGCGTTTTTGGACCAATGATGATGATTTCAGATTTGTTGCAGTTGAGTTTGAGGAAATTTGATTGAAGCCAAGATTTTATTTCAGTGATGCAGTTTGTCAGTGTAGAGTGTGTGGTGGTGGATTGTACATTGTGTGTGTGTGGTTGTACATTGGCATTTTAACAACTATCCCCCAAAAAATTGAAATTAGTCTTTTTTCTTTGTTTATTTGTTATAAGTTATACGAACGATTGAAGACCAAAAACATTAACAGAACCGGCACCCAAGCTCTTAGGACGTACACAATGGTTCCTCAATAGTTCCGGAAACAAACCCGATTTCTACAGTCACTATTCCGAGCAATAATTAATTCCATAGGTTTGTCATTCAACCTCTTTCAATCTTCTGCTCTGGTCAGGTTATGCGGTAAGGTTCGACTATGCCCTTCGACCGAGACAATGCTAGAGAGACTACAAGAGGCAAACAGGCACTAATTCATGGTAGAAACAAGGAACTCGCTGATCTGTTGAATTATTCCAGCACGTTGTGACTAATTAATGGTAGAAACAAGGAACTGCAGATGATGGTTTGCAATAGAAGCTGACCAGCTGAGTTACTCCAGCATTGTGAGTAATTAATGGTATTCCCAGAGAGGAATAAAGTAATGATTTAAAGAAAAACATGTAGACTTTATCCCTCGACAATCTTTCACTTCAGCCAATAGCTTCAAATCAACAATTCACAATATTTCGCTATGCCATGCTGCCAATGGTAAATATTTGATTCAACACGGATTTAACTAAATCTCTTTGCGTTCTGTGCAGCCAGGACATGAGTAAACTGCTCATTCTGCCACCTACTCTTCCACACTCCATCATCTTGATTAGTATAGGTTATGGGGAGAAGGCAGGAGAATAGGATTAGGAGAGAGAGATCAGCCATGATTGAATGGCGGAGTAAACTTGATGGGCCGAATGGCCTAATTCTGCTCCTATTCCTTATGACCATCCATGTTTCCAGGTGAAAATTTGAATCTGTATTGCAGAAAGGATGGCACGAGGATAAGGAACATTACTGATGGAAGCAACAAAGCCAGCATCTGTCATGTGGTGAAAACAGCATGGTTTGCGATAGACAAAGCACCAGGGAACGCTGATCTGAGCCGTGTGACATCAAAGGCTTAAGAAAGTGCTGCAGGCACATGGTCCTGGCAGTGCGCATTGGACCGTTTCAATTAAAATCTAAATGCTGAGAAATACCAGAATACGTCAGAGATACATTGTAACTGGTAAAAGGATAAACTCACCATATAAATAATTACAAATACCCTCGCAATTGGATATCGTCTCAGAAAAATTCCTAACCGGATGCTGTGAAAGACAAGAGGCGTTATTTCGAGTGCCATCAACATAAAATTAAAACAAAACATTAAATCATAGTATATAAAGCTCAAGACGATCAAGTGTGCACGAGTTGTACGCAATTGTATCGAGTAATGAAAAAGACATTTCACTGGCAGATATTTACCTGAATCGGTCTATTGTATTTGCTGCTTTGCGGACTTTCCCATACATTCCTGCTGAACTGTCCATCTCACCGAAAAGAACCGGGACGTTTCTCAGACGAGCACCTAGTCCAAGTAGGGGAGTCAAGAGTGTTTTATTGTCATATGTACCAAAATGGAACAATGACATTCTTTCTATAGCAGCAGCACAACAGATTTGTGAATGCAGTACTCAATAGATAATATAAACATATGGGGGAAAAAATAAACCAATAAATAAAAAACCCAACATAATGTAAAAATCAGAACAAAGTCCAAAATCCCTTGTGCGACCCAGGCAGTTCAGAGTTCGGAGATAGACACAAAATGCTGGAGTAACTCAGTGGGACAGGTAGCATCTCTGGATAGAAGGAAGGGGTGACGTTTCAGGGATGAGACCTTTCCTCAGAAGGGTTTGAAGAAGGGTCTCAACCTGAAATATCACCCATTCCTTCTATCCAGAGATGCTGCCTGTCCTGCTGAGTTACTCCAGCATTTTGTGTCGAACTTTGGTTTAAACCAGCATCTGCAGTTCCTTCCTACACAGTTCACAGTTTAGAGTTTAGTTGGAGTTCAAAAGCCTGATGGTTTTTGAGATGAAGCTGTTCCTGAAACTGGATATTACAATTTTCAGACTCCAATACTTTCTTGCCTTTGGCAGAACCTTCTCCTGAAAATACTTCATCAATTCAGACATTTTTATTTAAATATAAAAATAAGTAAAAATGTAGTCAGATCTCAGTGGGCCAGGGAAAGATCATTGATTGGGTAATGCCACAGTGTAGCAGCATGTCCATAGAAAGCCATCCAAACTGCAGCCAACCAAATTTCATATTATGTCTCAATCATCTTTTTGACGCTCAAAAATGAAATCTCTTTAACCAAAGAAAGGCTTTAGATTATTTCAAATTCAGTCCATAAATTTGTTTGATATATCAATGAAATGTGTACTGAAACAAAACACATTTTCAGGGAGTACATCAGGGAGAAAAATACAGATTTTTATTTCAGTTGTGAAGCCTTGAATAATGCGCAGACCTTGCAACTTTTATTTTTAAACCAGGGGGCGCCACACGTTGGCTGCCTCGCCTACAGTCCGTCTGTCCTTTACAAACTTTTTGTGTTGTTTTTGGTAAGTTTTAAAAGTTTGTGTAAATGTTCTCTTGTTTGTTTTATGTGGGGGGTTGGGGGAAACCTTTTTTTCAATCTCTTACTTTGCCGGCGATGCGATTGTTTTCCAGATCATATCTCCGGTTGCTCTGCGGCCTAACATCGTGGAGCTGGAGGCCTTGCCTGGGACAGACTTTGAGTGCCCGCGGTGCCGTGGACTTAACATCTGATCGTGCAATTCCTTGCCTGTGATCAACGCTCCAATGCAGCCTGCGGATTTAACATGAAGGAGCTCGCAGTCTCGGGTTGAGACCGGTCGGGAGCTCCAAAGCTGCACGAGGTTCGGCAAGCCCGACCCAGGGTTGATCACCGGCGCGGGGGGAGCTGAGATCCCCCCACAATACAGGAGCTTGATCGCCCCGACGAGGGAGGCCCTCCACCGGCTATGAGAGTCAAGATCATCCCGTCAACGGAAGGTTAGAGGCCCCCGACCGCAGGAGAACAAGGAAGAGAGAGATTGAACTTTTTTTTTGCCTTCCATCACAGTGAGGAATGCGGAGGAGTCTCTGTGGTGGATGTTCGTGTTAAAATGTATTTCATGTGTCCTGTTGCTTTTTATTGTAATGATGACTCTACGGCAAATGAAGTTCCTTGTATGTTGCAAAACATACTTGGCTAATAAAGTATTACTGTGATTGTGATTAACTGGTGATTGAACTACCAGATTTAACATGCAGATATCAAACCAAAGCCAATTTTACAATGGAAATAATAATAAATGTTATCTTAAGATAACATGGGTCTATACTGCAAGCCAGGACGTTTTTGAAGTTGATGCGTCACTGAAACCAACCTTCATTATTTTCCAATGCAGATACATTAATAGCGGTGCCATTAACATTGCTGCCCTGCCCACTTTTAAGTTGCTGCTCAAGGCGTTCCAGCTGGAAGACAAGCGTGTTCTTCTCAGTACTGAGGGCCTCCAACATCGTCTGTTTCTGGATCAAAGTTTCAGTCAGCTGGTGCAGTCGGTTCTCCAGTTCAGTGTGGCTGCTGCTCAGGGTCTTGTTTGTCAGCTGAAGGTAAAGAGGTAACACAGAAATGTGTCACTTTTAATGTTTAAAACATAGAATGAGAAAATTCAGATCTTTAATGCCAATTCTTCAAAGACATCCAAAAGGAGCACATTTCCATTGTTCTCTTTATCACAATACTTTATTTTATACTTGAAATAGTTATTTGTTTTTGCATTACATTATATTGCTTGACTACTTGCTGTGGTTAAAACCGAGTTGAAAATCCAGGGTTTTCAAGGTAATTCAGAAGGTGTTTCTCTAGTTAATAAAGTTTTCCTAAAATATTTTTAAGAAGATTATAAAAGGCAGAAATTCTATTTTCAATAGGACCGCTATGACAAAGCGTGTGTGTTTTGGTAGAAGAATGTATCTTCTCCTCCCAAGCCAAAATTCTCAATTCAACTAAAACTACTCAGTTTTGAAAACTACCACGGTTATCAATATAAAACAAGTTAAAACAGAAAATCTGAAAGTGTAAATATTTAAAATTACATTTCATGCAAAACAAACATCTGAAGCATTACCTGGTTCCTAAGTTTTTGGATTTCATCCTCTCGGTCCTTTACCCTCATCTGTAGTGTGTTCTTTGTCCGATGTAGGTCTTCTTCTGTGTACTGGAACTCCTGAATTCAACAGCAAGAGATCAATGGCAGTAGCAGCTTACCAGAAATAGAGAGAAACTTCAATAGTTGAATGACTAATCTAATAAATCTCTGACTTCGAATGCAGTTGGCTGATATACACTTTCCAATGTTACAGCCAACCTTCTGCATGGTTTAGAGCAATTTCCATTGGAGACAGCTCCTTAACTAATTGTTGTGAACTTTTTTGATATTTAAGAAACATTCCGACAGAACACAATTCATATTCGTAAAAGGTAAAGTTCTTTCTTCTCCTAAAGTATGTGGCGTCCAAAATGCTCACCAGTCTTCAATGATGCTTTATGAAGTTGAGTTGTGAAGAAATAATAGTGCCTAATCAATTGAATGGATGGTTTAGTTTCTTGGGTTCTTTGAAAAACATGAATATAGTGGCATGTTCCCAATTCATTAAATTTAGAGCTTTGAGCTTACAGCTCAATTTTTTTTTAATACAAAAAATGTAAAAATGCATTAAATTTATATGATTAATAAACATTATATCCATTACTGAGAGGTTAAAAAGGGGCCTTTGATCTAATTCTGTAAAATACCTTTTGATACCATGTCTATCATTATAAAAGTTGAAAAAATGGAACTGTAAGTTCAAAGCTCTAAATTGAATGAATTGGGAACATATTTTTCAAAGAACCCAAGAAACTAAAACATCCATTCAATTGATTAGTCACAATTATTTCTTCACAACTCAACTTCATAAAGTATCACTGAAGATTGATAAGCATCTGGGACACCACATACTATTTCTATACAATTCGATACATATTGCTATTCAAAATGATAATTTCATTGTTTCTCCGAAAACATACAAAGTAATAATTACAATCACATGTCTACCTGATCTCACGTAGATTTATTAAAGGGAATCATGCCATTTTACGCTTTTTTTCTATTTTAAGTGTGATACACATGCCTGCTTCTGACGTTCCAGTTCAGCTTCCATTTCCTTTTTGGTCCCCATTAGTGAATTGATTTGTTCTTGTAACTCTTGATTTTGTTCCCTGTACGACTCTGCCTCACCCAATTGTTGCGCCTCTGTATCCTGAAATTGAATTCAAAAGAAGCTAAATCAGTTGGTGCTATTCTATTTTTAACAAATCATTACATGTCCTCCAAGTTGTACAAGATTTCTTTAAAGACATTGAAAGACATAAATTTTACTTCATATCACGGAGAAGCCTATGCTTCAAATTGAAATGGAACAGAATTACAAATGATAAAGTAAATGCCCTCATAAAAACAGTAATGAAAAACATTAATTGTGCTTAAATTACCCAGAACATGTATGTGTAATGATATATTGAGAGATCTTTCTCCCCATTCCTATTTGTACATTGTTGGTTACTTAATAAAGCATTACTAGCAACTGGCTCCAAGCTATTCCCTCTTCTCCCTGGCTACTCCCTCTTCTCTCGTCCCCCATCAGGCAAAAGGTATAGAAGTGCGAAAACACACACCACCAGATTCAGGGACAGTTTCTTCCCAGCTGTTATCAGGCAACTAAATCATCCTACCACAACCAGAGAGCAGTCCTGAACTACTATTTACCTCTTTGGTGATCCTTGGACTATCTTTGATCGGACTTTGCTGGCTTTACCTTGCACTGAACGTTATTCCCTTATCATGTATCTATACACTTTAAATGAATCGATTGTAATCATGTATTGTCTTTCTGCTGACTGGTTAGCACGTAACAAAAGCTTTGCACTGTTACTTGACAAACATGACAATAAACTAAACTGAAGTCACTGACATCCAGAGGGCAAGCTTTCTTTTTGCTGAGGATTTTGTAATTCTTGTGTTGAAATAATCCAAGTTCTTTTTTAAAAAAAGTGACTCATTTTGGAGGAGTTGGGAGCGGGGGAAATATTCAACATTAACAACTCAGGCATAATGTGCCAAAACATTTTCTGGTGTTTTTGAATTTTACTGATAGACTGTGGCACTCACAATTGCAGCTGAGTTATTTAGCTTAGCAATAAATTAACTGGTATAACTTTTTTTTTAAAGTCCAGGCTGTGGACATCACTGGCCAAATTGTCATTTGCCGTTCATCACTATCTATTCCGAGTATGTGGCTGGTCTTCTTTGTTATATCACACAATTAGAATGATTAATAATGGTTTGCTTCACTACCCCATTGTAAAGTTAAGAGGCAAGTGGATTAGTGTGTGACTAGAGGCCCCTGTTACAAAGACAAATTTATTTTTCTTACCAACCTTCAGTTTGTGTCCATCATTGAACCCATCCTCAGTGGGAGAATGGTTCTTGAAGGATTTTGGGGGCAAATTAAAAAGGATCTTCAATGGTGTTTTATTTATCATCGATCGTCCTCTGGGGACCAGAAAGAGTTAAAAGAAAAATGACTTCTACCTGCAAATTGATTAAGTAATTAAATGCCCAATACCATGGGTGAGCATACATCACCCTTTTGCAATCACTATTAAAACAGGGGATTTACTTTGAGCCCGGGCCCCCAACGTGTTGAACAGCCTCCTAACTATCTTGAGCTGTAATACTGGGCTTCCCTTTACAGGCCAACCCAAAATGTGAAACGTGGATGAATGCCGAGCCAAAATTCCAGATTTTGCTGTGGGAGTCATATCCCTCTTGCGGTCTGCTGAGTTTTCAAGCAACAAGCAAAAAAAGCATACGTTTAGTAAGAATTTAATGACAGGGTGGAACTGACTACCTGCAGTTCTGTCCTCAGTGTTTGTATCTGACCCAGCAGTTTTTGGATCTCTTCCCGCTGCATGTCACGCTCATGACGTAGTTCCTCCAGCTCCATGACGCTGATAGCATTGCTCTCGATACCTTCAAACCCTGAACCCTCCTTCAGGCTGTTAATCAGTTTCTCCTTGGACTGTGGAAAAATATGTAAAGATTTCATAATAAATTTGAATTCAATTATTTTGGAATGGTGATAATGGAAAAAACCATTTCATACTTTTAATCACTAGCACCCTAGATGTTAAATTTATATTAAAGCACATATGCAATTTCAATTGGGAATAATAGGCAACCCACGCATCACACGGGCAATTTAAATTCCTCATCTGTGGCAAAACATATTTGACTAATAAAGTATGATTATGATGATGACAGCAAGCATACATTCGAGAAAACAGGGCCATGTGGCGATTTTCCATAATGTGAAGCCATGTCATTTGCGTGTGTCAACTAATGCGAGCTGAAAAAAAATATTTTGTTTTTTATTTAGTTTTTTCATATAGATTCCATGAGAGTGATTTTTATTTTGTATCTCAAACTTTTGGGTACTGAGTTGTAAAATCTGTAAGGGTGAATTTCCATTACCCAAACGGCTGTAACCCTGGGGTCTTCTGTGCAATATTTTCATTTCAATACATTGCCCATCTTTGGCAAAACTTTGAGCCATAACAAAGAGTCACTTTAATTTAGAATAGTTAAAGTGAATCATTGGATCAAAAGAAACGTATTGATTTTATGTTCAAGAATCAATCCCCAAATTAGTACCTCTTGCTAAGAAATTGGAAGAACTTCCAATGATAGAATATCAGGAAAAACAGGAAAATTGATGCAAACTACCAAATTAATTTTCGCACACAAGTAAACTTTGCCATCTAGTGACAATATTTCAGTACTGCAATGCAACAGTGCAAGATGTACAAATTTAAAAGAAAATAATATTTGATTTATCACGTGTTCACCTTGACATCAAACTGATGAATATGTGGAATCAACATTTCTTAGTGTAGATGATACCTTTATCCCATCACTGGTTTTTCAACAGGACGTAATCTACTGTTTAACATTGTTTACTTACATACAGTGAAATTCTGATAATCCAGCATGCTCAGGAGTTGGTGGTGCTTGACTAACATTTTTTTTTGGAGCACCAAAAGCTATTCTATTAGTATATCAACACACTTCTAATTTGTTTGTTTAAAGATGATGCACAGAAACTAATGTTTTCCAGTGAACTGGTAATTTAGAAGGGATACGGGATTGAGGGCCTAGTGAGTGGATAGGGAGTGTGCGTAATATCATTGCTGAGTCAGATGTTGGACCATCAGGATTTCCAAATAGTTGCACAGCTGATCGTCATAGTTTTACAAGATTTGTTATCTTTGTCAGTGGAGTGGTGACTCTTTGGGTGGTTTCCCAGAGAAGGATCTACTATCAGCTCAAACTATTGCTCCATTGTTTTAAATCTCTTTTCTATCTGTAAGTTTGGTACCATTTCTTAATGTTTTCTGTATCTTGCACTTTGCTCTCACTATTGTACTAGAATTTTTTATTGTATTTATAGACTTTGTCTTTGGAGCTAATACAATGCTGAGAACTATATTCTGCACTCTGTATCTTCATCTTTGCTCTAACTCTGGTACTTGAGTTTGACTTTGCTCTAACTCTGGTACTTTATGTTTGGTATTATCTGATCTGTTTGGGTAGCACACAAAAAGGCTTTTCACTGTTCTTTGATGCAAGTGCCAATAATAAACCAAAACCCAACCTTATTCAAGGTTCACAAAATGCTTTAGCCTCTTATCTCAAGGACCACTAGTTGTAGAACATTCTTTGAAAGTCTGGTGAAAAATCTCCTTATTCCCAATGTTGCACTTTCAGTGACAATTACAGATTAATTTTGTAGCAATACGTTGTTATGGGGCCTATTGCACAGGGTACATGCCCTGCAATATACTTGCATTATTGTCTTGGATCCCTGGTGGCACAAAAGTTACTCCACATAGAAAATTCACGTGCTAAAGACAAACAAATGGATTGGTTTGCAGTACTTCTCCATAACCTTGCCCTCACTTGAAGGATTCTGGAAGCCTTTTGCTTGTAATCCACTAGTTCTTGTTTAGAGGAATCCAGGCTGGTCTTTGCAAGTTTGAGCTGTTGCTGATTATTATCTGCCCTCCTCTTCTCTTCAATGGCTTTTCTCTCGGACGCTGTCAGTGCTTCCGCGAGGCTTTGCCGCTCACCCTCTATTTTACCGAGTCTGGCTGCAAATTCATGCTGAACAAAATAAACAAAAGAGGCATTTTAGGCCCATCTCATTTTATTTAAATGGACTATGTTCTTGCTGTACGGGCAAGTACAAGGCATTTGCTAAACAATATCAGGGAAAAACTGTATTTAATAAAAGGATTTCTCCACATTGAGTCATAGCAGCTGCTCACAAACATATGGTGCATCGTCTTACTCACTATCCAGTGTCACAGTGAATTACTGTGTCTTGGACAGTACACTCTAGGGCTCTTTGCATCCAGAAGAGGAATGAAGTGAAGAGAATTAACATAAGTAAAGTAAAAACATGAATTTTAAGTTAATGCTGGACTGTTTGTCTCAAGACGAAATATGAGGCGAGGCTGGCAGCAAGGATTAATTGAGGATGAATTCAATGATCCAGGTTGAAAATTTAAACATAGATGTTCCAGAGTGTCAGTTTTCATGGACAGTGAACTAAATTCACGCCAAGGCAAAAATAATTCACATTTTCCACGAGTCACTGACACACATTGGGTAGAAATTCAATCTCAATCACATGTGTCAAACTATATTTCCATAACCGGGTATTGTGCTCTGCTGCATATTTTCAGTGGAATTGGATTTCAGAAAAGGAGTACATTGCACAGCCATTATCATATCTTGATTTTACTGCGTACAATTAATGACAACTTTCTATCTTATAGCACTTTTCTCTAGTCACCAGCAAATTTTTATGAATCACTCCAAATTATTAATTTTTTTTAATTTGCAAAGAGCATATTTATTTTGCACTTGTCTCTCTGTGCTGTTACACAATGAGAAAATATGGTCCTTGAATCAATCCATGTTAAGCCTTGAAAAAAAGCGAAGCTACCAAATGGACACCGTAGCTCTCCACCACTGGAAGCTTTCTATGCTCTCAGTTCACCACTCAAACAAAGCCTAGGTTTATTCCATTGAGGCACCCGCAGAAAAGTGCTCCAAGTGAACAAAACTTTCAACGCCATTTTGTGTGATTTAGCATCTTTTTGGGATGACTGACTTGGTTTAGGGGGCAGAACACAATATGAAGACTAACCACATAAAAATCTTCACAGTTAGCTCGTAAATTTCGATTTCTACTGTCTCCTGCTTTAAGTGCTTGGAATGCATTCTGATGCAGAAACAAAGTTTATCCAGACTTTTGTCATTTCAGCTAAGTATATTGTAGGACCAACCAAATGATAAATAAATTAATTCTGCTTTAATGTTAATTAGAAAACAAATTATCACTGTTAAAAGTCTGTTGTTCTGCATTCAACTGCCATGTACCCGGGTAGCTTTTATGAACTTCATGAACGCGTTTGTCGCGTGAAATTCTTAGCTTGCATACCCAAGGTATCAAATAGACTCGACATAAAGGGCACTTAAAAAGTTACAAGTTTGTCTAGACCAACCTGCATTTGACTGTAGTTCTCTTGTTCTCTTTTAAGTGTTGATTCAGCATCCATATGCCTTTCTTGCATTGTCTGGTAGGCTTGGTTGTGCAAGTTGCTCCCTTCATTGTGATCTTGTAATATCCTTTCAGAATAAAAGGAGAGATGATACAAAATACTTTTCGGGATTGTACAGAAGCAATGTATAAAAACACAGAATGATTTAATGGATTCCTTAGAGTGCCACTTCCCTCAATGTTTTGGAATTTACAATTTGCTTCTGATATAATGTTGCTAATCCAAAACAATCAAAATTATAGGCACAGATTGTTTTAATATATCAAGGATATATGTCAAAAGTAAAACTTCTTCACCTCTCAATAAATGGGTAATTAAATTGGAGCACCAATGTTCTGCATTAGTGCATATTGAGTAACGTCTCAGTGCCAACAGCAACAATGATAAATGAAAATCCTTAATTTAATCCTTAAAAATAACATTCATACATTGATATGTGATATTCGTACATTGAAGAGTCTAATTCAGCTATATCCAAATTGATGGCATAATTTAGTCCCCTAAATGGAAATTGCTTCATTCGCTACCACCAAATATTTTCATCGTAAAAAGCATGCAAAAAGACACAGGTTAATAAAACTATGCCTAAATCTCTGCAATATGACAGTGTATTTTCTAGCTGAGTGTGAAGGGGCCATGCATTCACTTGATCATTCTCAGCAACATAGCAATTGCGATATTCAGAATTTAACTGGGAAAGTGGCCTTTGAAAGGCTCAGCCCACCTCCAAAGACACCAGGAGTAGAGGGACAGAACTATAAAAAATAAAACATAACATTTATTCCAATAAAAATGTACATAATTGCACAGAAAAAAGGGTGGAAAATAATATAAAATAGTGTTTTAATTATTCCTATTTTGATGTAAAATATGGTTCAGATCAATGATGAAGTAGTAAAAGTACTTCTGGTTACCTGGCAATAAAATAATTCAGTATTATGGGCTTTCTTTCAAGATGCTGCAAGTGTAAAGATGATAGCTTCAATTTCATTTAAAAATCTCAAATCTCAGAATTATATATCACAACATTTCGCTCAAGTTACAGAGCACTAAACAATGATATAGAATGCAGCATTCTTTACTTCAGTTGACTCTGAACCACATAGAAAAAGACTCAAAAGCAAACCAATCCCCCTGGTGGTGCAATATTTCCAGTTTTCGTGAACTACATCCATTGATTTCACTTTGAATGTTGTAAATCAGAATGTGTTTCTCCCTTTCTAAGCTAGACATGAAACAGAAAAAAAAATCTGATGGAATAAATCAGAACTAAAATCCTTTGAACCATCCAAAGGTCCGTCCCGTTTAGAAGTGTTATTTCTCATTTGGAAATTAGTATCTAATGAAAAGCATGCATGCCAGGAGAGTCATTGAAACCTGTTTCTTTCATTCTGCAACATATCTATTGCTTCAGTTCGGGTCTTCAGAAGTTGATCTGCCTCTTCCAGTCTCACTTTGAGCACAGCCAGCTGCGAATCCTTGGCGCCCAGCACCTCGTTCAGGTCGTCCACCTGAGAATGCAGTTCCCTACTTATCCTGTCCGTCTTTGAGTTCTCGCTATTCCATTTCTCAATCTGTTTCCTGGATTTATTTAACTCTAAAAATGCAAGAATTCCAGAAATAATAGTCAGATCAAAGTACAGATGAGGGAGGATGTTTGTTCCACCCCAACCCCACTAGTTCACATTACAAATAATCACAAAAAAAGAATCCTGTGTTCTTGCTCTACTACCCGAGAGGACAATTTTAAAATATCATGGTTCACATGATCTTTATTTTCTCCCTTAGTTGTTGTTAAATCAGTCTAAATTTATAATCCCGCATTATAGGATTTGGGTTTAACCTGACGAATTAATCTAATCCATGTCACTTTGTACCTTGTTTGCTTATAAGCCAGCAGATTGTCAACATATTTTTTTTTTTTACACAGAGTGTTGGGTGCCTGGAATGCCTGTTGAGGGGTGGTGATGGAGGCAGATACAATAATGGCATTTAAGAGGCTCTTGGCTAGGCATGTGGAATTACAGGGAATAGAGGGATAAGGATCAAGAGCAGGCAGAGGAGATCAATTTAACTTGACATCATGTTCGACACGGACATTGTGGGCTGAAGGGTCGGTTCCTGTTCTGTACTGTTCTATGTTCTTTAGATAACATATCTGTCCAGAAACCTTGGAATCTCAATTGCATAAACTACATCTGTAGGAATCTATCAGAGATAAAGATAACCAGTGTGTTCCAAGTATCCAGTGCTTCAATTGCTGTCTCACCTTCTTGTGTTTGCTTTGATCTCTGAATCAGTGCAGCCATTTCTTGGTTTAGGGAGTTGACCTCACTCCGCAGTAACTGGTTTTCAAGCCGAAGGTTCGACAGCTCGAGCGATTGATTCTCGTCTTTAGTTGAGAAAGTTGTGCTCCCTGCATTGTCCAATGCTTCTTCCCTCGAAGGCTCTAATTGGCCACTTTGATTCACACTGGGAGAGTTCTCTGACATTTCTGGATCTTTTACAAAAAAACAATTAATAAATAAAATGTAAGCTAGACATGAAAATGTATTTTATGTTTTGAAAACTGTTCTAATTTCTACACGAGAGCAGACCTCCCAACATTTGATTTTACAAATTCAGAATTTTGATGTCCAAAATTCAGAATTTTACATCAAAATTCATAATATGGCGCGTAATGCAACTTTTCAGCAAAAAAAAGGATGCCCTCCAAATGCGTGTCCACGTTGCGCTACATTCACGTGTGAAAAACTACTATTATTTCCAACAGTCTGCAGTTCTTGGACTACATGTACAATGTCAGACCTGTCATGAGTATATTCTACTATTATAGAAAGGTTATTGAACAGAAATACCTTTTACAACAAAGAAAAGGCGAGAGGTGAGGCCGGGTCAGCGGCGAGGTGAGGCCGGGTCAGCGGCGAAGTGAGGCCGGGTCAGTGGCGAGGCGACGCAAGGTGAGACCGGGCCAGCGACAAGGCGAGGCCAGGTGAGCTGTGAGGTGAGGCTAGTACAGCGGCGAGGCGGGGCGAGCACAGCGGCGGGGCGTGTACAGCGGCGTGGCGAACACAGCGGCGGGGCGTGTACAGCGGCGGGGCGAGCTCAGCGGCGGGGCCGGGCGAGTTCAGTGATGGGGCGAGCGGCAGGGCATGTGTTTTGCGGAAAAATGTGAGGCAAAATCAGAATGGCGGAAATGCAATAAGAAAGCGGAAATTTCCGCCAAATTCGGAAGGGTTGGGAGGTCTGCAAGAGATACAAAGTTAATGGCTGGACTATTAGTAAATGTTATTATTTTCAAAATCTGTCTCAGTGAATCAGCTTCTTAACTATTCACAGTGCAAATCCAGCACCTGCACTTTCTTGTTTCTCCAGATATGTACGTTCTGCAAAACATGTTAGGTTAAATATCGTAGGATTTCATGTTTACAACGCCCCTCAATAGGATTATGGATCAATAGTTTGGGAAGCCTTCTTGACTAAATGTAAGCATTGACAAAATACATTCTGATGATCAGAAAATTGGATGCAACTTTAATTTGGGTTGGCTGACCTTTGCATCCAATTGCCCAATCGGGTTCTCATTCATGGAGGACTGACAATTCATTTATCTCTACTGTACATCCAGAAAAAAATTGGATAGTTGAATATGCAAATGCATTATTCTTTAGTTTTGCATGTCAGCATCAATGAAAACAATCCTAGAAAATAAATAGAAGAGAAAATAATATTGTTCATATAAAAAAAATCAAACTTTGCATGTATTGTATATACAGTGCCCTCCATAATGCTTGGGACAAAGACCCATCATTTATTTATTTGCCTCTGTACTCCACAGATTCAGATTTGTAATAGAAAAAAATAAATCGAATAAATCGATTTGTACCAGCATCTGCAGTTATTTTCTAATAGAAAAAAATCACATGTGGTTAAAGTGCACATTGTCAGATTTTAATAAAGGCCATTTTTATACTTTTGGTTTCACCATGTAGAAATTACAGCAGTGTTTATACATAGTCCCCCCATTTCAGGGCACCATAATGTTTGGAACACAGCAACGTCAGGTAAATGAAAGTAGTCATGTTTAGTATTTTGTTGCATATCCTTGAAGTCTGCGATTCATGGACATCACTAGTTGCTGGATGCCTTCTCTGGTGATGCTCCGCTAGGCCTGTGTTGCAGCCACCTTTAGCTTATGCTTGTGTTGGGGGCTAGTCCCCTTCAGTTTTCTCTTCAGCACATAAAAGACAGGCTCAATTGGTCATTCAAGAATTGACCATTTTTTAGCTTTGAAAAACTCCTTTGTTGCTTCAGCAGTATGTTTGGGATCATTGTCTTGTTGTCGAATGAACCGCCGGCCAATGAGTTTTGAGGAATTTATTTGAACTTGAGCAGATAGGATGTGTCTATACATTTCAGAATTCATTATGTTACTACCATCAGCAGTTGTATCATCAATGAAGATAAGTGAGCCAGTACCTTCAGCACCCATACATGCCCAGGCCATAACACCCCCACCACTGTGTTTCACAGATGAGGTGGTATGATTTGGATCTTGGGCAGTTCCTTCTCTCCTCCATACTTTGTTCTTGCATCACTCTGACATAAGTTAATCTTGGTCTCATCTGTCCACAAGACTTTTTTCCAGAACTGTCATTGGTCTTTTAAGTACTTCTTGGCAAACTGGAACCTGGCCATCCTATTTTTGCAGCTAACCAGTGGTTTGCATCTTGCAGTGTAGCCTCTGTATTTCTGTTCATGACGTCTTCTGCGGACAGTGGTCATTGACAAATCCACACCTGACTCTTGAAGAGTATTTCTTATCTGTAAATTTCCCCGGTGTGGGGCAAATAAAGGAATACATTATCTGTCGGACAGGTGTAGGTCAGGTAGCATTTCTGGAGAACAGGAATAGGACACTCTTGAGTCTGAAGAAGGGTCTTGGCCCAAAATGTTGCCTCTCCGTGTTCTCCAGAGATGCTGCCTGACCTGCTGAGTTACTCCAACACTCTTGTATTTATTCTACTTTCCATTTTTAACAACAGAACCAACCCTCTGTACTAATCTTGTTCTACTGCCGAGCCTCAACACCGTATTTCTATTTCTATGACCTCTTTTAGGATTATCTCTCCCGAGTCCTCCACCTGACTCTACCCATTCCAAAACCCAGATTACTAAAAGTCCTTTCACCAGTCCTTCCATCATTCTCCTCCCAATCCCTACGTCAACCTTGCAAAGCTCCTTTATATTGTTATTTTCAATATATTTCACCACATTAAAGCTCGCCACGTGCTACTCTGAGCTCACACAAAACACCAACCCTGCAACAGACCCAAATACTTCCTGCGGCAGCTGAGGAAACACAATCTGCCACAGGCAATGATGGTCCAATTCTATACTGCTAACATCGAGTCCGTCCTCACCTTCTCCATCATAGTCTGGTTTGGCTCAGCCACCAAGCACGACATCCGGAGGCTGCAATGGATCATTCGCACAGCTGAGAAGGTTGTTGGCTGCAACCTTCTCCCCATTGACAAACTGTACACTGCAAGGGCCAGGAAGCGAGCGGGCAAGATCATCTCTGACCCCTCTCACCCTGGCCACAAACTCTTTGAAGCACTTCCCTCTGGAAGAGTGGTAGTTCTACTCAATAACCAAAGTCTGTAGTTTATTTTTTGCTCTGGTTTATTTTCACCCACATGTTTAGACCGTAATGTTGTATCCTTATTGTTTTAATGTGTTTATGCTTTATTCTTAATTGTTAACTGTATGTTTGTGTTGACATGTGAGTGGAGCACCAAGGCACATTCCTTGTATATGCACATACTTGGCCAATAAACAAACAAACAAACAAACAAACAAACAATCATTCATTCATTCATTCATTCATTCACTTGCTTCTCTTGCTGACCGTTCCACTCTTAAGGGATTAGGGATCTAATGTCTTCCTTCTACTCAATTTTGCTCACATGTAAACAAGGCCTTGTCATCACAATGATTGCATTGACATTAATGCTCAACTTAAACTGTGCAAATGGGCAGCTGTAACTTGCTCCAATATGCTTCTACTATCTGCCTCAAAACATACCCAATTGCCCACTGAAAAATGGTGCACATTAACTAAGGAGACATTATGCAATTATAAAACTGCTGACAAATTAGAGAAGATAGTTGCTCTATGTTTAACTATTCCTTATGAATTCTTTTCTCGCACTAACAACTTAAATCGGAAAACCTTTTCCAGCCGTTGCGCAGTTGTTAACCACACTCAGCTCCACTCTTGATTCATTCAGTGTTTCTAAATTGTTATACTGATATTCTGAACCAAATGAGTAGAAATTTCTTCCCAACTAAACATTCAGGGAATCTAATTAATCTTTTCCGGTCCTCAAACTCTCTCCGTGGAAGATGTGTGAAACCAATCTGGACAGCTCACAATTTTGTAATTACATCTGCCTCTCCAGATGAGTTTTACACAAGACACGCATGTGCCCTCTGAAAATGAGGCATCAAAAACTATTGCCTATGTCCTAACTTCTGCCATGTTTCATTCATACATCACTGATCTACAGTGGCTCACAGCAGGACAAAGACTTTACACCAAAATCTTCATCTTAATTTCACAATAGTCTTGCTCCGCACCAGTTCTGTTACCGAGTTCAACCGTACAATTTTCTTAAATACCTATGTGCTTTATGTTCTTGTCCCTAATACCTTTGAACCTCCATTTTTGAATTGCCAACATCTTAACCTCCTGAGTTCCCATCAAATTCTTGCCTATTTACTTCACTATCGTCCTACACGATACTTCTCAAAATCTACATCTTTCAAGATGCAATTGGTCATCTGTCCCAATATCTTTATAATGGTCAGCAGTAATTTTTGAAGTAAAGGTTCAGGAGCATATAATTACATTAAAGGCACACTACAGACTCTTGTTGCAACTCTTTCTGGTTATACAAATTACGCAACAGTCAGGATCAAACTGTTAAATGTGTAGCTGGATTTAGTTGGCGTATTCTCCTGATGAGTGATCAAACCTAAGGTCATTAATGCTATTGAGTGAGCCAGGATTAGACTAAAGTCACTTTACAATGGAAATAATCTTAAAGCCACATAAACTGTGGATTAAAAATAAATATGCAGTGAATTTTCACTCATTGATGCTCTTTTAACGTCTTCTTAAAATTTAAGTGACAACAATTACACATTGTTATCAGGGTGTACTGATAATAGAAAACGAGACCACAAAATCATTTATCCATCAGCAAGGCTTAACTGCCACACAGTCACTGTTTCCTCTTTTCAAGGCAAGAAGGAAAAAAATTGAAAGCTGTATTTTAAGTCTGTAATTTCTGACATCAGTTATAGAAATAAATCGCACATAAGGTCATTTGATAAAAACACTGAAAGCACCAGGAAAGGAATATCTTTGCACTTTTGGTGCTGATGGAACAATGTACAATATGAGGGGAGAAACAATATTCCTTTGCTCTCCCTTAGGCCACACATGCTTCAACGTTTCACAGCAGCCACCCTTAGAAAGTTCAAGCCAAATTACATTTTTAATGCTATATAAAATATTAGATTGGAACTGCCTGAGCTAATTCCATGTAAAATCTTTGCCAATAGAAAACGAGGCTTCCATTAAATAGATTTGGAACTGGTTTAGTTCCAGATATCTTTAAATTGATAACCTATCAATAATCAGGACCAACTCAATTACCAGCCAGAGTTACACATGATGTAAATTTATGAACCTGGCATAACAGCAATTTTAGTGGTGTACAACCACAAGAATTCCAAACATTTTCGACCTCTATGTGTAGAAAATTGATAAAGAGAAGTACAAATTTTTTTTTAAAATATTGAAACATTTTCCTACCATGTCCAGTAGCAGAATTGTCCTTGATAAAGCTCTCCTCAGGTGACTTAACAACATTGATGCCAGATGTTGCTGAACCGTGACTGGAAGTCCGAGAGAGAGTTTTTGGTGTTGAGGGTTTTGGTGCCTCTTGTTTGCTGTCCACTTTTCCATTTAATGATTTCTCTGAACTATTTAGGAAATCAAAAAGTTGGTCATCGTTTGGCTCACTCCTTTTTGGTCTTACAAACTGCATTGAGGGCCTGCCCAGAGAAGAGCTTGCAGACGTACCAGCCATAGTCTCAATGTTTTGTGATGCTGAGGAGACATTCGAAGCTCCAGCCAGAAGGGTGGCCTTTTGCCTCTTAATGTTATTGGCAGCAGAGGAGACATACCCAGGGTTAGTTTGGATCTGGTGATCAGATTTATCACTCAGCTGAATCAGGGTAGAATATTGGCTCAAAGTACTGGCTTCATCGCTCTTACTGTCTATGACAGTCACGGCTTCAATGGGTGGATTCTGCAACGCTACTGCTGCTCCCTGGTCCACTTTGTTCAAGAAGGTTTCTGCTTTTCCTGCAAGCTCAGCCAACCATGACATTCTGAACTGTTATCAGAGCCAAAAACGTAATATTATAACATGACCTGAAAAGAAGAGCAAAAGCATCTTTTAATGCACAAAATGAGAGCCCACGTGCCTCAATTGGTTGATGCATAACAGGTGGAACTCAGTAATAGACTTTAAAGGTATAGAACATTGCAGAATACCTTTGATGATAACATTTCTAATTGAATTGTGAGCAGTATTAAATTATTGTCCAAAATAACACTAAACTACAAAATATAAGCTCCCACAATGAATGATCGTAGAGTTAACAAGATCAGCATAACATTGTGTCAGTGAAGGCAATTCAGTAATGTTGAGAAAATAAATTACAGCATATCTAAAGTACATTTTTTAATTTGTATCATTGAAAGTCTTAATTATTCCTTTCACTCCTAGCGTATTGCAGACATTGCAATCCCCTTTGTACAGTACATTGTTCTTTGCAGTCATTCTGCAGTTGCAGCAGTACACAAAAGCAACCAAATTAAAGATGAATCTGCTCTTTTTGATGGTAATATTGGGAGATAAATACTGACTAGAACAATGTAATGTCATAGAAATTTTAACACATATTTGAATGAACAGATGGACCTTAATTTAATATAACTTGCAGAATGGTTTCAACAATAATGGTGTAACCTCCAAGTGTCAACTAAAATCAATAATAATATATTCCTTTATTTATCCCACACCTGGGAAATTTACAAATTTACATCGGGGAAATCCTCTTCTAAAACCAAAATTTTGGACTGAGGGTTTACATCATTAACCCACGGATCAATATCCAACTTTGTATTTTATACAAAAGCCAACAAACAATTAAATTTAAAAATGTAAAGTCATCTAGAAAGATGTTGTTGCGATATAATCAAATGTTAACATCAGTCAAGGGTGAATTGTAGTTATAATGCAGATGGTGGTCATAGAAATATACAGCACAGAAACAGGCCCTTCCTCCCATGTCGTCCATGCAGACCAAGTTGCCTAACCGAGCTAGTCTCTATTTGCCCGCGCCTGACCCAACCCATATCCCTCCAAACATTTCCTATCCACGTATCTGTCCAAATCCCTTATACATGTCGGAATTGTACTTATCTCTACAACTTCCCCAGGCAACCTATACCACTACCCTGTGTGAAAAAGTTGCCCCTTTTAAATCTTATCTCTCTCACCACAAGTCTATGTCTTCTAATAGATTTCTATTATTCAACCTTTCCACTAATCCTCTTGTGATTTTATGTACCTCTCAGCCTCCAATGCTCCACGGAAAAAAGTTCAAGCCTTTCCAGGCTCTCCTCATAATTTAAGCCCATCCAGTGCCCATCTTTGCACTTTTTCTAGTTTAATGGCATTCTTCCTACAGGGCAACCAGAACGATACACGGTATGCTAAATGTGGCTTTAACAATGTCATACAGCTCCAACACAATGTCCCAACTCCTTGACCGATGAAGGCAAGAGTGGTAAATGCTTTCTTCCTCAACCTATCTAACTGTGTTGTCACTTTGAAGGAACTATATATTTACACTCCCAAGTATCTCTGCTCTGCAGCATTCTCTAGGGCCAAACAAATACCTGTATTTACCAGAATTAAACTCCATCTGCCATTCCTTAGTCCATTGGCCCAGTTAATCAAGATCCCACTGTAATCATAAATAGCCTTCTTCACTGTCTACTATACCACCAGTTTTAGTATCATCTGCAAACTTGCTAACCATGCCACCTACATTCTCATCTACTTCATATAAATAAAAATCAAAAGATAAATAATAGAGCAGATCCTTGTGCACACTGTTTATTACAGGCCTAGTAAGGCTTAACCTTAGAATTTTACTAATTCAAAAAATTAGTAACTTGCCCTTAAATATTAATGTTTGTAAATTCACTGTACCTTAGAAAGCAAAAGCCAGGTGTTAAATGAAGTCCACATAAATGCAGGTTGTTTTTTTTTAAATTCTGGCAAGACCAGAATTTACTGTCTTTCATCCTTCTCATGAATTGCTGCAGATTGATGCTTGACTAAACTTTTGGAATTTTTTGAGGATGTAACAAGTAGAAAGGATAAGGGAGAGTCCATGGATGTGGTGTGCCTGGACTTTCAAAAAGCATTTGACAAGGTCCCACACAAGAGATTAGTGTGCAAAATTAGTGAGCACAAGGTATTGGGGGTAGGGTATTGACATGGATAGAGAACTGGTTGGCAGGCAGGAAGCAAAAAGTAGGAATTAACTGGGTCCTTTTCAGAATGGCAGGCAGTGACTAGTGGGTTGCCGCACGGCTCGGTGCTGGGACCCCAGTTGTTTACTATATTAACGATTTAGACGAATTGCACGGAATTAAGTTTGCGGATGGCACAAAGCTGGGTGGAAGTGTGAGCTGCGAGGAGGATGTTATGAGGCTGCAGGGTGACTTGAATAGGTTGGGTGAGTGGGCAGATGCATGGCAGATGCAATATAATGTGGATAAATGTGAGGTTATCCACTTCGGTGGCAAGAACAGCAAGGCAGATTATTATCTGAATGGTGTCAGATTAGGAAAAGGGGAGGTGCAACCAGACCTGGGTGTGCTTGTACATCAGTCACTGAAAGTAAGCATGCAGGTACAGCAGGCAGTGAAGAAAGCCAATGGCATGTCGGCCTTCATTGCGAGAGGATTTGAGTTTAGGAGCAAGGAGGTCCTACTGCAGTTGTATATGAGCCTGGTGACACCACACATGGAGTATTGTGTGCAGTTTTGGTCTCCTAATTTGAGGAAGGACATTATTGCTATTGGGAGAATGCAGCATAGGTTCACCAGTTTAATTCCCAGGGATGGCGGTACTGACGTATGATGAAAGAATGGGTCGACTGGGCCAGTATTCGCTGGAATTTAGAAGGATGAGAGGCGATCAAAGGGAAACATATAAAGTTCTTAGAGGATTGGACTGGGTAGATGCAGGAAAAATATTCCCGATGTTGGGGGAGTCCAGAACCAGGGGTCACAGTTTCAGAATAAGGGGTAAGCCATTTAGGACTGAGATGAGGAAAAACGTTTTCACCCAGAGAGTTGTGAATCAGTGGAATTCTCTGCCACAGAAGGCAGTGGAGGCCAATTCACTGGATGTTTTAAAGAGTTCGATTTAGCTCTTAGGGCTAAGGGAATAAAGGGATATGGGGGAAAAGCCGGAACGGGGTACTGCTTTTGGACGCTCAGCCATGATCATACTGAATGGCGGGGCTGGCTCAAAGGACCGAATGGCCTACGTCTGTACCTATTTTCCATGTTTCTATTGCATCACAGATGGTCCCATAACAGCACAAGAAAGGTGTCAGAAACAAAACGTAGAAATAGCTTGTATTTAGACTAATTCTATAGTTTGGAGCCTGTGCTGAGGCTTAGAAAGGTACTGGTCAGACTGAATTTGAAGTATTGTGAGCAGTTTTGGACCCATGTCTGAGGATGGATGTGCTGGCATTGGAGAAGGTTGAGAGGAGGTTTCTGAGAATGATCCCAGGAATGATTGGGTTGACATACATTGAGCGTTTGAAGGCACTGGGCCTGTACTCACTGAGGTTAAAAAAGGATGAGTGGGACGTCTTTGAAACTTACTGAATACTGAAAGGCTTGGATAGAGTGAATATGGAGAGGATGTTTTCACTAGTGGGAGAGTCTCGGACCAGAGGCCATAGCCTCAGAATAAAAAGACGTACTTTTAGAAAGATGAGGAGGAATTTCTTTCGTCAGAGGGTGGTAAATCTGTGGAATTCATTGCCACAGATGGCTGTGGTAGCCAAGTTAATGGATATTTTAAGGTAGAGATTGACAGATTTGTGATTAGTATTGGTGTCAGGGGTTGGAGAAGGCAGGAGAATGAGGTTGAGAGGGAAATAAAGATCAACCATGATTGAATGGCGGTGTGGACCGAAAGGCATAATTCAGTTCCTATACCTCACAAATGTATGAACTGTACTGATCGCATTTTAAGATCTAGGAGTTTGACCAACCACTGGTGAAGGAACGATTATAGGTCTAAATCAGAACTCCTGTACCAATGTTGCAGGCCTGTGCTTCAAATTAAACCTTCTTTCATTGTGCGAACTATAACTTGTAGAATTTCCTCTCCTCAAATCCGCATTAACTTAGTTCACTATGGCTCAATGGTACCATACTTGATTGAATGTGTGTTCACATGCTGACTGGATAATGCCACAGAATTTAGAACATCTTCTCAGGCAGATCATTGGGGTTGAGAATGATTTGCATCCACTGCAATTCTGAGATGGCTAGCATGATATGCAGGTAGACACAAAATGCTGGAGTAACTCAACGGGTCAGGCAGCATCTCAGGAGAGAAGGAATGGGTGACGTTTTGGGCCGAGACCCTTCTTCAGACCGCCTCAAAGGTTTTTTCCAGAGCATGATATGCAGACTCTGCCACAGATGCAGCGTAAGGTGCTGGCAGTGAGTAGTATGGGAGGTGGTGCACTCCTGCCATTTCGCTGGTCGTGTGTTCTGCTGACAGAGGCTTGCGATAATCAATGTTATCTCAAATGTTGATTCTCCGTTTTGAACAATCATAATTCAGCAATTCCCTCAAACTGGTGCAGACGTTGCATCTTCTCAGAGACTCTTTGAATTGTTGTCATGTGCACACCTTTAATCTACTCAAGGCGCATGAGAGACGTTTATATCGCCGTACATCCTGCCACATTTCACATTCCAGGTGGTTTATTTACATTAAGCATTTCCGCATCGTAAACAAGCCATCCCGAATGAAAATCTCTAGTTGTCTGCAGCCCATTCCTTCTCTCCAGAGATGCTGCCTGTCCCGCTGCTGAGTTACTCCAGCATTTTTGTGTCTATTTTCTCGCGTGTGACAACCCCGAAAACCTGCAGAATTGGGGCAATTACATTTTTTTTTCATCTGTGTGGAGCCAAACGGGTTAATTCCACCCATGAATTCACCCAACCTCTGCTGCATACAAACCACCCCACGCAGCAATGCGACTCTCATGAGGCTGATCGCCGCTTACAACCGGCCCTGTCACACCCGGTGCAGCTTCAGCACCTTCGGCGGAGGAAGGAACTATAGAAGCTGGTTTACACTGAAGACAAGACACAAAATGCTGGACTTACTTCAGCACCTTCTTAGGCCCGAGGATGAGCCCTGGCCTGGGGGGCGGGTGGTCAAGGCAATGCGACTCCCCCTCCAACAACTCCCCGCCGCCACCTCTCCCTCCGCCCTGCGCTCACACTTACCGGGATTTGCACGGGGTGAGCGGGTCGGTGGGCCCGGTCGGGTCGGGAGGAGCCGCCGGTGCGGAGCGACGGCAACGATGGCGGAGCCGCAGACGTGGAGCAGGACGCGATCAGGACCCCGGCAACCAGGCGTCCGCACCGGTTGCCTGAGAAAAAAAATGGAAATGGGCGTGACGGCGTAGACTGCACTCGGAGGACGGCGCTGGCGGAGTGCGTCGTGACGTGACTGCACGAGGAGGACGGCGCTGACGGGCGTGCGTCATGGCGTAGACTGCACTAGGAGGACGGCGCTGGCGGCGTGCGTCGTGACGTAAACTGCACGAGGAGGACGGCGCTGGCGCCGTGCGTCGTGACGTAAACTGCACGAAGAGGACGACGCTGGCGGCGTGCGTCGTGCGTCGTGCGTCGTGACGTAGACCGTGTGAGGAGGAGGGGACGACGACGGCGCTGGGAGCGTCATGACGAAGGGGCGTACATGGATTTGACGGCGCTGGGGTCGTCGTCAATGGCAACGGCGTTGGGGGCCGTCGCTGCTGTCTGTGAGACGCGACGCGGCAAGTTAAGTCTCCAGCTCTGCGCATTAGTTCGGCCGCAACTTATTGGCGCTCAACTGCATCGAGATGCCCCTTTGAGTTTAGTTTAGCGATACAGCGCGGAAAAAGGTCCTTCGACCCACCGAGTCCACGTTGACCCCGTACACTAGCACTATCCTAAACACTAGGCCAGTTGAGGCCAGTTCATTGGCTATATTTAGGAGGGCGTTAGATGTGGCCCTTGTGGCTAAAGGGATCAGGGAGTATGGAGAGAAGGCAGGTACAGGTTACTGAGCTGGATGATCAGCCATGATCATATTGAATGGCGGTGCAGGCTCGAAGGGCCGAATGGCCTACTCCTGCACCTATTTTCTATGTTTCTATGCTAGGGACAATTTACAATCTTCACCGAAGCCAATTAACCTACAAACCTGGGATAGACACAAATAAACTTTAGATAGTTCCTCTGTCCCTCTCTTCCCCTCCCCTTCCCAGATCTCCCTCTATCTTCCTGTCTCCACCTATATCCTTCCTTTGTCCCGCCTCCCTGACATCAGTCTGAAGAAGGGTCTCGACCCGAAACGTCACCCATTCCTTCTCTCCTGAGATGCTGCCTGACCTGCTGAGTTACTCCAGCATTTTGTGAATAAATACCTTCGATTTGTACCAGCATCTGCAGTTATTTTCTTATACAAATAAACTGGAGTAACTCAGCGGATCAGTCAGCATCTCTGGAGAAAAGGAAAGGATGACGTTTCGGGACGAGACTTTCTTCAGACTCCAGAGATGCTGCCTGTCTCGTTGAGTTACTCCAGCTTTTTGTGTCTGTCTTCGGTTTAAACCAGCATCTGCAGTTCCTAACTACACATCCTACAAACTTGTACGTCGTTGGAGTGTGACAGGAAGGCTGAGCACCTGGAGTAAACCCACACGGTCATGGGGCCAACGTGCAAACTTCTTACAGACAGCACCCGTCGTCGGGATCGAAACCGAGTCTCTGCAAGGCAGCAACTCTACTTCTGCGCCACCGTGTCTGTAAGGGAATGATGCTCATTGTACATCGGAGGATGCAGAGAGATACACTGAAGCTCGGTGCTGGCAGTGCAAAGACTTTGTAGGGAAGGGTTGCAGTGCATGGTCGTACCACCACTGAGGAGCTGGGTTTGTGTTACACTTAAGAGAGACACAAAATGCTGGAGTAACTCAGCTGGACAGGCAGCATCTCTGGAGAAAAGAAATGGTTGACATTTTGGGTCGAGACCCTTCAGACCCTTGATGAGCATATCGTCAAAAGAAGACAAGTGAGCAGCGTTGCTGCTCTGTGATGGTGTGCACTGACTTGATGGCACAATGATTATAAAGAAAGACATGCTCTAATTGTATTGTATTTCCTGTATATATAAATAAAGTAGATATTTGAAATAAACTATTCACGAGCTCCATTTTGATATTAATAGGAATACTAGAAACCCAGCATTAGTGGCAAGAGAAGCTGAATTAATATTTCAAGCTGAAGAGACCTTCCTTCGAATTGGACAAAGAGATAGTGGGGAAGATAAGACACAAAATGCTGGAGTAACTCAGCGGGACAGGCAGCATTTCTGGAGAGAAGGAATGAGTGACATTTCGAGTCGAAACCCTTTAGTCTGGCGAAGGGTCTCGACCCGAAACGTCACCCATTCCTTCTCTCCAGAGATGCTGCCTGTCCTGCTGAGTTACTCCAGCATTTTGTGTCTATCTTCGATTTAAACCAGCATCTGCAGTTTGTTCCTACATAGAGAGGGGCAAAGAGAATAACTTGAACATTGTTTCTATGAGTATTTAATGGGTAATTGAAGAGTGACAAAGTGTGAAGCGTTGCAAATAGCAAATCTGTAGGGGTGCCTCAAAGCTCCCTGTTGCAACGAGAGATGCAAATTGCCACATCCACATACCCTTTTGTTAATTGCGATCAAATTTAGTAAGGAAGGATTTTAATTTTTTCTTCCACAAGGTCCAAAGAATTTCTTTACTTCATTGATTTTTTTTCTACCCCCTCCCCTTATAATTTTTATTGGACCTGGATGTATTGAATTGTAAAGTAGGATTTATCTGTTTATTTTGAATGTATGTGAAACTGGAATATCAACATACTGTGTATCTTGTAATTGGTTACCATCAGTCATGATATAAATGCTGTTTAAATGTTCCCTTTTTCACCATTTGAATTTGATAATTTTGATTAGATTGTCTTGTTTAAGACATGTACTGGGTGGATCATTCCCACCTGGAAATCTTTGCAAGATCTCTTTCGGAGGAAATGTTTCTGCTACATTTATAAAAAGTCAAATAGAAAGAAGTGCCTTTCTTTTTAAATAGTTCATTTCAAAATGCTATACACGTTCTGGAGACTCTATGTGTTGGATTCTGTGCTCCCTGAGTTTGAACCTGACAACCCATTTGTCAGCAGACATTCCAAAAAAATCTTTTGTACTTAATATAATTGTATTTATTTGTTTTTGCATTTATTGCATATATGTTTGTACGCACCGTCAGGATTGGCTATTTTTTAATTTCGTTGTACTCGTTGCAATGACAATAAATGAATATTATTATTATTATTATTATGTATGCTTTAAATAAGTTTTCCTAAATACGACCTTTTCTTGAGGATATTCCAATTTTTTGTTCAAATTACATTATTGAATATAAACATTAAATATTTTTCAGAAATGAAGAGTTAGAATTCCCTCCAGACATTTATCACATCTTTCTTAAAGTACCTTTTTTCACAATAAATTGGATACAGATTATATCCTCTGTAACTACCAATATTGAGTATTCTTCATTATCTTTGTTACCTTTCAATTAATTTATGATTTGGTGCAGCTGGAAGTAATAATTTAAAATTCAGCAATTTCTAATTAAAGTTTAGATAATTTACCTATCACCATGTAAATGGCATCCAAGCACTTTCAATGGTTCAGCTGGAAAGGGTGCAGATAAGATATACAAGGATGTTGCCAGGGCTTGAGCGCCTGAGCAGTTGAGCAGGCTAGGACTTTATTCCTTGGAGCGCAGAAGGATGAGGGGTGATCTTATAGAGGTGTACACGATCACGAGAGGTATAGATTGGGTATATATATGCACAGAGTATTTTGCCCAGAGTAGGGGAATTGAGAACGAGAACATATGTTTAAGGTGAGGGGGGGAAGATTTAATAGGAACCTGAGGGGTAACTTTTTTATGGAAAGAGTGGTGGATATATGGAATGAGTTGCTGGAGGAGGTAATTGAAGAAGGTACTATTATAAAGTTTTAGTGATGTTTGGACATGTAAATGGATAGGATAGGCTTAGAAGGTTATGGACCAAGTTTAGGCAGGTGGGTCTAGTGTACATAGGGCATGTTGGTCAGAGTAGGCAAGTTGATCCAAATGGCTTGTTTCCACAGTGTGGGATTATGAATAAATAAATGGGAATGATGTCAGTATCAGGCATAATGGGGCAAACAGCAGCTAACTGTTATATGGAATTATGGTATTGATTTTTATCTATTGACATCTAAAAGAGAGCATCATTCATTTGATATAGGAAATACATTAAATTAATTTAAATTGCACACAAGCTCACCTACAAAAATGAAAATGTTGGTAATATTGTGATTGTGATGCAGAAGTATTTTCTTTTGAATCCACCAGATGTCAGTAACACATTTAAAAAGTATGGATAAAGTCTCTCTACTTTTCTGTTTTAATGTATTTTTCTATCATTATATTTGTTTAAATAATATAGCTTTGGAATTAAAGTACTGTGGTGGCGCCCGGGGGCTAGGCCACTTCCTTGGTCATTCCACTCGGCACTCAGTGGACGGGAGGGATTAGGTCACTTCCTGGGTCAGTTCCCTTGGGTCAGGTGGTCTGGGACTATAAAAGTTTTTGGGTGTGTCGACTCACGAGTTCTTTAGTGCGGTGTATGTGTTCCTTGCGAAATAAAGTATAGCTACTACTCACTTGGCGTCTGGCCTGATTTCCGCGGCGACCGCACCCACTACACTGGTGACCCCAATTTTCCTTCGCAAGTCGCGATGGACCCGAACGCTCTACTACCCGACTCTTCCAGTCAGCCGCCTCTGGACCCTGCCGCCCGCGCCGCTCTCCACGCTGTGTCGGTGTGGCTGCCTCCATTGTGCAGCCCGTTTTCCTCCGCTTGGGCGACCCGGTCGTGCGTCCTGATGGGCCCCTGTCGTCCGTGGACGCCGCGTTCTCACATATTCTGGCCGAATTCCCCGATATTCTGGACCCCCGGTTCCACTCCGCCGCACCGAAGCATGGGGTGGTGCACCTAATTCCCACTACTGGCCCGCCCTTGTACGCCCGGGCCAGTACAAGCTCCGTCTCGCTCGGGAGGAGTTCCGCCTTATGGAGTCTGGGGATCGTGCGCCGCTCAGACAGCCCGTGGGCGTCCCCGCTCCATATGGTCCCCAAGGCAGACGGTGGTTGGCGTCCTTGCGGGGATTACTGCCGGCTTAACGATGCCACAATCGCCACGCCATTTGGCCTTTTCGAATTCCTCCGCATGCCGTTTGGACTCAAGAACGCTGCGCAAGCCTTTCAGCGGCTTATGGACTGTGTGTGCTGTGGCCTGGAATTCGTGTTCGTGTACCTTGACGACATTTTGGTGGCGAGCCGCTCGAGACCGAAGCATTTTGCCCATCTCCGCCAGCTATGCCAACGCCTTAGCGATCATGGGCTTGCCATCAACATCACAAAATGCCGTTTCGGGGTGTCATCCATCGATTTCCTGGGCCACCACGTGAGCCCGCACGGGGCGCTGCCGCTCCCGAACAAGGTGGACGCGGTGCGCCAGTTTCCACGCCCGACCACCGTGCGGGGCCTCCAGGAGTTCGTGGGGATGGTGGCCTTTTACCACCGATTTGTGCCGTCTGCAGCCCGGATCATGTGCCCGCTGTTCCACCTCATGGCGGGCAAGCGCAGGGAGGTCGAATGGACCGACGATGCGGTGGCGGCGTTCCAACACGCCAAGGAAGCCTTGGCTGCGGCCACGATGCTCGTGCACCCACGGGCGGATGCACCAACCAGCCTGACGGTCGACGCTTCGGAAGTAGCGGTTGGGGCGGTGCTCGAACAGCACACGGATGGGTGTTGGAAGCCTCTCGCTTTTTTCAGTAGGCACCTCAGCGGCGCACAGCGGAACTACAGTGCTTTTGACCGCGAGCTCCTTGCCCTTTACCTTGCGGTCCGCCACTTCCGCTATTTTCTCGAGGGGCGTACCTTCACCGCATACATGGACCACAAGCCCCTCACCTTTGCGTTCGCCAAGGTGTCCGACCCGTGGTCAGCTCGCCAGCAGCGGCAGCTGGCTTTCGTCTCGGAATACACTACCTCCATCCGTTTCATCGGGAGTAAAGACAACCGGGTGGCCGACGCCTTGTCTCGACCCGTGGTCCACGGCGTCCGGCAAGTGGCCGATGGCATTGACTACTCAGCCCTGGCGGCGGCCCAGTTGTCCGATAATGAGATGTCCGCCTACTGTACCGCCGTTTCGGGCCTGAGGTTGGAGGACGTTCCCTGTGGCACTGGGGGCGCGACGCTGCTTTGCGATGTGTCCACCGGGCAGCCACGCCCAATCGTGCCTGTTGCCTGGCGGCGCCGGGTGTTCGAGGTGCTCCACGGGCTGGCCCACCCTTCCATTCGGGCGACGACGACCCTCGTGGCTTCCCGTTTCGTTTGGCATGGGTTACGCAAGCAGGTTGGACATTGGGCGCGCACCTGCATCCCGTGCCAAACTGCAAAAGTACAGCGGCATGTGCGTGCGCCGCTCCAGGAGTTCCCCGTCCCTCGCCACCGTTTTGACCACATCCATGTGGACATCGTGGGGCCGCTGCCGCTTTCTCGGGGTTTCACCTACCTCCTGACAATGGTGGACCGTTTCACGCGGTGGCCGGAGGCAGTTCCACTGCCGGACACGTGTGCCTCTACTTGTGCCCGTGCCTTGGCGGCACATTGGATTGCCAGGTTTGGGGTTCCGCTCGACATTACGTCCGACAGGGGGCCGCAATTCACCTCCGAGCTGTGGTCATCCATGGCCCAACTGCTGGGGGTTAACCTGCACCGCACCACAGCGTACCATCCGCAGGCGAACGGCCTGGCGGAGCGTTTCCACCGCCAGCTCAAGGCCGCTCTGAAGGCCCGGCTCGTTGGCCCGGACTGGGTTGACGCGTTGCCGTGGGTTTTACTGGGTGTCCGCACCGCCTCCAAGGAGGACTTGGCCACCTCCTCGGCGGAATTGGTGTACGGGGCTCCGCTGACGGTGCCCGGGGAGTTCGTTCCGTCCGCCCAGGGTCAAGTACAACATCCCTCGGCCGCCTTGCAATGCCTTCGGGAGACGGTGGGCTCGCTGGCGCCATGCCGACGTCTCGCCACGGTTCGGTGCGGTCACATGTTCCTTCCGCCCTGCAGGACTGTCCTTTTGTTTTCCTGCGTCGGGATGCCCACCGGACACCCCTTCAGCGGCCTTATGAGGGACCATTCAAAGTGCTTGAGCGGGGCTCTGCCACCTTCGTGTTGGACATGGGGGGTCGTCCGGAGACGGTCTCTCTTTCGCGGCTGAAGCCGGCGCACGTGGACGTTAGCCAGCCGGTTCTACTGGCGCAGCCTCGCCCTCGGGGTCGTCCCGCGTCCCGGCCCTTAGCCCTGGAGTTCCCGCGGGTGCTTTCCCCTGGCGGGGTGGTTCCGGTTCCTGCGCCCGCAGGCTGGCCGTTTTGTCCGTCCCCTGTCCGTTTCGTGCCTTCGGTTCTTGGGGGGGGGGGGGTCCTGTGGCGGCGCCCGGGGGCGAGGCCACTTCCTTGGTCATTCCACTCGGCACTCAGTGGACGGGAGGGATTAGGTCACTTCCTGGGTCAGTTCCCTTGGGTCAGGTGGTCTGGGACTATAAAAGGTTTTGGGTGTGTCGACTCACGAGTTCTTTAGTGCGGTGTATGTGTTCCATGCGAAATAAAGTATAGCTACTACTCACCTGGCGTCTGGCCTGATTTCCGCGGCGACCGCACCCACTACAATACAATGGATCAGTTATACTAATTAGTGTAACGGGTTTATATTTCAGTCATTGAAACGTGTTTTTGGCTGAATACATTTTACAGAATTGGGATGTTTACATACAAATAACTGCAGTTGGACAATTGGATTACTTTGGTTTTAAAGAGTAGATCTTTGATGGAAGAATGTTATTGCTAATTAAATTTTAAGGTGATAGATGCAAATCAAAAGAAGTGCGACAATAGAAAGAGTAAAGAATAAATTCCGAAAGACTTTAGAAGGGATCCATGAGGCATCTGAGACATGTTACAAGGGAGAAATTTAATGAGAAATAAATAAAGTCAAGGAAAATTGAAACCCAACCATATTTTGCAGGCAACTATATTTATTATTTTGGGATCTGGGTGTTGCTGGCAATGTCAGCATTTATTGCCCATCTTTATTGCTGTTGGTGAAGGTTGTGATGTGTAGGAAAGAACTGCAGATGTTGGTTTAAACCGAACACAAAAAGCTGGAGTAACTCAGCGGGACAGGCAGCATCTCTGGAGAGAAAGAATGGGTATCGTTTCGGGTCGAGATCGTTCTTCAGACTTATTTAGGTAGTGATGTGCTGCCTTAGCAGCAGTTATCTGGTACTCCTCCAATCCTATTGGGGAAGAGGATCCAGGATTTAGATCCAACGTTAAAGATGGAACAGCAATATATTTTTAAATCGGGATACTGTGCAATTGCAGGCCTTGGTGTTCCAATGCACCTGAAGTCTTTATCCTCCTTGGTGATAGAAGTTGTGGTTTGGAGTTGCTGAAGAAATAACCTGATTGAGTAACTGGAGTGTATTTTGTAGATGATATTAGCTGCAGCCACAAATTAGTGATGAAGGGGATGAATGTTTAGAGTGTTCCATGGAGTGGCTTTTTCTTGGATGATGTTAAACTTTGTAAGTGATGTTGAAACAATATTCATCTAACCACGTGGAAAGTATTCCATCTCATTCTGGATTTGGGTCTGGTAGATGATGAAAAGGCTCTGGGGTGTCTGGAGGTGTCACTCATCACATGATCGTAGCCACACTATTTGTGGGTTTGTCTAGTTGAGTTTTGAATCATGAAGAATCTTAGAATCATACAGTTTGAAAGCTGTAGCTGTGATATGGATGCATTTCAATTTTCTTTGACTTTATTTATTCATAGCCTGTCCACAGGAACTGATCCAGAGTCGAGAGAACATTGGAAAATGATCACCAATGCATCCACGATTTCTAGGGCCACCTCCTTGAGTACTTTGGGATGCAGACCATCAGACGCTGGGGATTTATCTGCCTTTAGTCCCAACAGTTTGCCTAACACCATTTCCTGACTAATGTGGATTCCCTTCAGTTCCACCTTCCCACTCGATCCTTGGTCCCCTAGTATTTCTGGGAGATTGTTTGTGTCTTCCTTAGTGAAGACAGAACCAAAGTACTCGTTTGGTCAAAGACCAGTCTGAAGAAGGGTCTCGACCTGAAACATCACCCATTCCTTCTCTCCAGAGATGCTGCCTGTCCTGCTGAGTTACTCCAGCGTTTTGTGTCTATCTTCAAAGTGCTCGTTTAACTGTTCTGCCATTTCTTTGTTTCCCATTATAAATTTACATGTCTCTGATTGTAAGGGACCTACATTTGTCTTCACTAATCGTTTTCTTTTTACATACCTAAAGAAGCTTTTTGAGTCAGTTTTTAGATTCTCTGCAAGCTTCCTTTCATGCTCTTTCCCCCCCCCTCTGAATTAACGCCTTTGCCCTCCTCTGTTGAGTTTTAAATTTCTCCCAGTCCTCCGGTTGCTAATTCCATTGGCCAATTTATATGCCTTTTCCTTGGATTTAACACTATCCTTGATTTCCTTCGTTAGCCACGGTTGAGCCGACTTCCCCATTTTTTTTTTTGCCAGACAGGGATGAACAATTTTTGGAGTTCATCCATATGGTCTTTAAATCTTTGCCATTGCATCTCCACTGTCAACCCTTTAAGTATAATTTGCCAGTGTATCCTGGCCAATTCCCATCTCATACTTTCAGAGTCTCCTTTCTTTAAGTTCAGGACCCTAGTCTCTGAATTAACTGTGTCACTTTCCATCCTAATGTAGAATTCCACTATACTATGGTCACTGTTGCCCAATGGGCCTTGCACAACAAGGTAATCCTTCCTCATTACACAATACCCAGTCTAGGATGGCCTGTCCTCTCGTCGGTTCTTCTACATATTGGTTTAAAAAACCATCCCATATACATTCCAGGAAATTCTCCTCTGCGCTGCTGCCAATTTGGTTGACCCAATCTATATGTAGATTAAAGTCACCCATGATAACTGCTGTACCTTTGCTACGCGCATCCCTAATTTCCTGCTTGATGCTATCCCCAACCTCCCTACTGCTGTTTGGTGGTCCGTGAAGATTGTGCAATGAGACTTCTGGCAAAACACAGGTGTAAATGTTGCAACTAAAGTTGATGGGTTTCTGGAGATTGATATTCCAATGTATGGAATTAATATTTTGCATAAAAATTAAATGTGGTTATTGGAGTTCAATCATCTAAGCTTGTGGACAGTCTGAAGAAGGGCCACAATCAAAAAAAATGTCTGTCCATTTTTCTCCACAGATGCTGCCTGGTCCACTGAGTCCCTACAGCAATTTGGATTCTTGCTCAAGTTTCCAGCATCCAGTCTGTTATCTCCCCCGGATATCTCTACAAACCATGAAGGATTTGTCCAGTTCAATCCAAATATACCATTGAACCACAATAGAACTGACTTTAAAGGTTTAATTTATCAAGTTCCTCTTTCCAGTTTAAAACCAACAGCTGATTGCCCAGTAAATTTTTATCACTGGAGTTTTTTTTAAAAATTGCCACCATTTAATTTCCCCGTTGGGTTTTTTTTTGATGTGTGGATGAAACATGAACATTTTGCCTAATTCACAGTTGTGAGAGAGTCTCAATAAAGTATGCCAGAAAAAAAATCCCTACAATCACTGGCCATGATATTATGAATATAACATCATCAAAAGAGTTGAGAATTGTTCCTTCCCAAACTTAATAGGTGGAACATGAAATATCATGTGGAGAATATAATTTCTGGAATAGCTTCCATAATGTAAGTGGAATAAAGTGCACACATTTAGGAAAAGACAACATTATGTGATATCAAAATAACAAGCTGCTGACGGAACTCAGCAGATCAGGCATCATCTATGGTAGTTGTCAAAGGGGTAGTTGTCATTTAGAGTCGAGACCCTTTGTCAGCATTGTGACTGTAAAGAAGAGGGGAAGGGCACCAGCTAGCAAGCGTTAGACAATAGACAATAGAAAATAAGTGCAGGAGAAGGCCATTCGGCCCTTCGAGCCAGCACCACCATTCAATGTGATCATGGCTGATCATTCTCAATCAGTACCCCGTTCCTGCCTTCTCCCCATACCCCCTGACTCCGCTATCCTTAAGAGCTCTATCTAGCTCTCTCTTGAATGTATTCAGAAAGATAAGTTGATCCAGGTGAGAAGGGGTGAGGGGCAGATGGAACCCGGTAGTAGAGGGAGGAAATAGAGATTTAGACTTCAGAGATACAGCATGTAAACAGGCCCTTTGGCCCACCGAGTCCGGGCCGATTAGTGATCCTCGTACATTAGCACTATCCTACACACTAGGGACAATTTACAATTTTACTAAAGCCAATTAATCTACAAAGCTGTAAGCCTTTGGAATGTCGGGGGCATCTGGAGAAAACCCATGCGGTCATAGAGAGAACGTACAAACTCTGTACAGCCACCCCCCTTAGTCAGGATCAAACCCGGGTCTCTGGTGCTGTAAGGCAGCAACTCTACCTATGTGCTGCCCCTAGCACAAAGGCTAGAAGGTGATCAGTGGAGACAAAGGTCTGAGATGATGTCATTTGATAAGAAAGGAAGGTGATGGAACAAGGTAAGGAAGGGATGCTGGGCAGATGGGAACACAAGTGGGAGGGGTGGGGATAGCTGACTGAGTGAGATGAGTGTGTGATTGATAGGCAGATGGTAGCAGGTGGAGGAGGGGAAAGAAAGTGTGTATCTGGGTGTCTTCATCAAATATCAGTCTTCTCTGAGATACAATATGACAGAAATGCCAAGGAGTACATTGTGTCCACATGACACTTTGTGCCATCTATCTGCAGACAGGTAAGCGTAAGTCGCCTTGGTAGATAAGGTGCTGATTGCATAAGTAAGGTAATGTGAATATCCGAGTAAGTTTTTCATACCATTCATTGTTTGGTCTGATTTCAGAAACACGGCTGAAAGAAAATATGCTTCCTCAAACAATAAGAATGTCACTTGCCCAAATTCTAACACATTTACATCCCAATGTCAAATATAATTTGAACTCCCTGAACTACCACTGCATGGTACTCCATTGCCAGAGTGAGGCTGCATGAAAACTAGAAGAACAGCACCTCATATTCTGCTTGGGTAGCTTATAACCCAACAGTATGAACATTGTATTCTCCAACTTTAGGTAACTTACCAACAACATCCCCCTTTCTATCCCCCCCCCCCTCCCTGTGCTCCACCTGGATGCGCACCTATTTCCCCCTTTATTCCCCCACTGCCCCCTCTTTTCCTTCATCCATCCCCTTCCACCTATATTCCTTCCTCTTGTTTCACATTTTGTGCATCTTGCTTCCTTATCTTACAGCCCTGTTTCTTCTTCCCATCTCTGGCCTTTGTCCACCCATCAGCCAATGAACCCCACACTTGTACCTATCTATCATTTGCTTGGCTTTGTCCTGTCCCCACCTCCCTTCCAGCTACCTCCTCCCTACCCCAATCAATCTGAAGGAGACATCGCCACCAGAAACATTGCCTGTCGATGTTCTCCAGAGATGCTGCCTGACCCGCTGAGTTACTCCAACATTTTGTCTTTTTTTTTGTAAAGGAACATCTTCATTTAGTTGTGATTACAGTTTACTGGACTGCGTCTGTTTCTTTGGCTTGTTCACCCTTCCTTTCCTGGGTTCAGGTTTACCCAGAATTATGCCGAAATGAATAATTCTTCGAAACATTATTAAGAGGAAACGTGGAGGAAAAAAAAGAAGCATTAGAATATCGTTTTAATTAACTTCGTTTGACCTATTTCATGTTTTAGTGACAAATATGTTGACGTTGGCAGAAGAAAGAGCATTGGCCGGTTGAGAGATTGTGGGGAAGTCCAGTTAGGGAATATGGAGACAAAAGAGACTGCAGACGCTGGATTTTTTTTCTCTCTCATTTACGAAAAGTGCGGATACAGAACTTGCCAGAATTATTGGAAAACTCTTTGTGTAGGAATAATCCGTTGGTCATTATCTGTGTCACAAATCACCGTTATTTACATTTTATGTCAAAACATAGTTAGTTGTGCAAATAACGTAAAGATCTCCCATTCCAACCCTCGTGATTTACCCCGTTACAATCGGGGGTGAAAAGTAATAAATTGAGATAATTCTCTATGCTTTTTCACAATAAGGTACAAATACAATACAATACAATACATCCTTATTGTCATTGTACAGGGGTTCAACGAGATTGGGAATGCGCCTCCCATACGATGCAATAAATTAATTAATTTAAACAACAACAACCCAACGAAACAAATTGTAACAGTTTTAAGACAGAATAAAGTGCAAGTAGAACAGAATAAAGTGGAAGTAGAAATCAAATCAAATGTTATTAACACGTCCGCGTTTGCTAAATAATGGGAGGATTTTACACAGAGTTGTACTTTTTCAAAATGGTTCTTCAACTTTTTACATTTTAATATTAGTTGCCAACACCACTGTGATCTCTTCCTGTGGTTTCACATGATTTCCCGATAACACCTGCCCCGCCTATTTTCCTACGTTTTAAAAACAATAATAGCTGATCTCTTGTTGTGCCCCGTTGTGTTTTGCTCCCAGCAGCAAATACGAGGGTAGATTCCTGAAGTTTTGACAACATTCAACTTTAAGTTATATTTGAAATTAGATTAAAAAAAATAACACTTTTATTACATATAATATGGACAACGAAAGACCATCATAAATCTAAAATTGTGTATCTCCATTATATGACACTGGTCTTTAGATTAAAAATACTTAAAAATTAAGAACCCAATTTGAAAACCAAACGTTTGCTTTAAAAGCACTGATGCTTCAACCAGTTCCCCAATTTTAAACAACTTTGGACGTTTAGGGACTTTTAACAGCAGATATAACGCCTTGTGAGAGGTGGGGAACCACGTCTCACCGTTTCATGGCTTTGCTCTGATTTGTTTTAAGCTTGTGCCGCTGTAAAACGAGAGATCTTAGTTGTACATTACTGTGGGGAAACTATACCGCATTGTTACATTACTTCAACAGCACAACATAGCTATCTGTCCAGGGGGATGCCCTGAGCTAGGATTTGCTGGGAAGCTTTAAATGGAGGATGAATGTGCCAATCAGTGGCAATTTCCTCTTTCACTGGAGCATAAGCCGAGACTGCGCACATTTGACAATCAGTGCGAGAGAAGGAGACCTTGGGGAGAAGGCAAGGAGAGACGGAAAGGTAAGCAAGATCGCTCACGCCGCCGCCGGCCGGGCAGGACGGGGTTAATCCCACGATCACATTCACTGTAACAAATGGAAGCTATGCGTTGTCCAAAGAGGCCAGTTGTTTTGTTTATGACCAACAGGAGAGCTTGCTTCGAATACCGTAGGCGATGTCAGGAAAGGAAAACAAAATATGTTGCTAATTGGGAACCTGAAGACCAGATCTCCAACCGTAGGCGATGTCAGGAAAGGAAAACGAAAATAAAATATATTGCTAATTGGGAACCTGAAGACCAGATCTCCAATCGTGTTAAGAAAACTAAACAATCAAAACGAAGCCCTCAAGGACGGTGCCCGCATTATATAATTGGCACCCGTGACTCAGCGGGTATAATTCGAGCCTCTGACTTGTGATTCTGACTTGCGTCTCCAGAGACTTAAATTAAAATATATAAATTGACACTATAGTGTTGTATTACAGAAAACCTATTTCAAATTAGATTTTTAATCTGTTTTCTCAAATGGCTATAAGTATGCCTGAAGAACAAGGGGGTCCCAGGACTGCCTTGGCATTTATACTGCCATCAGCGCCAATAAAAACAAATGATATTTGTCATCAGGTTGCTGTTTGAGGAAGTTTAATGTGCCCTTAATGGTTGTTTTCTGCAAGAGTCCTATTCTGCAAGAGTAGCAACTCTTTAAAATTGGCTGTGAAACATTTCCTCCTTGCGAATTAACTTACATCGGGGCTCTCTCCTTTGGAAGGAATATAACATGTTTTGTTGCAAATTTCTTCTGGTGCAATAAATCAGTTTTCAGATTGATAAAGTATTTCTACCTGCAATTGAGAGAAGGGAAGGGTGTTGGATTTATTTTTATTCTTCATTTGAACCTATTGATCATCGACAGCATTTAAGCATTTTTGTTTGACAATTTCTTTCATGTTCTTCAAATTTCTTTTGGTTTCATACAGCCCTCTCAACGTTATGTAGATTGAATTTAATGTATCGGACATAAAACTTTAAAAAAAATCTTGGTTTATGTTGAAATCTTAATAACCGCAAGTCTTTTGATTTGAGAATTCCATCTGTTTTTTCTTTTGCGGGTGCATAAATGTTTTATCCAGCACTCTTTCTTCCTTGATTGCTTCCCACTGCTGTAGATAAAATAAAACTCCAATATTCACTCTCAACTATGTGGAAAATCCCAATACTTTGGCACCTGGTTCATCAGGTGATGTTTGTTGCACCCCACTTCAAGTCACAGGGGTCCCATTTCCCACATTCCCTTTCAGCTTGCTAGGTTCACTGAAAAAAAATATTTTAATCCTTTGTGACATCTCCAAAAATTGATTTTGGAGTGTCTTGGATGTTAATAGAGGTAGCAACCAACAGTCTAGATGATCTGCCAGTCTGGCATCACAATTCCTGACAGTGTCAGGATTTTGGCATTTTAGTGTAGATGAAATGGGCAATATTCCATTATTTTGGTATGAACCCATGCGGATGGGATAAAAATTATTCTTGGCACAACATATGTAGACAATAGACAATAGGTGCAGGAGTGGGCCATCCGGCCCCTCGAGCCAGCACCACCATTCAACGCGATCATGGCTGATCACTCTCAATCAGTACCCCGTTCCTGCCTTCTCCCCATACCCCCTGACTCCGCTTTCCTCAAGAACTCTATCTAGCTCTCTCTTGAATGCATTCAGAGAATTGGCCTCCACTGCCTTCTGAGGCAGAAAATTCCACAAATTTACAACTCTCTGACTGAAAATGTTTTTCCTCATCACCGTTCTAAATGGCCCTTATTCTTAAACTGTGGCCACTGGTTCTGGACCCCCAACATTGGGAACATGTTTCCTGCCTCTAACGTGTCCAACCCCTTAATAATCTTATATGTTTCGATAAGATCCCTCTCATCCTTCTAAATTCCAGTGTATACAAGCCTAGTCGCTCCAGTCTTTCAACATACGACAATCCGCCTTAGTGCTCTAGTGTTGCTTGCAGTACTTGAAGTGGCATGGGAATTTTATAAGGGAATTAGTGATGTGCCATTATACAGATCTTTGCTCTACAAGAGTGTGACCTGTGTCTCCATTAGTATGTGTAGCTGTAGTTCTTGAGTTCAAACTTTGAGCAGGAAGTTACAGAAATTGGAATTTGCTTATCAATTTGAACCAGGTTGGAATCCATCTGTTCCTTTGCCTTGAAATTATTTCTACACTCGGAGCTGCAGCGGGTTGATGCTGGTTATAGATTTCCTGCAGCAATTCTAATATTTTGGTCATCTATTTGCATAGTCATTTTTGACAAATATGCCTGCATTATATGCTTGTAAATGTTATGAACACAGTACAGGTTGCCATTCACCATGCAAGGCATCCTTCCATTTTTCTTCCACATATCAGCATGACATTTTTTTAAATTTCAAGCACATTCTTTGAGTGATGGGTCTGAGCAGTTTATTCAATGGTTCACTAGGGCCCTGTACAACTGCAGAAGGACCTCTTTGCTCCTATACTCAACTGCTCTTGTTATGAAGGCCAACATTCCATTGGCTTTCTTCACTGCCTGCTGTACCTGCATGCTTCCTTTCAGTGACTGATGCACTAGGACACCCAGATCTCATTGTACATCCCCTTTTCCTAACTTGACACCATTCAGATAATAATCTGCCTTCCTATTCTTACCACCAAAGTGGATAACCTCACACTTAACCACATTAAACTGCATCTGCCATGCATCCGCCCACTCATACAACCTGTCCAAGTCACCCTGCAACCTCATCGCATCTTCCTCACAGTTCACACTGCCACCTAGCTTTGTATCATCTGCTGGGGGAAGGAGAGGGGTGGGTCGGTGGGGGGCGAGGGCAGGAGATTTCATTAGAACTGCAAAGGTGAGAAAATGTGTGTTTTAAGTTAGAGTGGGGGCTCAATACAACAAAGGGAAACGGACAAATGTAATCAGGTGAAGATTAAGGTTGTCAGGTGACACAAAAGCTGAATGAAGGTAGGAACAGAGAGGGGAGGGAAACAATGCTAGTTGTGTGCAAGAAAATAGACACAAAAAGCTGGAGTAATTCAGCGTGTCAGACAGCATCTCTGGGAAAAAGGAATCGGTAATGTTTCAGGTGGAGACTAGTTCTGTGCAATATGGAACTGTGCTGTTGCTGGAAATCTGATTGATAGAATCCTGGAAATACTCAACAGACCAGGTGTGTGACTGTGTGTCAGAAAATATCATTTTTTATGCAAGTGAGAAACGCTGGTTATGTGAAAATTGTTGAATTCAATATTCTGCCTTGAGCAATGGAAATTCCTGGGTAGGAGATGACCAGCTGGAAGAATGGTTGGGTAGGCCAAAGTCAGGAAAGTGACCGTGGAGACAGGTGGTGGTGGGGGGTTGACATGGATAGGTAAAGCTCAGAGGTGGGAAGAAGACAAAAGGCTGTGATAAAGAGAGAAGAGGTGTGAAATGGGAAGGCAAAGGATACAGATGGAAAGGGGGGGGGGGGGGGAAGGATAGAAGGAAAAATGGGTGCACATCCAGATGGGGCACAAGAAAGAGAGAGGGAATAAAGGGGGGAGGGGGGGATATGAGGTGCTTTTCCTCGCTCTGGCAATAGAAGAGGCCCAGGACATATCGGGCCTCATTGGAGGAAGTCTGCTCTAATGTTGCTTGCAGCAGTTGAAGTGGCATGGGAATTTTATAAGGGAATTAGTGATGTGCCATTATACAGATCTTTGCTCTACAAGAGTGTGACCTGTGTCTCCATTAGTATGTGTAGCTGTAGTTCGTGAGTTCAAACTTTGAGCAGGAAGTTACGGAAATTGGAATTTCCTTATCAATTTGAACCATGTTGGAATCCATCTGTTCCTTTGTCTTGAAATTATTTCTACACTCAGAGCTGCAGCGGGTTGATGCTAGTTATAGATTTCCTGCAGCAATTCTAATATTTTGGTCATCTATTTGCATAGTCATTTTTGACAAATATGCCTGCATTATATGCTTGTAAATGTTATGAACACAGTACAAGTTGCCATTCACCATGCAAGGCACGCTTCCATTTTTCTTCCACATATCAGCATGACATTTTAAAAATTTCAAGCACATTCTTTGGGTGATGGGTCTGAGCAGTTTATTCAATGGTTCAACTGCCTCAGTGTGCAATGGGATGAGAGGGCTCTAAAGAAGGTCTTTCCCAAAACTATTAGCTGGGACTGGACTAAACTTGAGTATGTCCCTCGGCATAGAATCCTAGATGCCTGATAATAGCCCCGATGTGCATGCAGAATGTGTCAAATGAACAGCTGCAGGGAAAATTCTACACAGGAATCAGTGACTGCCAAAACCACTTTACAGTAAAATCTTGCACAATTGGAGGGGGATTTTTTTGTAACTTTCATGTTTTGTTGGAACGACTGTACTTCACATTTCGTGATGTAAAACCGCTGACTTTCGAACTAACTCAAAAGTTCAGCAATCTCACCAATTTTAAAACATCTTACTTGGCTAATTATTTTTCCTTCTCATGAAATGATTACATCAGTAATCATTCTGCAAAAGTGTTGTTAATATGTGAGCAAAATTTAATTCTTATTTCCTTTAAAAATCAGCAGTTATCTGGGCATCAGCAGAATGCAGTACTTGGCGATTGGATTTTTCGTACTGAGCCAGTTCCTGGTTAAGGCCTTCAATGTCCCTCTGGGAGATCTGGAAAATGGAGGCCACCATTGGGTCGTTCTTGTTGCTGGCTCCAATGGCTGGTATAACTACAGGCATCAGGTACAAAACGAGCTTATATAAAGATAATTAGTGATGTGAGCTTTACCAGGAAGTAAACAAAAACTGTGGTTTTATCCATTTCTACTGAATCTGACAATTAGACACATTTTAAATGAAGCTGGTATATTTGGCACCTTATTCTTTTTAGCCTTCCCTGTTAAAAATGTTCCCGAATCCATTAAGACAATGCAATGCAACTGATCAATCCTCACCTCAGTACCAAGTAATTAAACTCTTAAGGTATTTATTCACAAAATGCTGGAGTAACTCAGCAGGTCAGGCAGCATCTCAGGAGAGAAGGAATGGGTGACGTTTCGGGTCAAGACCCTTCTTCAGACCGGTGCTGCAAGCGCAGTAAGGCAGCAACTCTACCGCTGTGCCACCGTGCTGCCCTGAAGGCAGCTAATCTGTCTGAAGGAGGTGTAAATGAGAGATATAGAACAAGCAGTTGCTGAAAATCTGAAATGAGGGATAATGTTCAAAATCCCATAGGTCAGGCAGCACCTGCGGAGAAAGAAAAACTGTTACTAGCCGTGATTTTAAAAGCAAAAAAAAAAAGTGATGCTGGAAAACTGAAACAAAAACAGACAATGCTGGTAACTCAGCAGGCCAGGAATCATCTGTGGGGAGAGAAACCAAGCTAACATTGCAGGCTGATCTCCCCTTTCCCCAACAAGTAAGAATTTCATTATTCCATTTCGAAACATGACATTTAAACATCTTGACTCGTTTGATTCTTGACCCAGCCATGAGAGGTTGTCAGTCTGAAACACCAACTGGGGCAACACTCCACCCTACCTGCCTGATCTGCTGAGCATCCCCTGCGTATCTTTATGCTAGCTAATTCTGAGAAACTGGGAAGGCTGGTTATCAAAGGGGCACAGCACTGAATTCAACCATTTCAGATAAGCAGCTTTCCTAGTGTTCCCTACTTCATATTTCCGGCTACTGCTGTGTTCTGTGCTTCACAGTTACAACAGGCTTGTTCTTTGTCTCCGTCCTCTCTCACAAATGATTCCCTCAATTAAATTGAATCTGGGAAGTAGATCTATAAAATGATATGAAAACAGCAAACGTTACAAAAAGGCTACTATTTGGAAACTGAAAGTGCCCTCCTGCTCAGAACATCCCTTTCAATAGACAATAGGTGCAGGAGGAGGCCATTTGGCCCTTCGAGCCAGCACCGCCATTCAATGTGATCATGGCTGATCATTCTCAATCAGTACCCCGTTCCTGCCTTCTCCCTATACCCCCTGACTCCGCTATCCTTAAGAGCTCTATCTAGCTCTCTCTTGAATGCATTCAGAGAATTGGCCTCCACTGCCTTCTGAGGCAGAGAATTCTACAGATTCACAACTCTCTGACTGAAAAAGTTTTTCCTCATCTCAATTCTAAATGGCCTACCTCTTATTCTTAAACTGTGCCCCTTGTTCTGCACTCTCCCAACATTGGGAACATGTTTCCTGCCTCTAACGTGTCCAACCCCTTAATAATCTTATACGTTTCGATAAGATCTCTCATCCTTCTAAATTCCAGTGTATACAAGCCTAGTCGCTCCAGTCTTTCAACAAATGATAGTCCCGCCATTCCGGGAATTAACCTAGTGCACGCCCTCAATAGCACAAAGGTACTATATTATGTTGGATGGTGACAGCTGTAAAAGCCACTATAATTTTTTTTTTCTCTCTCTGGTAGTCAAGAGGTAGAAATTTGTTGAAGGTTGAAAGCTGTAAACCATTCACTTTGGGGTAAATTCAATGTCCCGTTCTCCACTGGAGAACCAAACTAAAAGAGAACGTGATTACAATTAGCAATTTAGTCTTGTAATGGCGTTTCAAACTTAAAAATCATACAATTTATTTTTCATCTGAGGATGAAGATTATAAGGGAGTAATCCTCAATTACATGCGTTGGGAAACAGCTTAATCCCTCATTGTTAGCTTCAGGTTGCATCTTTAATTTCTCATAATTCTTAGTGAAGTAGGAAGCCATTTGTCCCATGTCCATGCCAGCAATTGGAGCATTCCAATTTGGCACGCAGCTTTTGGTTCTGTCTTCTGTTCTATAGCTATAATGCTATGTTGTTTATATTTTGTAAGCGTCTCGACAATTTTTTTGTCTAACGGAGGACTATTTGCGCTATTAACAGGCAGATGTGTGCCATGCGTACCAGATTGTCCACCAGCATGGCGTTCCAGATGATCGAATTATTGTCATGATGTTTGATGATTTAGCGCAGAGCAATGAGTAAGTATGGGAAAATAATGCTGCAGGAATTTCATTTCTGAATGCACGGTGGTTAACGACTTGTGTGTCTATTTTACCTACTGCATAGGAATCCTACAAAAGGCATTATTATTAACCAGCCCAATGGCACAGATGTGTACAAAGGTGTGGTCAAGGATTACGTACAAGAGGTAACCATTTTGAATTCTACTTGAAGTCTTCAGTTACATGTGATGGGGAAACCTTTTAAGCCCTCACTGTTAGTTTAAGGTTGCATCTTTAATGTCTCATGATACTGTTAATTACTTTTATCATATCAGCTTTTAAGCATGCCATGCAGTAAAACTCACAAGCTATTTTTAGCATCATTCATTGTTTTAAACTTGCATGTTTAGACAAAATGTTTGCAGTTGAAATTAAGATCTTAGTTACTCTGCATGGAATGATAGAAATTACAGAATTGTTTGTGAATAAATGTGAATTGTTCACTTAGCCTTGCAGTCTCTTGCCCTTGGATCTCTACAAGTGCTGATGTGAACAACCTTCCTAGGGTTTGCACTGAATTCCTTTTCCTCATGGGAAAGGCATTGCCCCATTAGTTGTGTTCCTTCAAGAATGGGGTCGGTACATCTATGCACCAAATCTGTATTCCAACAGAATTCTTGATTTGACTGAACACATTTCCTTTGTCAGCAATTTGCGTGATATTCATCCTGGTTGGATGTAATATTCTTCCTACCTCGCTGTGTTGCCTTGGCCCAGTGTAAAAATTTCTCGATTGTGGGCTGAAGACTGCATCATCGGCTGCCATTTCAGTTAAGGAGTGATGGGATACTGTGGTGTTGGCAATTATTTTTTCCCTCAGGTGTGACATTGAATCTGTGAAATATCTTCTTGCTCTGTTGGACTTAAAAGGATGACCAGAGAGTGTTCTGGCCAGAACCTGTCCCCGGAGCCAGCACTCCTACGAAAGAATTTCATTTATCTTTTGCCAGTCCTTTGGATAAGTTCTCCACCCTCTTAAAGTAGTGAAAACCTTCATGGGTTGCGAAGGATTGTGAAACACTTTGAGGACAATGAAAACTGTCAGTACAATACGTGTTTGTTGGTCCTTTCATTCTTTTACTATCTTTTGTATCAATCGTACAGCACGTGACCCCAGAAATCTTTTTAGCCGTCCTCCGAGGAGATGCAGAAGCTGTAAAGGGAAAAGGTTCTGGCAAGGTTTTAAGAAGGTAATTGCTTGGATGGTTTTAAACTTGTGTCAATGATATGCAAGTATCTTCCCACCATTTTATAGGAGTAATTACAGTGTCTTAGTTTCCAGTTGTGATCGCTTCCATTGCTACCGCCCAATTTTGATCATTCATAATTTGAACATTATGTAAAATAAGATTTGACTCCTTTTGCTGTTGCATGCAATTTTTACATCATGACTTTGACGAAGAAGGCCATTCAGTCCATCACATTTCTACTAGCTCCGAGTAATGCATCCAACCCTATTTTCCCCTCTCCCATTTCTCGTAACCTTTTCTTTCTTGCACATCCATCGATTCCTGCTTAATACTTGCCTCGGGTTAATTGGCAGTAACCATTTACTGTTCCTGTACACTTATGGGATGTGGGAGGAACCGGAAGTACTCAAGGAAACCCACATGTTCACAGAGAACATGCAAACTCCACGCAGACAGAACTGGAGGATCAAACCAAGGTCACTGGAGCTATGAGATAGTGGCTATATTGCATCACTTGTTCTGCCAGATTAGACTTCAGGAATTCTTCTTGCAATTTATCAGTCATGCAGTAGAAATGAAATATTCCTCTATGGTGGAGGGCTATTTTAATATTGGCCATATAAATTTCTGTCTGCTGTATTTTATTGAGCCATTAAGCAAAATACCTGCATATGTCACTTAAGTGCATTAGATAAAATTTAGTAAATAAATCATGGGCAGCAAACTATAAATACTTTGTGCATTAATTGAATTTCATTTTCAGAGTCATTGTGGGAGAGGTTAAATTCTATTTCACACCAGGACATTGTTGCTCATCCAAATACATCCATCCCAGTTTTTGTTTACTTCAGTGAAAAGGAAAAAGATACTTGCTTGATAATAGCAGCGAATTCATTGCTACCGCCCATCCCTGGATAATGAATGAGTTTCATTTTGACAGATGTCCATAAATTGATTTTTGTCCATCAGATGGAAAATACATGAACATTATTCAATTATTATCGCAGTGCCCCTGATAATGAATGCTGTCAAAAGCAAGTAACAGTGACAAGTGCAAACAAAAAGAACTACAGATGTTGTAATATTGTACAGAACACAAATGCAGCATCTCTGGAGCACATGGATAGGCAATGTTTCAGATCGGGACCCATCTTCAAACTAAGGATTGATAAGGCCTGGACTTTATGCCCGGAAGGTGAATTTCAACACCAGGATGTTTTGAACACCACATAAATGCAAAAACCTTAAAAAAAAAAAAAAATGCAATGTCCTTCCATTGAGAGTTTAAATATCCTGATTGAAACATGAAACAATTATTTTATAACATGGTGGTTCACACCTTTGTTTTAATCTTACTTTCTCATTCCCAAGCTTTTTTACTCAGCTGGATTTGCACAGAACCACAAGCTGCGTAATAAATGTTCAGACAGGTTAAGTTTTGGAACTACAAGTCTATTCAACGAAGCAGTGTTTTTTGACATTTGATTTCTTTTTACAATTACTTCAATTAGGAAATAGTATAGCTCCAATAATCCAGAACTGGCAGTAAGTACTATGCTGTTAAAGCAGCCTGATGTTCTGAGCTATTGGATAGCATGGGCCAAATAATTGGGAGTTTCGATCAAAGATTCTTGGAGTTTTATTGTATGTGCTAATTCAAAAAATTGAAAGTTAAATGTAATCTTAATTTAGATTTTAGATTTAGAGATACAGCACAGAAACAGGCCCTTCGGCCCACCGGGTCCGCGCCGCCCAGCGATCCCCGCACATTAACACTATCCTACACCCACTAGGGACAATTTTTACATTTGCCCAGCCAATTAACCTACAAACCTGCACATCTTGGATACTAATTTCAAGAATATTTATTGTAATGTTGTCTATTTAATTTAAATCTGTCTTGCAAAAATTGGATTCTATTTTGTGATTTGTCCTTTTTAAACTTTGAATTCTGTTGTGACATAACTTTTGTTTCTGTTTTGGCAGTGGCCCCAAAGATCATGTATTTATTTATTTTGCTGATCATGGAGCAGATGGAATACTGGGCTTTCCCAGTGATGATGTGAGTTTCTTGGCCTAAACCAAAGATAATAGAGCAGAGCAAGATAAACCACTCGACCCTAAAAACCGTAGTATGTCATGGCGCCATTTTATTAGTCAGAAACTTGCAGAAACGTTTAAAAAGAAAAATAACAAAAATCTGTGAATTGATAGATGAGATATATTCTGCATTTTAATGGTATCATCACACATACTGTTCCCCCACAACACCAATTACACTGCGAGAGGCATAGTGATCGGCTGGTTTTGCCTACTAAAATGGCGGACGTTCAGCTCCTTTGTGTACTACACCAGTATAGGCGTTTTCAACGGAGTGGTTCATCTTGCTCCTCTAGTATCTTTGGCCTAAACTTCCACTTTATCAATTTTCTAGATTCACAACTTAAAGGCTTTCACCATATTCATTGGCTAAATTGCTCAAAATACTGTTTAACCATAAGAACTAATTTATTATTTTGATTGAGTGCTTGTAAGGGTGACTTACAGTACCTTGTACTATCAGAGTTGCTCTTGTCTCTGTATATGCATTGACACTACCTTTTCTTTTGCCTGCAGTTTCTACAATAAAGTAGAAATAATTTTTTTAATGATTTTTAAAGTCAGGGTTGTTTGTACTAAAATGCACAGTAGTAATGTGTGTACATAGATCTACTTCAGAAATTCAGTTGCATTGGATTATAGTGGAAATGAATTTTCAAAGAGGAACGCAGGGTCTGTAACATCTCGAGCTCCAGTCCATACAGTGAAGGACACAATTCTATCCCTTAGTTATCTCGCATTATACATCGTCCTGTCCCAAATGTGGCTTCTAACAAATGAATATTTCCAGACATTGTGGTTCCCTGATTTTGTTTGGATTAGCCTGTCCTTCTGCCTTCAATCGCAAAAGCAAACTGTGAACTGTTTGGTTTCTATTTAAATGGTAACTAATACCACAAACTCATCATCTTATGACATTGCCTGCAGCATTCATGGCACTATGAGTCTATGCAACTGCATTTTTCTAATAATGACTTTACATCTTCATAAGTGCCTCTCTCTCCAGCCTTGTTGAGGTTTTCAAACTACCTTAAGTGTCTTATCGGTGGAAGTATTTGTTGCACAGATGTGAGAAGAGTTTTCATGTAAATACTTTCACATCCTATGTTCTAATTTTATTCTACGTTCTGGTTTTAGAATCTAAATGTTTTTTGGCATTAATGGATTGTGTATTTTTGTTTCAGCTTAATGTCGATGACCTACAGAAGACCATCAGATACATGCATAGACATAAGAAATATGCTCAGGTATTAACATCTAAAATTTCAAGAGGACTGGTAGGCTGGGGAAAGGAATGAAAGAAAAATGTCAACACAAGTTAGGTTTGCTTTACCAAAGTTTAAAGAAACCAGGTGCTCCGTATCCAGATGAATTTCAGTGCCGCATCGTAACAATTGTATCCCTAATATACTATGAGGAGAGAGTTTTCAAAGAAAATCTAAATTTTGTTTTTAAGATCTATTTGTGCAAGCAGTCATGATGCATCTCCTTCCACGAGTGTTACTAAAAGATAGCAACTGTTAGCATGAATCAATTTCCTATACATCGTATGTGAACAGTCGTGTGCTTGCACTCGTTTGGAAGCAGAATAAGGTGCACAGATATGATGACATTATGCTTTTGGTGCTTGTGGCAAAGTTACATTTCCAAGTAGTTGTGCTCTTATGTAGCTGTGCGCAGGATACATGAATAGATAAACTGTGGTTTGGTTAGTTTCCATTCCTTAACTACTACATTAACTGTTTTGGGAATTTTTAATGAGATGTAATGAACCATGTTTGCTGAAGCTGATATTCAATTGCCCTTTAATCTGCTTCCACAGATGGTGCTTTACATTGAAGCTTGTGAGTCAGGGTCAATGATGGTGGACCTTCCAGAGGATATTAATGGTATGGCAACTCTTGCATTTTATAGCTTGTGGTCAAGGCAAAACTTAAGATTCTAATTTGTTCCAAAACATTTCAAAGGTTTTATGATCCTTGATTTTATTTTTCAATTTATCTTTCCAAATTTCTTGAATGAGCTTTTGATGTACACGTTTAGGGCTAGGTTCCATACATTCTAAAATCTGACTATATTGAAGAGGGAAATAATATATTGTTCATGTAGACCTTTTATTTTTTACAGACCTCTATAATAACCCTATTCTTAATATAATTTCAATATTATAAAATTGCAGAGATGCTGAATATATGAATTAAGAATATTTTATACTGTAAACATTCACCAGTTCAGGCTGCATCAGTGGAAAGGGAAATTGGATGGTTTCAGCTTGAAGACTTCCTCAGTACTAGGAGAATGAGGAGAGGGGAGGGAACGTTTTGAAGTTGGATGGAGAATGGGGGGGGGGGGGGGGGAAGGATGAACAGAATTGAGGGATCTGTGATGAAATCATGTCAGGATGTAGAGACAGAGAACAAACAAAGGCAAGGTAAGAGGAAATATTGTTGAGGTAGTTGTGCAAGTCTGTGTGTTTGCAATGGGTGTTGGACACTGGCCTCTCCCTGAGGATGAGACAAATATCTACAAATGAAAAGTCAGAAATAAGCCACATGAAAATGAGGACATAATAGAAATTGTCAGTAAATGTAATGATATTTATGTTATGTAGAGTGCTTACTGTAATGGTGCTGCATTGTTCAATGCATCAGAAAAAGTGTAGAGGAAGGGGACCAAGTCAGACTAAATCAAGAACTGTTACATATTACCCATTGAGGGACAAGTGTAGCTCGGGACCATAATGAGAATCCATGTATTTCTGTTTTATACGCAAGAGTTTATTTTCCCACTGTCTTCTTTTTAATGTTTGGCTACTATTTGCCTATTTTTCAGGATGCTTAAGATTGTAGTAACCCAGAAACATTTTATGTTCTCCCAGCACTATTCCTGTGATCTGTCTCTTCACTCAAACTCAACCATCACCATCTCTTTTTTATTTATTTTAATCGTGGTGACACACGCATACACACATGCACATTTGCCCACACACGCCTTTAGTGTAACTAATCTAATCTTCAGTCCTGCTTTACCAATGTTGTACCATCTAATGCCGAATAAGGCAAAGAACCCAGTACTGAGGAAAACATTCCATCTGCTGATTTATTCTATCCAGAGAACCTGCTTGAGGTCAATGTTTTATTTTATAATTCTGCCGATATCATGCTTTTTTTCCCCCTGTTTTCACTATTTTTGTGTTCGGCATGGACTCGGTGGTCCGAAGGGCCTGTTTCCGCGATCTGTCTCTTAAACTAAACTAAACTATAAAGAAATGTAGCATTTTAAATTTGGCCACCATTCTCCTAGACAATTTTATTCCTTCGTCCATTGAATTCTATACCTTTTAATCACAGTGTTTGCCACTACTGCTGCCAATCCAGATGAATCCTCTTATGCCTGTTATTATGATGAAGCTAGAGACACCTATTTGGGTGACGTGTACAGTGTTGTGTGGATGGAAGACTCTGACCAGGTATGAAGGAAAACATTAAAAATAACTTATCTAATTTATTTGTACATGGAGGTAATGTTGTAGGAATTCCATTCACATTCCCTTTATCGTTTCAGGAGGACCTGAGAAAAGAATCATTGCATCAACAATTCAAAATTGTAAAGAAAAGAACCAACACAAGCCATGTGCAAGAGTATGGGAATCTGGTAAGGGTTTCACTTTGCAATCCACAGTCAGTGACAGCATTGTTCCAACTCTTTTAGAAGAGGACGTGAGCGGAAACAAGCTTGTTTTTATGTAGCTAATTGGTTAAAAAGAGGTGGCTTTAAATTTTCTTCCATTTGCTTCAACTATCCCTCATCACCATCAGTCTTCTGGGTTCCTTCAGTCAGCATCTATCTCCTTCTGTTTCCTTCACTCATGTACAGCTCCTAGAAGGATGTGATTAGTGTAATTTCAGTGTAAATGGGTGCTTGATGGTCAGTATAATGGGGCAAAAGGCCTGTTTCTGTGCAGTATGACTGTTTTTTTCTTTCATGCATCTTCCACTGCAAGTTTAGAACTTCAAAATCCAGTTTCTCTTTGAGGCTATATATATAATTTCTGTAATAAGTGTCCAAAGAGGAAGATATTGGGCCACTGGAACCTTGTGGGATCCACTCATATTTTAATTCAGACTGGATAATTGCTTATAATAATAATAATAATAATAATTCATTTATTTTATATAGCGCCTTTTCGGGTGCTCAAAGCGCTTTACAAAAACAATCAACATAAAAACAAACAGACAAACTATCCTAATGGAAAAGCGGCGAATAAACAACGCCAGCGTCCTCTCACGTCAGGGTCCGGCAGTAGACAACAAAAAGCACAGGACACACAGATACAATTTTTACACAAACAGCCATCACAGTGATTGCTCTAGGCACACCCTCACTGTGATGGAAGGCAAAGTCTTATCTCCTCCTCATTCTTCTCCCGTGGTGCCACGAGGTGATCGAGGCTCCCAACTTTTTGAAGCCCCCACCGGGCGATGGAAAGTCCCAGGGCTGAGCCGAGCAGGCCGATGAAAGTCCTGAGCCCCCACTGGGCGATGGAAAGTCCCAGGGCCGAGCCGAGCAGGCCGATGAAAGTCCTGAGCCCCCACCGGGCGATGGAAAGTGCTGCGGCTGAGCCACGCAGGGTGATGAAGGGCCTGCGAGCGGGTTGATCGTACCTCGCGCTTCGGGGCGGTCGAAGCTGCTACGGCTGGAGCTCCCAAAAACCGGTCGCCAGCCAGGGACCTGCGAACTCCCGATGTTGCGGTCTGCAGGGCCCACGGCCGAAGCCTCCGAGATGGTAAGTCCAGGCCCTGCGACCGGAGTCTTCAAGGTCGATCCCAGCTGGAGGCCGCCGACTCCACGATGTTAGGCCGTAGCGCGAACGGAGATACGACACGGTAAAGGTCGCATCTCCGTTGAGGAAGAGATTAGAAAAAAAGGTTTCCCCCAACCCCCCCACCACCCCCCCACATACACAGAGTTAAAAATAGAACAAAACGTACATTAAACGATGACAATAGACAAAAAACAAAAAAAAGACAGAGAGACTGCCGGTGAGCCGCAGCTGCAGAACACAGCCACGCCCCTTTTTTTTATATGGTTGATAATGGAAATGGGCAGTTGACAGTTTGAGATGACATTTTGGGGCTCAATATTTAATACAGTATTTCCAAATTGGTAATGTTTCATCTTTGTTTCTTACCACTACTTCAACTTAGGGATGAGTAACAGTGAGAGTTTTAAAAGTTTGTTTTTAAAAATCCAAAACTCTGATAAAGGTGTGTTTTAAATGAAACCTTAAAAATATAACTATTGAGTACTATTTAGGAACTATTATTCTGGGTTTGGAAGTCTTGCCTACTGACTCTAAGGCAAGCACTGAACAAAACTGTAATTGAAGGTAGAGAAAAATGCTCACCAATGGTCGTATTAACAATTGATTATGTAAAAATGTTCTTTTCTTTTCCCCAGACACTATCCCACATGAAACTGAATGCATTTCAGGGCTCCAAGAAAGCTCCGCCCAAGACACGGCCTCCGCTAGACATTGTGGATGCGGTGCCAAGCCCTGATGTCCTGCTTGACATCCTGAAGCGCAAGTATATGGCAACGAATGACATTGAGCTGGCTCAGAAGCTGCTGACGGAGATTAATGCGCACCTGGAGGTGAGATTCACACACCAGAGTTATCCACACAGTGTGGCTCTATTTTTTCCAAAATTAAGATTTAGTAAATCTCAGTGGTGGCGCAGTGGTAGAGTAGCTGCCTTACAGCGTCAGAGACCCAGGTTTGACCCTGACTACGGGTGCTATCTGTACGGAGTTTGATAAAATTCAATCAAATCTGCCAGGCAGGATGAGTAGCAAAGCCATGATGGCATGATTTGATTAATTGCTGCCTTCCTAGTGTAAATTAGTCCGATCTCTCCAGAATTTTTTTTAATTACCTCACTACCACTGACACTAGATGCATGGCATGAAATTATTTGGCTTACCCCAGACGCCCTTAAATAAAGGTACCAATGTTTAGCCATTGCATAGTACTACTTCTTGACCAGTGCATCTGTTCTCTTGCAGAGGAAAAGAGTAATTCAGGAGACGATGAAGAAGATTGCTTTCTTCGTTACCCAATCTGTGGAGCAAGCAGATTGGATTTTAAATTCTCGAAGTAGGATCCATGATCACGCGTGCTATCAAACAGTAAATTACCACTTCAAAACGCGCTGCTTCAACTGGCACGTGTCACTGGTAAATAAACTAATTACTACAAAGGAAAAATTATGTTTTAAAATAAAACCTGCTGCATGTTACTTTGCTTTACTGGGGCACCAGTTGTGAACTAAATTTGGAGATGTCATTGTCATTTAAAAAGTAGCCACCACAATATTCTCTTTGGTTGATGATGTGTGGAATGGCAGTAAAAAGATAGTGGGCTGGATAACGTTGCACCAAACTGCCGGCATCTCTATTATAGTAAAGTCAGTCCAAATTACTGGCTAACATCAGCCAGTGATAATGGGAAATCTGCCTACTGATCCTGTGCCAGAGTAGGCCATGAGCAAGGATGCAGTGCTGCCAGAGCTCCCCGGAGCATCGCTACGGCACCTCTGTAAAAAATAAAAAAGCCAAAATAAACAGCGGGGAATTTGAACTTGCGGGGAATTTAACAGCGGTCGTTCCGGCACCAGTGACAGCTCCGGCACCTAAAAAATTAGCACTGCAACACTGGCCATGAGCCAGCCCATTTGAATGGAGGAGATCGGCTGCAAAGGATCAGAGGAGCAGACAGTAACTTACACCTTAGTCGAATGCATTGAGTACAATCAAATGCTTTTTATGACGTTTTAAATGCTGCCATTTTAAATGCTGCCTGTTAATTGATGTCAGTAGATTCAGGACAAACCTAATCCAATTCTAATCTGTGCCAAGGTGAAATAATGTGAAAAATACAACATTGATGTTTATTCCAATGGTTAATTTGCAGCTTATCATATCTTGCTTTATCCTTTTACTTACTTTGTTGGGCCTTTGCAGCAAGAGTGATAACCTTGCTTCTATCTATCTGACTATTTATATTGTTTCCTAGTTGTGCTTGGTCTACCACAGTTGAGGAGCACACAATAACAATCCTAAACCAAAGTGATCTTGATTTTGTTTTAACGTGTGAAAAAAATCGCAGCTGTAAAGATTCATTTGGAAATCAGTTGTGGTGAACGTGTGAATTAAAAAAATTCTTTGTGCTCAATTTATTCTAACTTAATTTTCCATATAAGATGTTATACATTGTTATTCTTCCTATTAATGTTGCTTGTACCTTTTTTCAGAACGAGTATGCACTGAGACAACTTTATGCTTTAGTCAATCTTTGTGAAGGCTACTCAGTAAACAGGTAATACTCCGTGTTCTGATTTTTATCTCTCTATGTTGTGTTTAAAGTGAAATGATTTCTTTTTAAATGCTTGGAAACCTTGCAACCAACAAATTAAATGAAAACATTCTTTATTACAATGCTGCACATAAAACAATGAAAGCAGAAAGTTCGGGGAAACAACATGTCGTCACTCTGGCTCAAGGCAGATCTTGTTTTGCTTGCAAAAGGGATGTTTATGTAGACAATTGCACTACATTTTCTGAGCATCTCCGTTCCTCTACATGCCCCTGAATGAACCCTGGTCCCTCTTATTATTTTGTTTTACTAGCATCTTATTTCAATGGTGTTATAGGAACCATTTGAACTAACTATTGCATATCCTTTTGCAGTATCCTTCAAGCCATGGATAAAGTGTGCCTTGTGAGGAGTTAAAATGCACTGGACTGAATACACCGAAAACTTTCGTTTGTTCTCATTTGGCACTTCAAGGATTGAGAATAATTGAACAGATTTGTTTGATTTACTGTGGAACAAATCCTTAACTGTCTTGATTTTAATATTGCTTCATTTTAAACATTTTGATTTTCATACAGTTTCTGTACAAGAAAGCTTGCTCAGATTGCCTTACAGATGGAAAGTAATTTTCTGTGAAATATGCACCTTGTAACCAAAGATATTCATTTCCCTTTGGTTGGTTTTTATATTGGTTATAAATGACTAGGATGAAGGGAAAGCACTAATTGCCACTATTCTAATGTAACTGTACTCAAAAATACACGTATGTATAAAAACTGAGTACAAATCACTGAAATACAAATTTTAGCAGGTCAAATATATATATATATATATATATATATATATATATTTGAAACGTCAGGTGTGGAAATATTGAACAGTTGCATACATTCCTGTCTGCCAAGATTATTAAATGTGTTTTCAATAAATGTACCTGGTAGTATCTCATGTATTGCTGTTTTCAATATAATATCCTTGTATTTATGAATGCAAATTTAGTCATAGAGCTGTGCAGAATGGAAGCCAGCTTTTCGGCCCAACTCTTCCATGCCAACCAAGTTGTCTAACTGAGCTTGTGCTACTTGTCTGTACTTGGCTCGTATTCCTCCAAACCTTTCCTAGTACTTTTCAAGTACCTCTCCAAGTGTCTGTTAAATGTCACAGTTGTACCTCTCCTCTACCACTTCCTCTGGCAGCTTATTTCATTTAGGCAAAACATTACCGCAAAGATCCCCTTTAAATCTTTCACCTCTCACCTTAAACCTGTGATCGAAAAGTATTAGACTCCCCTACTTCACCATCTATACTCCTCATGATTTTGCATACCTCTAAGGTTACCCCTCAACTCCTATAGAGAATAAAGTCCTAGCCTATCCAGCCTTTCCTTGTAACTCAAACCCTCCAGACCTGGTATCATCTTCATAAATATTTTTGCACCCTCTACAGTTTAATAACATCCTTTCTATAGAAGGAAAACCGGAACTGTAGATAGTACTCCAAATGTGGCCATACCAGTGTCTTGTACAGCTATGACACTGTTCCAGCTCTTGTATTCAATTCTCTGGAATGTGGGAGGAAACCGGAGCACCCAGAGGAAACTCATGCGGCACAGGGAGAATGTGCAAACTCCATACAGGCAGCACCGTTGTCAGGATCGAGCACGGGTCTCTGGTGCTGCAAGGCAGCAACTCTACTGCTGCACCACAGTGCTGCCCCAACACTCCTGAGGAGGTCGAGAAAATCTCCCCAGCAGAATATTGGTCTGTCTCCACTTCAGGTGCAACTCATCCCTCTTGTACCGGCCTCCTCTGCCACCTGACCCCTTCCCACTGTACCAGCTCCTCAGGCACGTTTTCATTTGTGCTCTCCTACTATCCCGACTGTCTCTAGCATGTGGCACTGGGAGTAATCCAGAATTTACTATCCTTAAGATATTTTTTTAACCTCCTGCCTATCTCCCTACATTTACTCGACAGAATCTTGTCCCTTTTTCTTCCAATAGCTGAGTAGCCTCCATCTGTGTGTTATTAACTCAAAAGAGTTTTATTGTCATATGTCCCGAAATGGTACAATGAAAAGTAAGTGAATTGTTGGTAATTATCTTTCTATTATTTCTTATTTACATTTCTCATTCCAGTTATAATTTGTTACATTGCAGAATCTCCCTTCCTCAGTCTGTTGCTGATCTGTATTTTGTAATACCCTTGCTTCTGATCCATGAGTTTACATTTAATTCTCATGTCAGTGACTCAATGGCGAAAGTTGGTAAATTGTAATTCAATTGTGAGGTTGGAGCTTAAGAAGTTGGAGTCTTTAGATGGAGTGTTAAACTACCCTCTTGGTGTGACAAGAGATCCTTCTGCACCAGTTCAAAGATAAGCATGGAGACTGTCCTGGGAATCCCCCTCAATCTTTAACCATCCCTTTGATAACAGAAGCAGATTACCTGGTTGTGGTCATATTGCCTGTGTGAAATCACTATGTATGGGGGGTTACGTTTTGGCTTTATAACAGGGACTGCAAAAAGTAAATTGTTGCCGATAAAATAATTTGAAGCTGGATGAGATGCTGTATAAATGCAAGTCTCACTTTATTCACTCAATGTTGGTCCTCATCTCAGTTACTGGCGATGTTCATTCTACTCCACCTCCTGTCCTCTCAGCTAAGTGTAGTATGGCACGGTGGCGCAGCGGTAGATTTGGCGCCAGTGACCCGGGTTCGATCCTGACTACAGGTGCTGTCTGTACAATTCATACACCAGTTATCCACACACAGTGTAGCTCTATTTTCCAAAATTAAAATTTAGCAAATCTCAATCGCGGTTGGCGCAGCGGTAGAGTTGCTGCCTTACAGCGCCAGAGACCCGGGTTTGATCCTGACTACAAATGCTGTCTGTACGGAGTTTGTACGTTCTCCCCATGACATGCGTGGGTTTTCTCTGAGATCTCCGGTTTCCTCCCACATTCCAAAGATGTACAGGTTTGCAGGTTAATTGGTTTGGCATAATTGTAAATTGTCGCTAGTGTGTGTCGGTAGTGTAAGTGTGCAGGGATCACTTGTCGACACGGTGGGCCGATAAGGCCTGTTTCCGCGCTGTATCTCTAAACAAGCTTGTGTGGCAATAGTTACATCTTTACAGTTTGTTCCACTTTAATTTTCTCTCTTAAAATCGTATCCTTTCACTGTAAAAAGTATCTTTGCCAACAGATCTGTCAGATAATGCCTGATATGCAGGTGTGAGAACAGTAGGGTGTGTTAAATTAGGGGAATCATGACTAAGGTATATCGTCCCCTAACATTTTGGATAAGAGTTCGGAATAGAATAAAATATGATATTATTATCTTCATGAGAATCGTTGGACTGGCTTCATTTTGCTAGCATCGCAATAGCGTTGTTTAAGGACCATGGGAAGAACAAATCGCAATAACATTGTTTAAGGACCATGTGAAGAACTAGAAGAAACCTCAAGTTGTATCTGACCTTTTAATCTTTGATTGATTAAATTTAAGAAATGGTCCATTGATGTGAAAAAGAAACAACTCAACTGGTGTCCTTATTATAATTGCACTGATTGAGTTGCAGTGTTTGGAGATCACACGTTTCCAGATTGAACAATTCTACCTTGGCCACTGTCAACACACAGGCTCCAGTATTCCACCACTTTCCCCGCTGCTACTCCTTTGAAGAGGCAGCTCAGCAGAATTGGAAGTAGATGCTGGAATAAAAACACCCCCATGGTCACACTCCACTAGTTCCTGCTTGATTTGCATAAACCTGAGACTGATCTGAAAAAGCTGGTGGAATTAACCACGTAAAAACCCAAACATTAAATTCCCATTTCCTCAGGTTGGCTGATATTTTCAGAAGAAGGGTCTCGACCCTTAACGTCACCCATTCCTTCTCTCCAGAGATGCTGCTTGTCCCGCCGAGTTACTCCTGTACTTTGTGTCTATCTTAGCATTTGCAGTTCAATACGATACGATACGATAGAACTTTATTTATCCCAGGATAATTTATTTATAATTTATTTATAATTTATTTATTTATTTCGACCCGAAACGTCACCCATTCCTTCTCTCCCAAGATGCTGCCTGACCTGCTGAGTTACTCCAGCATTTTGTGAATAAATCGATTTGTACCAGCATCTGCAGTTATTTTCTTATAGAACTTTATTTATCCCAGGAGGGAAATTGATCTGCCAACAGTCATAAAAACACATTCCTACACATGATATTTTCAGGTGATTGGTATTGGTGTAAATCATGTGATAGGTATAATTTAGTTTCAAGTTGCAGAATGAAATGAAAAGGGACTTTCCCCAGAGCTGGAGGGAATCATTTATTACATTCTTATGGCAATTTGCACCCTGCGAGATTATTTCCTTATTCAACTCAGGTTTTTATATTTACAAAGATTACAATCCCTATCTTTGTCTGTGAGAACAACCTACTGCAAACGAGCAAAAAAAAAAGCATTCTGGCGTGAGCGTGTCTGATAACATGAAATGGATGCACCACAGGAACCATCTGTCCTGTTACTTTGAGACATCTGCTTACTCACCAGCATGGTTGTGAGGGAGAGTTGGTTTGACAAAATACTTGGCATAGAGGAAGGGGAATTGTTTCTTCATGTGTGATCTTTTCATGTTCATACGTGATAGGAGCAGAATTAGGCCATTCGGCCCATCAAGTATACTCCGCCACTCAATCATGGCTGATCTGTCTCTCCCTCTTAACCCCATTTCCTGCCTTCTCCCCATTTTATCAAAATCATCGTCTTCAGAGAAAGTAGACCAGAAACTCCACGAGAGGTGGGTGCAGGATTGGGTTGGCATTTTACCTGCACTTCTTCCATTATAGTGCACTGCATTCAGTTTTCAGTGTGGTCTTCTCTACATTGGAGAAACCAAACACAAATTGGGCGATCGCTTTGCAGAGCACCTACTTTCAGACTGCAGAGGCAACCCCGAGATCCCTGTTACTTACTATATCTCCTCATCCTGTTCTCACTGATCGTTCAGTGGCCTCCTGTGCTTTTACAAAGAGACCCAAAGCAAGACAAAGGAACAGCAGCACGTGTGCCAGGGCACATTGCAGCCTACTGAAATCTTGAGGTAACTTGACATCTCTGTATCAGTAACTTGATGTCTCTGTATCAGTCGAGTATATGTGATATTGGCTCAGCTTACATAGAGCAGTACAGAAGAAGAACAGGCAACTTTGGCCCACAATGACACTGCCTGTCATTAATAATCCAGGAGGATTAACATTTTTGCCACCATTATTCTTGCAAGTAACCAAACGTGCTACTTGTTAAAGAGGAAATGGAGAATTAGGGGAACATAACATCACAGGGTCTCACATGTGCTGTTCCCTGAAACTTGCCTTATTGTCCACAATGCTAATTTCCTTAATACTCACAGATTTTTAGATAGCATATATATTAGTTACCTTAAACTATTAAGTGTCAGTCTGTGATAGTATCTGATCAATTTATTTAGTTTTTAGTTTAGGAGATACAGCGTGGAAACAGGCCCACTGAATCCGTGCTGACAAATGATCTATGTTATCCCAGTTTTGTATCCTACGCATTAGGGGCAATTTACAGAAGCCGATTAACCTACAAACCTGCACATCTTTGGAATGTGGGAGGAAACCAGAGCACCCGGAGAAAACCCATGTGGTCACAGGGAGAACGTACAAACTCCATACGGACAGTCAGGATCAAACCCGGGTCTCTGGTGCTGTAAGGCAGCAACTCGACTGTTTCACCACTGATCACTTTCATTAATATTGAAGAAGCTGATGGGGTAATTAACATCAACCTGTTGGGAAATAGGGACCAGGGACTTATAGGGTGAATACACCGTATCATGGTACAATGGATTCAGGTCAACAACCTTCACACGATGAGCGAATAGCTTCAGTGGATGTGGCACTGGGCCACGTGAAGGCACGTCAATTTGGAGAGATGGGGAAGGAAAGAATCTGAATCGCTGGTGTGCTTCAGAATTAAAGGACGTTCCTTTCGGAGATGAGAAGGAGATGAGAAGGAATTTCTTTAGTCAGAGGGTGGTGAATCTGTGGAATTCTTTCCCACAGAAGGCTGTGGAGGTCATCAAAGGATATTCTTAAGGCAGAGAACGATAGATTCTTGATTAGTACAGGTGTCAGGGGTTATGGGATGAAGGCAGAAGAATAGGGCTATGAGGGAGAGATAGATCAGCCATGATTGAATGGCGGAGTAGATTGATGGGCCGAATGGCCTAATTCTGCTCCTTTCACATGACCATATGACTTATGACCAATGTTGGTAATGCTATCAATTCTGTTAAAGTGGCACAATGGTGCAGTAGTTAGTGATGCTGGTTCAATTCTAACATTGTTCACTGCTTGTGTGTAGTTTACACGTTCATTAATTCATTAATCCAAAAGGAAGTGCGTGAAAGAGAATAAGTTGCAAGCGTTTAAAGAACAAAGGCATTGGACCATGAATGAGATGGCACCCCAGGCAGTTAACATGAACCTGATGGACAGAATGGCCTCTTTGTGTATTGTGCTACATGGTGTAACTTCCTTCCCCTAATTATTAGCTCACACATCTATCAGTGGGTGCCGCACTAATCCAAACTTGGAGCATTTCAAGATGCACCATCAAATGAAAATGTAAGATTCTTTGCCACCAGCTTGGCCGATTCTTGACTGTCAGTAAATCGGCCTTTTACCCTCTCCAAAATTTACAAACCTAATAAAACATATATATTTTTGAAAGTTTAGTTTGGTTTATTATTATTGTCATGTGTACCAAGGTAGAATGAAAAGCTTTTTTGTTGGGTGTTAAGCAACTCAGCGAAAAGGCTATACATGATTACAATCAAGCAGTCCATAGTGTACAAGTACAGGTACAGGCTGCTATTGATATAAAGATTTAAAAGATTGGAGCGATCGTAATGAGTGATAGCAGATCCACTTCTGGGACCAGCATGCAAAGAGTCACCTGGCCTCAGTTCCATCTTGATCTATATCAAGAAAGGGTTTTGTCATTTTATTTTCTTCTCGCATGATACTCAAAGCTGTGTCCTGGAAATTAACCTTTAATGCCTGATGGCAGCAGGAAAACGCTGGAGGGTGCCAAACCTAAAATTAGGGAGACCAGCAGTGCGAGACAGTCCATCACCCACCCCTGAGCCCCTGTCCCCTTTCTCCCTTATCGCACCCACTGATTTGACATCTCACTCCTCCTCTTCTCTCCTTATTTGATAGCCTTTCGTTTCCTTTTCACCTCCAGTCCTTGTCACTTACAATCAAATTGCCCACACCTGTATCTCATGAGAGTCTTTGTACCACTCCCCTCCTCTCTTCCCCCAACTCCTAACTGTCTGAAGAAGGTTCCTGACCTGAAACGTCATCTGTCCATCCCCTTCACAGATGCTGCCTGACATGCTAAATTCCACCATCACTTTGTTTTTTTTACCTCAAAAAGTATATTGACAAATGGATATCTTACGCTCTAAATCCATACTTGTGCACATGCTTTGAGTTTTCCATAAGGACTGTCATTATAAACCTAATTACAGAAATGAATAGGGCTCAAGTATTGTTATGAGGACAGATTTAATTTGATCATTTGGAAGATTGTTTTTTGGAAAATATAGCCTAGACTTCTCTGAAATGTTTTTGCAGCCTTTGCCTTTTAGCTAATCAGACCTCTCTCTTACAGTGTGATTAGCAGTAACTGGAAAGCTGCATTAATTATGATATTCACAGGCTAATTAAAAATACCATTAAAAGATGAATATGTGTACACAACTTGAAAAAGTGGAGAAACCTATAGTACAGCAGGCAGTGGATGCCATTTCCCCAAGTCGATAATTGTGCTGCTTATTCCTACAGAGTAGGACTGCCGGCTTGGCCCAAGTACAATGGAACTGCATTACAATGGGACTTATGTGAAGATTTTATTAACAAAGTTAATGATTAATTGTATTTTCTAATTTTAACTCTAAAGTGAATATGCAGTTTAACCTGTTCATTGCCAAGATATTTTTTCACTATTGGCCACCCTGTGCTGGGTCTTTCTAGGTCAATGATGACTTGACCAAGGCAAAACGAGTATACTTAGGGATGGAACTGAGATGTAAACGTTCTGACCCAAGTATACTCGGGGGTGGCACTGAACAGGTTAAAGACAAGTATATCATAGGGACGGCATGGTAGTGCAGCGGTATAGATTTGCTGCCTTACAGCGCCAGACACCCGGGTTTGATCCTGACGACATTCCTGCCGACGGATGCTGTCTGTACGGAGTTTGTACGTTCTCCCCATGACCTACGTAGGTTTTCCCCGGGTGCTCTGCTTTTCTCTCACAGTCCAGAGACATAAAGGTTTGTAGGCTAATTGGCTTGGTAAAAATGTAAATTGTCCCTAGTGTGTGTAGAATAGCGCTACTGTTTGGGGATCACTGGTTGGTGCGGGCTCAGTGGGCCAAAGGGCCTGTTTCTGTGCTGTATCTCTAAACTAAACTAAACTAAAATGTATTCATTCAAATTCAGATAATCTCTAACATCAGTCAGAAGGTTTCTACAGGCGAATGGGAAACCATCATACATTTATGCAAATTATTAGGATGTAGGTGTTATTTATATAGTTGTTGATTATTGATAATTCCACAAATACCAAAATCAGCATTGTTGTCATAACTGAAAGGCCAAATTAAAGATTTATCTGAAGGCCAGAGAATGGGTATGAATGTTATTTATATAACCCTTTAGGGAGTTTTTTCCAAGAGGTTATCAACGATGGTTGTAGCTCATGGGGTTAAAGGCAATTTTTGAGCTGCCTGGACAATTGGCCAAGTAGTTGGAAACTAGGTTGGGAAAAAGGCAGGAACTGATATTTGTCTTGTTAGGATCAGTGCTAGGCCTGTAATTATGTGCGATGACCAGTGCGTTTTTGGGATGGTACGTATCGGTACTGCGTATTGGCACCTCTAAAAAGTTAAACGTCATTATTTTGTTTTCCTGCTACTTGACACATGTGTTTATTAATTATGCATACTGGTTATTTTTTGTGAACAAAAAAAGCACTGATAATGATTGCAAATAACTCTGATGAAGTCAAATGTTGGAAGAAAGTACAGAGTTAATGGCAAGATCCTTAAAAGCATTAAGGGATCTTAGTTTAGTTTAGCTTAGAGATACAGTGCGGAAACAGGCCCTTGGGCCCACCGAGCCAGCACCGACCAGCGCATTAACACTACCCTACGCACACTAGGGACAATTTTACATTTATACCAAGCCAATTAACCTACGAACCTGTATGTCTTTGGAGTGTGGGAGGAAACCGAAGATCTCAGAGAAAACCCATGCAGGTCATGGGGAGAATGTACAAATTATGCACCTTTATGAAAATTTGGTTAGGCCACATTTGGAGAACAGTGTATATTTCCGGTCACCTATTGCAGAAAGTATGTGTAGGGTGTGGAGAGGGTGCAGAAGATGTTTACCAGAATGCTGCTTACCAGAAGGAGAAGGTGGACAAACTTGGATTGTTTTCTCTGCATTTTCAGAGGTTGAGGGCAGACCTGACAGAACAGTGTAAAACTATGAGCAGAATGGATAGGGAGACAGTCAGAACCTTTTTCCAGGGGTAGAAATGTCAAAGACTAGAGGACGTGGCTGAATGGTCAGAGAAAGAATGTTGAAAGGAGATGTGTGGGCAAGTCTTTTTACACAGAGAGTGGTGGGTGCCCGCAACACATTGTCAGGTGTGGTGGTAGAAGCAGATATGACAGTGGCATTTGAGAGACTTTTAGATCGGCATATGCATATGCAGGGAATGGAGTGTAGGAAAATAACTGCAGATGCTGGTACAAATCGAAGGTATCACAGAATGCTGGAGTAACTCAGCTGGTCAGGCAACATCTTAGGAAAGAAGGAATGGGTGATGTTTTGGGTCGAGACCCTTCTTCAGAAGGGTCTCGACCCGAAACGTCACCCATTCCTTCTCTCCTGAGATGCTGCCTGACCCGCTGAGTTACTCCAGCATTTTGTGATGCAGGGAATGGAGGGATATAGATCATGTGCAGGCAGAGGAGATTAACGCATCATGTCTGGCACCAGTTCTTGTGGTGAACTGTTTCTTGTTTTAATGGCATGCAGCCAAATTTGTAGGACACATAAATTTAGGCGACATTGTGCAACTGAAACCGAGAAGCAGTGCGTCCAAGCAGAAGTATCAAATTACAAAGTAATATCAATGAAAATAACTTTTGATATACATAGATATGTCTTCTAATTTGGACCTACAAAGCAGAGAGCAGAGCGCTTTACAAATAATATAAAGCTGGAATCACTGGAGGTCTAAGACGTTTCAGGTTGAGGCCCATCTTCAGGCTCAAGGGTTCAGACGCCTTTACTCCAGAGATGCTGTCTGACTCTCTGAGTAATTCCAGCATTTTGTGTCTATATTTTTCAACATAGTGTTACACGGCAATTGTTCAGATATTTTTACCCTGTGAAATGCACAAAGAAGTTGCATTGTCCAACGAGGCAGCTAGGTATTTGTTGAAATTGCCCCTTCAGGAGTCATGGGATACAACTCAGTGATCAACGCTAAACACAGTTGCAACCAATCAGTCAGCTTGCAAAGATTAAACCTCTGCTATATTTATACTTCCAGAGTTTACATTTAAAGCTGTTATCTGGCATTGCCAGCACAGGGAAACTTTATATGCTGCGGTTTCTTATAGCAACAGAGAAAGAGGAGCAGGAATAGGCCATTTAGCCCTTTGAACCTGCACCATAATTTAATATGATACATTAATCCATTCTTACCAAAATCAGAACTCGTTGAAGACATAAGATACAGCAGATGCTGGAATATTGAGTAAAAGAACAAACTGCTGGTGGAACTCAGCTGATCAGGCAGCATCACTGGAGGGAAATGAACAGTTGAGGTTTTAGGTCAGGACATTTCTTCAAATTGATGGAGTACAGAGTATGTAGCTGGTAGAAAGAAATGAGGGGAAAGGGTGGGGCAAAAGCTAGGGAGTGATAGGTGAATTCCCACGAGGAGAGATTCATTAGCAGATAAGTCAGCAGGAGGAGATGAACCAAGGTTGGAGGTGGTAAGTGGGGAAAACAAAATGGTGCAGCTGGTTGAAACTGATAAGGAAGTAAATTGGGGGGAGAAATGCAGAACCAGGTGGAGGGATGGTGGATGGAAGAAAATGCGGGGCGGGGGAGGGAGAAGAGGGGACACAGAGTAGGGAGGGGTGGAAGATGAGTCGGTGGAGGAGCAAAAAGGAAATGGGTGATGGGGTTTGAGGGAGTTGAAAGAAAGGCATGTGCACAGTGGATGGGGTGGGGGATGGGGTGGGGGAGGGGGTGGGAAACTGGGTAAATGAGAAGGAGGAAGGTGAATTCATTGGAATTGGCAAATTCAGAGAGGGCTGGGTGGGGAGGGATGTGTGAACTAAGGAGTCATGGAGAGGGTGACTCTGCAGAAAGGTTGAGGGCAGGAAGATGTGACTGACGGTGGGATCACATTGAAGCTGGGGAAATTATGTGTCAGATGGTGAGGCCAAGGAGCTAATTATTGACTTTAGTAGAGGGAGGCTGGGATACTGAACCTGTCCTCCTCAACGGGTCGGTGGTAGAGGGACCTTCAAGGTTCCTTGAACAACTTCAAATTCCTGTGTGTGCGCATGTCTCTCAAGATCTGTTCTGGACCCAGAACATTGATGCATTCATACAGAAACCCCTTCAAGGGGTTGAGGAGATTCAGTATGTCAACGAATTTCCTCTTGAACTTCTACAGAATACGGTAGAGAGTATGGTTGCATCACGGCCTGGTTCAGCAGGAATGAGAAGATTACAAAAAGTGGTGGACACGGCCCTGTCCAACACAGGTACTGACCTCCCCACCATTGAACTGGTGCTGGTCACAGGTACTGACCTCCCCACCATTGAAGAGATCTATGGGTGAACCTGCCTCAAAAAAGGCAGCCAGCATCATCAAGGACCCACACTACCCTGGCCACGCTCTCAATTCACTTCTGCCATGGGGAGGAAGTTATAGGAGTCTGAAATCCTACAGGTTCATAAACAGTATCTTCCCAACAACCATTAGGCTCTTGACACGACAAACACTAACTCAACTATGAACTTGGTTGCACTGGGCAAGAGACTTTCTCCTTCTCCTTTCCCCTTCTCTGGGCAAGAGACTTTGGGCTTTTTGCAATAATATTGTTTTTTTTTTAAATTATTGTTTTTTTTGTTAATCATGTTATCTACATATCATATCATATCATATATATACAGCCGGAAACAGGCCTTTTCGGCCCTCCAAGTCCGTGCCGCCCAGTGATCCCCGTACATTAACACTATCCTACACCCACTAGGGACAATTTTTACATTTACCCAGCCAATTAACCTACATACGTACTGTGCTGTGTTTACAGACCTGTTATATTGCTGCAAGTAATGATTTCATTGTTCTGTTTTCCGTACCTAAGACAATTAATCACTCTTGACCCTTGTCTCAACTCTTTATCTTCTGTCTATGGGTCTTTCCCAAGTCTTTTAATTTCTAACCATAAAAACTCTTATCTCCTAAGAGTGTCTTTTGAAAGGCATACAAACATTACATTTTGCAGACCATTATCTACCATCGCAATATGAATTTCTGTTGTTATTTCTGATCCCATTTTTCTCTGTTCTTTTCTTCCCCTTTGGCTTTAGAGACATAGAGCTATAGAGAGATACAATGTGGAAACAGGCCCTTGAGCCCAACTTGCCCACACAGGCCAACAGGTCCCAGCTACACTAGTCCCACCTGCCTGTGTTTGGCCCAAACTTGTCCTATGCATGTACCTATCTAACTGTTTCTTGGGACATTGGGACAGTCCCAGCCTCATCTACCTCCTCTGACAGCTTGTTCCATACACCCAGCCACCCTTTGTGTGAAAAAGTTACCCCTCAGATTCCTATTAAATCTTTCCCCCTTCACCTTGAACCTATGTCCTCTGGTCCTCGATTCCCCTTCTCTGGGCAAGAGATTCTGTGCATCTACCCGATTTATTTCTCTCACGATGAAAGCTTTGATAAAGGCCTTTCTCCAAAACTTCACCATTTTCTCGTTATTGTCTCATTTTAGATGTCCGTGGCAATTTTTATGTTTCAGATTTCCTTCATTTGTGACTTTTTTAAATGTTGACTCTGCTGTTTGCTTCCAAATGAACAACACTGAGCATATGACTCAAGTTCTTGTTCCTCAGTCATTCATTGTCAGGCTTAATAATGACGCATTAGAACATTGTACATTTGCGTTGCATAGCAAAAACCATGTTCTTTCATTTAATTAAGTCTGCCAAGAAATGGGAATTGGAATCACATGTGACTGTAGATTTCTCAACACTGAGACAGGAAATACACATGTGGTCTCTATTTCGAATTTCAGATGAGTCAGTTGTCACAAGATTTTAAAACGATTATTAACAAGAGAGCTAATTGGGATTTCATTTGTCACAAAATTGTGGGTGTTGATGAATATGAAAACTGATGAGATATCATATTTCTACAAAATCCGAAACAAAAATGGGAAAAAATGCTGAAGTCGACAGTAGGTTAAGCGGTGTCTGTGGAGGGAATCAGGATATAGATGGGCCGAATGGCCTAATTCTACTCCTACTCCTTATGATCTTATGACCTTATGAGTACTTAATGGAAGTAAATGTACAGATTATTGGGTATCAGATTAGCAGAACCTTTCAACACGGGACAGGAAAATGAGAGGGAAATGAGTCAACATTTGCTGCGTGATTGGAGGAGAGTGATTCCTGGACCCCAGTAAGCACGAGAACAGACTCTTACCACTGCCAAGGCATGGAATTGTTGACGTGTTCAATGAATTAATCATTAACCTGTTCAGATTCTAAAAATTGTGATGTTTGACACTTAACAGTTTTGGAATTGATAACACTATTGTGAAAGGTTGAATTGGATTTCCAGAAAAAAAATACAGTATTCAAACTTAATCTTAAACCTCCCGTTCGATCGTGGGTTGTTTTTCAGTCACAGCAACTTTACACATTGAAGGTAAAACATTAACAAAATAGAATGTTGATTGAGTGACCAAAGTCCTCGTGTTTTCTCAGTTTTGTCAACTTTGTTTATTCTAATTTACTTGGTTAGCATGAAATCCATCAGGTTCAGCAATATCCACCAGGGAAGGCAAGTTACCTGCTTCAGCCTAAGTCCTGCATCAGAACCCCAGCAACATGATTGCCCTTTACTATGAAGAAACAAAGAACTTCAGAAACTGGTTTATTACCAAAGATAGACACAATGTGCTGGAGTAACTCAGCGGGTCAGGCACCTTTCTTTAGAAGGGCCCCAATCCTCGTCACTCATCCTTTTTCTCCAAAGATGCTGCCTTGCCCTGTAAGGTACTCCAGCACTTTATGTCGATCTTTGCCTTTTACTATCTTCTGAATAGCTCAAGAAATCCACTCAGGGTATCGAACTTGATCCTGAACCCATGGGGCCATTATCAGAGGCAAACATTGGCACAGGTATCAAACTGCTACTTGAGAACTGTCCTCAGGGTGAATGACTCCCTCCGATCTGTTCAAAACACTGTGGTATTCCAAAGCAAAGCATTGTCCATGACTATAAATAGTACACCGGACCGTGTAAGATAACACTATCCTACACACACTAGGGACAATTTACACAAACACAAAGCCAATTAACCTACATACCTGTATGTCTTTGGAGTGAAGGAAAAACTGAAGATCTCGGAGAAAACCCACGCAGGTCACAGGAAAAATGTATAAATTCCGTACAGACAGCACCGTACAGAGATTGAACCCGGGTCTCCGGCGCTGCAAGGCAGCAATCTGCCGATGCGCCACCGCACCACAGCGCAATGATTGTACATAATTGATAACTGATGTCTTACCAACATTTAGCAATTGAATTGACATGACATGATGTATTTGTTGAGTCGAATGTTCTGTATTACACTCAAAGTTTTAGGAATTAAAGATATTTTGAAATGAGAGGGAAAGAAATTCTGAAGACAAAAGAGGTTGCAGATGGTGAAATCTTGAACAAATACCAGACTGCTGGAAGAACTCAGTGGGCCAAGCAGCATCTGTGGAGGCAACAAGGTGTAAATCCTGCTCCCATCTGACAGAAAGTACAGAAGCTAAAAAGCGCACACCACTAGACTCATGAACAGCTTCTTCCCTGGGTATCAGGCTTCTGGTTGGTCCTTCCATAAGCTAGGGTATTATCCGATTCACTTATACCTCATTGTGGACATTAGCTTTGTCCATGGCACTACAGTGCTGAGATCTATGTTCTGCATTTTTTATCTTCCTCTTTGCTCTGCCTATTGTACTTGAGATTGATTTAATTTAACAGTGAGGGGGTATTTGGAGTCACTGTGATGGATGTTGGTGTTGGGGTCGTGTGTCCTGTGTTCTTTTCTTTTTTGCTGTGTCTTGTGACTGCTGAAATCTCGTTCGGTATTTATACCGAATGACAATAAAGTTCTGTTATTGTAGTTATGTATAGTATTGTCTGATTTGACGGCATAGCATGCAACACAAAGCTTTTCATTGTACCATGGTGCATGTGATAATAATAAAGCTAAACCTTGGTTGAGACCCTTCATCAGGACCTGAACCATTGACGCACACCTGAGAAGGAATGACTGTACTATTAATGGAGTGGATGAAGATTGCCCACTGCCACTTTCACAAGGGCACAGGTATGGGCATCAAGGGCACAGCCTTGCCAGTAGCAACAACATTCTAGGAATTAAATTTTATTTAAAAAAAATATTATTTAAAAACAGTTAACTTTTCTCACCCTCTAAACTTTTTTGATGGAAGTTAATTTATCAGAGCCAAACAAAACTGCAGAGGCTGGAAATCCAAAACAAAAATGGAAAATGCAGAGGTCGACAGTAGGTTTAAGCTGTGACTGTGGCAGGAAGCAGGGTCAATATTTAAAGTTGTTGTGGGGAATCCAGGTACGGGGAAATGCCGTGTAAAATTAATTACATGTCATAATGTAAAAAGATATGGCAAGACTAAGTACATTTCTTCCCACAAAATAGCTAGACCCAGTGTGCGAGCAGGCTTGGGAAGTCAAATAATAAACCAGTCCCATAATTTCCAGCAAACAGTCCATTGGAATGTTCTCTTGAAGGTAACATCTCTTCATTGGAAGTCACAGGATAGCAGCTCTTGTTTCAGTGGCTGTGCATCTTTTCTAGTACGGAAAGGTCAAGGTGAAAGGTCAAGGAAGACTAGTCCAAGCTTCAGTGTTCTCAGATGATCTTAGAATTCCATGTTTCATTCTCGCAATGCAATTTTTAATAGGAGTAATGGAAATGACTTTATTCATAATTCATATTCTTCTTCTTCTTGCGTTTGAGGCAGCAGAAACTATGTAACCCCCTCCAGGCACTGTAGCCAGTGCAATGTGCTGTTGTCAAGGGCCGTGAGGTCTAATTCATATTCATATTTCACAATGGTTCATTCCTTTGACCAATATGTAAAGTCCTGCACTTGTCAATATTATGCTTCGTTGTCCCTGATAACTGCCACAGAATAATGCTAATTTTGCCAAATGCATTTTGATTGAAAAGCCAGTAATGTACAAGTCTGATTCAGCCTTTAAATTGCTAATTCTGTGTGGTCTGCATTGGATGGGGTGGGGTTTCCAGCCCACTGAATCTTCTAGTGTTCAATGTTTAAAGAGGTAATGAACTTGGTCACAGTTTAGCAGATTAAAGAAGGGTCTTAATCCGAAACGTCACCTATCCATGCTTTCCAGAAATGCTGCCAGACCTGCTGAGTTACTCCAGCACTTTGTGTCCTTTTGTGTATTAACCAACATCTGCAGTTCTTTATTTCTAACAGCAGATTTATCATCAGAGCAACACATGCCATCTAGTGGGCTCCGGTATATCGATGAGGCCAAGGACAGGCTCAGCGACCGTTTTGCTGAACACCTCTGCTCAGTTCACCTAAACCTACCTGATCTCCCGGTTGCCAAACATTTTAATTCCTCCTCCCATTCCCACACTAATTTTTCTGTCCTGGACCTCCTCCATTGGCAGAGTGAGGCCCAGTGCAAATAGGAAGAACAGCACCTCGCTTGGGCAGCTTACACCCCAGAGGTATGAACATTGACTTCTCTAACTTCAAGGAGCCCATCCCTCCCCCTTCCCAGTTCTCTGACCAGTCTTACTGTCTCTGACTACATTTTATCTCTGTTTGCTTCGTTTTTACCTTCTCCCAACTGGCAATGATCCATTCTACATTTTCCTTGATCTCCATTCCCTTTATTCTATTTACACACCCCACTTCCTTATCTATGTATCTCCCTCTCCCCTGACATCAATCTGAAGAAGGGTTTTGCCCCGAAACATCACCCATTCCTCTCCAGAGATTCTGCCTGTCCCACTGAGTCACTCCAGCATTTTGTGTCTATCTTCGGTTTAAATCAGCATCTGCAGTTCCTTCGAGTGGTCTGCTTGAGAACTGCCAAATTTAATTAGAGTCATGAAGTTATACAGAACAGAAACAGGTTCTTTTTGCCTAGTCTCTGGTGCTGTCAGACACCAACTCTGTTGCTGCAACACCATGCTGGTCCATTGACTCAATTGACTTCACTGGGTGAATCATGTTGTTTGCATGATCGGCACTATATTCTGGAAGCACACTCTTTTCCAAGGTGTCAGAGGAAGAGATTGCCCAAGATAGACACAAGCAGCTGGAGTAACTCAGCGGGAGAGATTATGGAAGAGATTGCCCAGGCAGGCAGTGGAAAAGATTCAAGGATATTCTCAACGTCTCCTTGAAAATTGCACTTTTTACAAAGTTACTTGGTAATCCCTGGTCCTAAGTGGAAAGGGAACTCAGGTATGTATAGCAGCAGCAAACAGTCCTGTATAAATGGTGGAAGGAGCACACCTTCTCACAAACTACACAGCCACAATGGTAGAGATGTTGCCGTACAATGCCAGAGATCCAGGTTCAATCCTGACTACAAGTTGTTGTCTGTATGGAAGTTGTACGTTCTCCGCGTGACCTGTGTAGGTTTTTCCTGGACTCTCCGGTTTCTTCCCACACTCCAAAGACGTACAGGGTTGTAGGCTAATTGGCTTGGTATGATTGTAAATTGTCCCCAGTGTGTGTAGGATAGTGTAAGTGTGCTGGGATCGCAGTTTGGCGCGGACTCGGTGGGGACGACGGGCCTGTTCCCGCGCTGTATCTCCAAACTACAGTAAACTAAACTGCCATCTGCCCCGTCAGGTGCTGCCTACCCCAGTTATGGAAGAGCCTGTGCTTTTCCACATTAGCCTCATCCTGTGTGTAGCCATCCTGGATCCTGAGGGACTGTCTTAAGTTATTTGTGATGTGTGGAGTAACAAGCTGGTAGAAATGTGTGGTGGATTTGCACAGAAGCATCGTCAGTTACTTGAAAACAGTTCATTGGGAAACGGTGAATGTAGCTCAGGAGAGCAACCAGTGCTTAAATGATCAATTCTCTGACATGTCACTTGGAGGAACATACATTGTTTCTGTCGAAGGTAGACACAAAATGTTGGAGTAACTCAGCGGGTCAGGCAGCATCTCAGGAGAGGAATGGGGGACTTTTCGGGTCGAGACCCTTCTTCAGTCTCGACCCGAAATGTCATCCATTCCTTCTCTCCCAAGATGCTGCCTGACCCGCTGAGTTACTCCAGCATTTTGTGTCTACCTTCGATTTAAACCAGCATCTGCAGTTTTTTTTCCCATACATTGTTTCTGTAATCGCACAATAAGATGGAATTAGTAGGCACTGAATGGAAGGAGGCATTGAGTTTAAATTTACATAAGGAGTAAACAGAATTTTCGATACGATGATAATCATCTGTGGGAGAGGTACAATTAAAAGTCTCCCAGAAGAATTTATGTCCACAAGTGGGGTTTACAGTCATTGAGTCATTCACCATAGAAACAAGCCCTTTGGCCCATAATATCCATGGTGACGATTATGTGTCCATCTAAACTGATTCAATTAACAGCACTTGGTCCATAGCCTTGTACTGTTTGCTGTTCCAAGAACTCATTTAAATTCTTCTCAAGTATTGTGAGAATCTCCTCCTCCACCACCTCTCAGGTCTATGTCTATGTTAAACTGCAACTTTTGTCTGTATGATGTATGTATCTGAATATTTGTTTGACAATAGACAATAGGTGCAGGAGTAGGCCATTCGGCCCTTCGAGCCAGCACCACCATTCAATGTGATCATGGCTGATCATTCTCAATCAGTACCCCGTTCCTGCCTTCTCCCCATACCCCCTGACTCCGCTATCCTCAAGAGCTCTATCTAGCTCTCTCTTGAATGCATTCAGAGAATTGGCCTCCACTACCTTCTGAGGCAGAGAATTCCACAGATTTACAACTCTCCGAGTGAAAAAGATTTTCCTCATCTCCGTTCTAAATGGCCTACCCCTTATTCTTAAACTGTGGCCCCTGGTTCTGGACTCCCCCAACATTGGGAACATGTTTCCTGCCTCTAACGTGTCCAACCCCTTAATAATCATATGTTTCGATAAGATCCCCTCTCATCCTTCTAAATTCCAGTGTATACAAGCCTAGTTGCTCCAGTCTTTCAACATATGACAGTCCTGCCATTCCAGGAATTAACCTAGTAAACCTACGCTGCACGCCCTCAATGCTTTATAACTCTCACAGTGGCATCTCAAGTAATGTTATGAGGCTGTATTTACATTTATACAGGGATACCTCTGTGTGTGTGTTTGTGTGTGTGCGTGTATACACGTGCGTATAAATATGATTGGTTTTGATTGATCTTGAGTAGGGATGGTGAGATTGATTGTTTAAATATCAAGATGTAATCACACTGGGAATAAGAGGATGAGCCGTAGTTTCACAGGGTTTCTGAGCAGGTGAATCCTTAGGTCTGAAATGAGGCAGATATTGTTATATTTACTTATTACTGTTGCTATCTTTGTAAAAGTGCCCAATGTTTTATTTACTGAGAAATAAATACTGAAAGATTGGAATTATCTTTCTGTTTGATTTAATCGTTCTCTTTGTAATTCAGTGGCTCATGTATTCTGGGGAGGCAATGTGCTGGAGTAACTCAGTGGTCAGGCAGCATCTCTGTAAATAGGTGACTTTTTGGGTTGGGACCCTCCTACATAGACCGACGAAGGGCACCGACCCGAAACATCGCATATTCACGAGATGCTGCCTGACCTGCTGAAGTACTCCAGCACATTGTGTCCTATTGTGTATTTTTTGTAAACCAGCAGTTCCGACCTGACTCTCAATCCCCACACTTCCTGCCCTAAACCTCTCTGCTTCCTTATCACTCCTCCATTTCTAACGACCCATGTCCCTGACCAGTCTTTCTTAATTTTGTTTGCCTAGTTGACGGTGCTATACACCGATGAGCCAAAACATTATGACCACTGACAGGTGAAGTGAATAACATTGAATATCTTGTTACAATGGCACCCGTCAAGGGGTGGGATATATTAGGCAGCAAGTTAACAGTCAGTTCTTGAAGTTGATGTGTTGGATGCAGGAGAAATGGGCAGGAGTAAAGACCTAAGCAACTTTGACAAGGGCCAAATTGTTATGGCCAGACAACTGGGTCAGAGCATCTCTGAAATGTCAAGGCTTGTGGGGTGCTCCTGGTCAGCAGTGGTGAGTACCTACCGACAGTGGTCCGAGGAGGGACAAACCACAAACCAGCAACAGGGTGTTGGGCGCCCAAGGCTCATCGATGTGCGAGGGCAGTGATGGCACCAGGATGCACTGTGGGAAGACGACAAGTCGGTGGAGGGAGTGTGATGCTCTAGCTAATGTGCTGGTGGGAAACCCTGGGTCCGGCCATTCATGTGGACGTCATTTGACACGTGACACCTACCTAAACATCGTTGCAGACCAGGTACACCCCTTCATGGCAATGGTATTCCTTGTTGGCAGTGGCCTCTTTCAGCGGGATAATGCGCCCTGCCACACTGCACACATTGTTCGGGAATGGTTTGAGGAACATGATGAAGTGTTCACGGTGTTGCCCTGGCCTCCAGATCTCAATCCGATTGAGCATCTGTGGGATGTGCTGGATCGACAAGTCCGATCCACAGTGGCTCCACCTCACAACTTACACGACTTGAAGGATCTGCTGCTGATGTTTTGGTGCCAGATACCACAGGACACCTTCAGGGGTCTTGTAGAGTCCATGCCTCGGCGGGTCGTGTTGTTTTGGTGGCACACGGTGGACCAACAGCATATTAGGCCAGTGGTCATAATAATACACTTCATCAGTGTATAAATACAGGTTATTGTGGTTAGACCCTCTTGTCTTTACCTTTATTTCTCCCTCACCCTGTTAACCTAAGAAAGTTCAATTATTGCATGGTTATCAGTGGCTCACAAACCAATCTCTTGCCAGTGCCTTCAGTGTGAGACCACCTCATGAACAAGGAATGGACTAGTCAGAGCCGTCTTAACGCATGGGCCTGATGGGCACTTGCCCCGGGCCCCACGAGCATAGGGACCCCATGCTGATCTGTGTATGTTAAGTGACTTGCAATAAATAAATACTACTTTTAAAATGTAGGTTCAATGTGCTTTTTTCGCAACATTTTCGGTCCCTAAGTGTTTTTTCGCAACATTTTCCATCCCTAAGTGCTTCTCACAGCGATCTGTTTCGCAACAATTAGCTCCCTATGTGCTTTGCTTTTCCATCGCTAAGTGCTTCTCACAGCGATCTGTAAGTGCTTTTCGCAACAATGTAGCACCCTAAGTCCATCGCTAAGTGCTTTTCGGTAAGTGCTTTTCGCCGGCACGACAGGGGGGGCTGGTAGGGAAAGGGGGGGTGGGGGAGAGTAACGGTGGGGGCGATGGGGAGGGTGGGCGGAGGAGAGAGTGGGGGTTGGAGGAGGCAGAGTGGGAGTAGTTGTCGTAGGGGCCCCAGTACACTGCTTTGCCTGGGGCCCATAATGCCGTAAAGACGGCCCTGGGACTAGTATATTCACCAAAGCCACAGAAAGCTATCCTTCTTTATTTGTCACCTTACATGATAGGCTCAAAATATTTAATGCCACCGTGAAACAAGATCTAAACCAAGGGCTTAATTCTCTTGCTTTAATGTGTTTTGATACATTCAAATCTGACAAATGCACCAGAGATTCTCCTTGCAGGTTTCCATTTAAAATAATGGCGTTAGGAGCAAGCATAGAACCAAAGAGAAATGAGATTTTATTTACATTTGTAATAAAAGATATAAATAATATTGGTTTAAAAATATTGGAAAACGGAGATATTAAGTCCTACACTAGCAACGGGGCGAATATACTGAAGTCCCCATGAAAGGTCAGAACTGAAACGTGGTCCCAGGTTTTCCTTTAAGATGCTGGCTGGACTGTGGCAAATTTCCTGCATTCGCTGATTTCAAATTTCCAGCATTTGGATTCGATTTACGAAAACCATGGACTTTCATGTAATGAAAGGGGCATCAGAAAGTTGGGAGGTCTTTAATGGGCGGGTTTGCCGAGTCTTCCGGCTGATCTGCCCGCCTGAATATGAAGTAATAGTCTTGTTGTGGCTGTCTCTTCCGGAGGACAGACTTGAGGTGGTGAGGGACCGCGTCAGCAGCCAGTTGCATGCTCTTCTCCTCCACAACGAGGTACAGGCAGTGGTCTGAGGATTCTGAGACACCAAACTTTACAGCGCACTGCTTCAACAACTTCTCCGAAGTTACCTCCGGGTTTATGGCAAACGTTTTGATGTTGGACCCAAACTCCAAAAAGGATACGCTCAGGAAATCCTGCAAAATGCAAAAGAAACTCATTGAAAACAAATGAAGAGGCATCTTGGAGGCCTAACCAGTAGAGGGCGCTGCATACCGTAATCTGAATCACATCCCTTAAAATTGTGTGCACTATTTTTGGTGAATTAAGGTAGGATTCAATCCATTGCCTTGTATATATATATATTTTAATTATTTACATTTTCTTCATGGTCTCATAGAACCAAGACCAAACCTTTAACTCGGGTCTTGGTTCTTCAAAGACCCATCGTAGTCTTGGGTAGAGCTGTTCCCAAAACAAGCTGTGATGCAACCCGACAATATGCTTTCTATGGTGCATCTGCATAATTGCAGAGTTGTGTATGTAGTCCAATCCATTACACAGATCAGACCCTCACACCATTAACACCACCTACATTTCATGCTTCCTTGCAAAAGCAGCCAACATAAGCAAAGGCTATTCACACCCCCGGTCATTCCATCACAGGTGCTGACCTCCCCATTAGTGAAAGGATCTACAGGAATCGTTGCCTCAATAAATCAGCCAGCATCATCAGAGACCCACAACAACCTGGCCACGCTCTCATTTCACTCCTGCCATCACCATCAGGAAGAAGGTGCAGGAGCCTGAAAACTCTAACACCCAGGTTCAGGAGCAGCTTCTGCCCAACAACTATCAGGCTGTAACATATATCATATCATATCATATATATACAGCCGGAAACAGGCCTTTTCGGCCCTCCAAGTCCGTGCCGCCCAGCGATCCCCGCACATTAACACTATCCTACACCCACTAGGGACAATTTTTACATTTACCCAGCCAATTAACCTACATACCTGTACGTCTTTGGAGTGTGGGAGGAAACCGAAGATCTCGGAGAAAACCCACGCAGGTCACGGGGAGAACGTACAAACTCCTTACAGTGCAGCACCCGTAGTCAGGATCGAACCTGAGTCTCCGGCGCTGCATTCGCTGTAAAGCAGCAACTCTACCGCTAACCTCCAACTAAGCTGTGGCGATGCTAATAGAATGGATGAATGAATGAATGAATGAATGAATAAGTTTATTGGCCAAGTATGTGCATATACAAGGAATGTGCCTTGGTGCTCCGTTCACAAATGACAACACAAACATACAGTTCACAATTAAGAATAAAGCATAAACACATCAAAACAATAAGGATACAACATTACGGTCTAAACATGTGGGTGAAAATAAACCAGAGCAAAAAAGAGATTACAGACCTAATAGAGCTGCTGTTTTAGAGCACAATCACCCCTGACATTGGGTCTTGCACAGGAGAACATACATAGGAGTTTGTATGTTCTGTGATCATGTGGATTTCATGTGGTCCTTAATTTACTCACACATCCCAAAGGCATGGGGGTTGGTAGGTTATGTGGTCCGCTGTAAATTGCCCCAAGTGTGTCAGCAAATGCAGAATATGGGGGGAGTTGTTGGGAAAGTGGGAAGAATAAAAACAAGGATAAACGTGGGAATATCAGGTGGGTGACACAGACTCAGCGGCCGAAGGGTCTGTTTCTGTGCTATATGATTCTCCGATTCTATGACTCCTTGGTATCTTTTCCTTCTTCCTGATAGCAATCTATTTAGTTATTTTAAATGGTTGATTCCATTTCGGCTCCGGTGCCTGGATTCCAAAAACATGCTGCTGCATTTCTTTGAGGCTGCTATTTTCCGATGGAACTCCCCAAATAGTAAACCATCCTACACCAGGGATTAATCATATATAAAGCTTGCAAAGTTCTCGAGTTACAACTCACAGACGGCCCACACTCAAGTTTCAATGTTGAAAACACAGATGTTTCTTAAATGATTTCATTACTTCTGTTCAGCAGGGAATGGCACAAGAAAATTCTTTAGTTCAGATATATTAAATGTCGAGGAGGCAACCTGCTTATTGTTACTGATCACAGATAGTCCTTACAACCAGGTTATCGTAGAGTCGTACAACACAGAAACAGGCCCATCGCCCCACTGAATCCATGCTGAACATCAACCATTCATCTATATACTAAAACTCTCATTTGTTTGTTTGTTTGTTCTTGAACTGCAGCCAAAATGGTACACGATAGCGCGACAATTGTAGGCCCACCTTACTCACCGTCGTCCCTTTGGTGCTAATGGAAGTTGTTTCATTGAAATCGGTGTTATATTTTTTAAATTATTCACATTTTAAAGTTTAAATCTATCTCCTAGGGAGGGAGGGAGGGGGGAGGGAGGGAGGGAGGGGGGTGGAGGGAGGATAAGGGGGTTGAGGGGGGTGGAGTGGGGAGGAGGGAGGGAAAGGGGAGGGGCGTGGAGGAGGGAGGGGGGAGGAGAGGGTGCTGCACCAATGCAGGAGAGGCTTGGGCCCAACAGGTCCACTTGGTCTAGTTTACACTAAACCTATATTAATCCCATTCTTTTTTTAGCAGAAGTAGTACTAATCAGAATTTCTGCAGGATGTGTTCCGGGTTAGTTGTCCTCTTGTGACATGTTTACTGCTGAAGTTAAGTCGAGTGTCATTATGAACAGGCACAAGAGCAGTTCAGAATCTCTCTTCCTCGCTGCCTGCCAATTAATTTCATTTGTGTTCTCTACTGGATGCTTGCCAGTTGAACTTGTCTTTTAACCCCCCCACTGTCGTGTGTCACTGGAAAGCCACTGGGTGAGACTGAAGGGAGACAATAAATAAGCGGTAAATATGCATCCGACACCCACAATGGGCTGACCTATAAACAAAACACAAGCTTCCTGTCCAGATTATCATCGAGATTTCCCACGCAGGGGACTTCCTCTGTAAGGTCTGAAGATCAGGAGGGTAATCCACAACACCGCTGAGTTCTCCTTTTTAGTTTTTGTTTAGTTTTAGCTTAGTTTAGAGATACAGCGCGGAAACAGTCCCTTCGGCCCACCGAGCCCGCGCCGACCAGCGATCCCCGGCACATTAACACTACCCTACACACACACACACTAGGGGAAATTTACACTTATACCAAGCCATTTAACCTACAAACCTGTACGTCTTTGGAGGGGGAAACCGAAGATCTCGGAGAAAACCCACGCGGTCAGGGGGAGAATATACAAACTTCACACACCCGTAGTCGGGATGGAACCCGGGTCACTGGCGCTGCAAGCGTTGTAAGGCAGCAACTCTCCATCTGCGCCACCATGCCGCCCTTTTATCTCAATTCATTCTTAGCAATTTAGATAACTCCCACTCCTACTCAGTCAAGTCATCATCTTTTAGTACTCAAGCAAGACAATTGCTCTTCAGCTCAGACAAGAAGCCTTTTCCCTCAGATAACATTGCATAAGTTATGAGGTTAATTGAAAGAAGCTGGATGAATAAGAAACTTCACTCTAAATCTTGTATCTCGATTTCCTTATATACTGTTTAACATCCACAATTCCATTGCAACATCAGTTAAGTGTGAAGGTTTCCTTAAACAAAGTTGTATTTTCCCCTGGAGGTGGAGAGAGCTCTAAATTCATAACTCAGTCAAAATTGAAAGCATTTTTTTTTACTCCCTCTAGATTTTGCACGACGTTTACATTTTTCCTACGCGTTAAAGTGAGGAAAAAACACAAACGTGGATTGAGGTGAGCAATTTTGCCCTCGCAAGTGCTAACTTGATAAGAAAGTTGGCCAAAGCATAGGAAAACATTCGCAAATGTTATGTTACAAATCATCTGGTTATTGCTGGCTTGGCAGGGTATGCCGGTTACATGGCTGTGATCAGTGCTACCACAGAGAATTACTTGACACAATCAGCCTAATTTATTTTCCAATTCCTGAGTGTGTTCAGGCTTCAGACCTCAGAATGTGATTGTACTCAGCATATTCTCGTGATTAAACTGATTAAAATCCAAATCCTAAGCAGCGTTTCATGGCCGCGCGCACTTTACAGCCTGTAGGTGTGTACAAGGCAGCCGGTGGCTTCAGACTTTGCTTCACTTAACTCCACGAAATCTGGAACAAATTTGGTCTTTGCAGACTGCTCAGCTTCCCGGTGAGAGAGGGAGGAAGTTAAGCCGGAAGCCCATGTGACGGGCATTCCCTCCCTCCCCCCGCCACCTCCCCCACCCCTCCTCCCCGACCCTGGTCATCCTACCAGTTCAGTTCCACTGTTCACATCGTCGTATTCCTTCGTTATCACCTCTGCCCCAGCCAACATAGACAATAGGTGCAGGAGTAGGCCATTCGGCCCTTCGAGCCAGTACCGCCATTCAATATGATCATGGCTGACCCTCCAAAATCAGTACCGCCAGTCCTGATTTTTCCCCATATCCCTTGATTCCGTTAGCCCGAAGAGCTAAATCTAACTCTCTCTTGGCCATTATGTGCTCCCTCCTTCCTTGGACATCTGTACCTGCTACATTCTGGCCTTTTCTTATCTGCAGTTCCCTCCCCTCCCCTCTACATTCAGTCTGACGAAAGATCCCAACCCGAAACGTCACCCATCCTTTACCTCCAGAGATGCTGCCTAACCCCGTGAGTTACCCCAGCACTTTGTGCCTATGACATGTTTCCAGAACAGCTGCACTGCCTTGGGCCTTTTCTAGTCAGGTCAAGTTGAGTTTATTGTCATGTGCACAGGTACGGTGAGGTACAGGTACAATGGAAATCATGCTTGTGGCAGCATCCATCGCAGGCACATAGACTCAGACAGCACACAAAAAATAATTAATCATAAATCACGCATAACATTTCTAAAGGAAGATAGAGACACAAAAAGCAGGCAGCATCTCTGGAGAGAAGGGATAGGTGACATTTCGGGTCGAGACAGCAGACTGCCACAAAAACACTTTAGTGCAAAACTATAATTGAAAAACCATGTCTATGGTAGTGTAAGGGGTAGGGTGTAGTGTTCTGTTGCTGTGGATTAGAGTGCAGGTCGGTTCAAGAATCTGATCGATGTGGGAACGCTGCTGTTCCTCTACGTGGCAAGGTGGGTCTTCAAGTTTCTGCATCTACTGGGCGAAAGGATGAAGAAGGATCCACTCCTGCCGTGTTTGGTGTTGAAACTAGGCTAGAGCCTTTCTTCAGGACCCTTCTTCGGACAAATGTGAGAGTCAGAAGAAGGGTCCCGACCCGAAACATCACCCATCCTTTTACTCCACAGATGCTGCCTGACCCACTTGAGTTACTCCAGCACTCTGTGTCTATCTTCGGTATAAACCAGCATCAGCAGTTGCTTTCTACACAGTAAAATCAGGAGATTGTCTCTGGACAAGTGTTGATCATTTAAAGCTAAGATGGGGTGTATTTGTTTTTTAATCAATGGGCTGTAAATCTTTGGAATCCTTTACCCTGATGGGGGCTGCATGCTCAGTCACTGCGCAAGATGAAGGATGAGTTTGATGTATTTTTGGACATCGTGGTTTGGTGGATCACACAGGAGAGAGGACTTGATGCACAGAGTTGGAGTCATGGTTGATATACTGGATCAGCCATGAACTATGGCATAGACTGGAGGCACTGGATAACCTACTCGGTTTATGCTTCTTATGATCTCATTAGAAATAACCTTGTTGCATATGAATGTAATTATGCAGAATATTTATCCTAATTGGTTTCCTTTCACTAACAGGTTGCTTGGAGATGTGTGCTGTGGTTAGAGCTCATTAAATGGTTGGAACTTGTTTGCTTCCAGGATACATTTTTGCTGATGATAGACACAAAAAGCTGGAGTAACTCAGCGGGACAGGCAGCATCTCTGGAGAGGAGTGGGTGACTTTTCGGGTCGAGACCCTTCTTCAGACCCTTCTGGTTTCTCCAGAGATGCTGCCTGTCCCGCTGAGTTACTCCAGCTTTTTGTGTCGATCTTCAGTTTAAACTAGCAGTTCCTTCCTATAAATTTTTGCAGATGCTGTCATTAAACTATTTGCGCAAACGAAGGTATTTTTGAATCCTCATTCTTGATTTGCTAATGTTGTCATATTGAGGAACAAGAAAACCACACCCGTTTTGGTAAACCAAGTGGTACAGCAGAGGGTGGTGGTCAAAATAGTATATGTTCATTTAAAGGAGGTATTCCTTAAAGGGATTTTGTTCACAGTATTATTTGCCATGTCCCCTTGATAGCAGTCAGCGGAGCTGGCACGGAAAGAACTTAATCTTATCAGAAATTGTAAAGTCAGAATTGAGGGCAGCACAATGACGCGGCGATAGAGTTGCTGCCTCTCAGCGCCAGAGGCCTGGGTTCAATCCTGACTACGGGTGCTATCTATACGGAGTTTGTACGTTCTCCCTGCGACTGTGGGTTTTCTCTGGGTGCCACGGTTTACTTCCACATCCCAAACACGTGAAGGTTTGTCGGTTAAGTGGCTGCTGTAAATTGCCACTGATGTGTAGGATAGAACTAGTATACTAGTGATCGCTGGTCAGTGCGGTCTCAGTGGGCTTGTTCGTGTCCAGGATACATTTTTGCTGATGCTGTTTACGTCCGTTTCTACTCTGAACTAAACTAAACCAAACTAAAGAATTGAAAAGGATCAATAAGATTGTGCCTAAACGCAAGATCATGTCGTTTATTTTCCTGCACACTTAATTATTTGTGATGTTTTTGAACTTGTCTGAGCAAAATAACTGGAGGGCATTGCAAACCTTACTTTGCTGCTGGAATTGAGTTGCTTACGTTCGCCGTGACACTGACCTGCATCGATGAACGGGACAATTGTTTCATGTTCAGAGTCCTCCTCCTCTCCCACTGGTGGATTGAATCCTGGACCTCATGACTGAGCTGACGAGTAACAGCTTGCTTGTCAAAGTGTTTGATATGTTCCAAGGCTCCGTAGGTTGTAGTTAGATAATAATACCCTGAAACACAGCAAAATCTATCAACTCACACCATTTGTGTACAATTGTCAACGTCTTTATTTTATTCGAAAACTTTAATTTCATGTTTCATGTATTTTGTGTTTTTTATGACTGTTGGCAGATCAATTTCCCTCCTGGAATAAATAAAGTTCCATTGTATCGTATCGTATCGTATAAACTTTACTCAGAGTAAAAAAAATACAAAACAGGAACTGTGCAAAAATTCTTCCGACATTCTTGGAGGCTATGCGTACATTCGTTTGCGTCGTTTCGTAGCATTCACAAATTTCATTTTACCCGGAACCCTCGCCACTCATGTGGCCCCCTCCAGTGATATCCCTTCCCTCGTTTGAGGGGCATCTCCACCACACCCTGCCCCCCCCCAGTGAACAGCATCGGAAGGACCCTAGACCCTGGTTCTCCCCCACAGAGCCTTGCCGTTGGCTGTGCAATGCATAGGATAATTGTGTTACTTACCACGGATGTATTATTTAAAATATAGAGTTGCAATTAGTTTATCCTACTCCAAATCACCAGTAGTACAGGTGTAGTCATTCCTGCTATTACAGTTTGTGAACATTAATTTGTATGCACACACTTCTAAATTTGAATTGAATGTTCTAGGATCTCCCAAGGCTAGTTTACTTCCTGTCTTTTTGAGATTCTCTAAATACCTGATGTATCGTTTTGGAACTCTGAGGGCGGCAGGCTGGCACAGCGGTAGAGTTGCTGCCTTTCAGTGCCAGAGACCTGCATTTGATCCTGACTATGAGTGCTGTCTGTAGGGTATTTGCACATTCTCCCCGTCATCTGTGGCAATGAGTTCCACAGATTCGCCACCTCCTGGCTGAAGAAATTCTTCCTCACCTCCATTTTGAAGGTATGTTCTTTTATTCAGAGGCTGTGCCCTCTGGTTCTAGACTCTCCCATGATGGGGGAAACATCCTTTCTGCATCCACTCTATTTAGACTTTTCATTATCCAATAGGTTTTAATGAGATCCCCCCTTCATCCTTCTAAACCCCAACCCAGAGTCTTCAAAAACTCCTCACATGTTAACCCAATCATCCTCAAGATTATTCGATCAAAGTGAACAATGAAATTCGTACTTGTAGAGGCACAACAGATATGTAAACTTAGCACGCCGTAGATACCATTATAAACAATAAAAAGAAGTTCATTCTATAAAAACTAATAAACAATAATAGTGCAAAGGCAAAAACAATGCCCCCAAATCCTTAGTACAATCAAGGCAGTTTGAAGTTTAGTTGGATGCTTTTTGAATAAAGTTGTCGATAAAAGGAACTGCAAATATTGGTTAACAAAAAAAGATACAAAGTGCTGGAGTAACACAACGGGTTGGGCAGCATCTCTAAAGTTGCATGTTACTCAGATTTTCAAGACCATTGATTTTCAACAATACTGTAGGCACCGATGAATGCCACTGTACATCTGGGCCCTCTGTGCATTGCAGAGAGGCAGCTGCTGGTGATCTTTCTGCTGGCAAAATTAGACAGCTCGATGCAGGAAAAATGTTCCCGATGTTGGGGGAGTCCAGAACCAGGGGGTCACGGTTTAAGAATAAAGGGTAGGCCATTTAGGACTGATGACGAAAAAAAATTTCACCCAGAGAGTTGAGAACCTGCTGAATTCTCTGCCACAGAAGGCAGCGCAGGCCAATTCACTGGATGTATTCAAGAGACATTTAGATATAGTTCTTAAGGATAAAAGAATCAAGGGATATGAGGAGAAAGCATGAACGGTGTACTGATTTTGGTTGATCAGCCACGATCAAATTGAATGGAAGGTTCTATGTTTCTATGATGGGTATATGTAGGGAATGCCATTAATCATCGATGGTAAGTGAAGAGGGTGGGGTCGATAAGTCAGAGCAAAGCGGGAATATAAACGATGCCTCGTGTGGTATAATCCTTATTTTAATTTATTTCTTTAAAAAAAAAAATAGAAATGGGAACATTTAGCAAATCAAAACATGGTCAAAGCAGTGGTTCTATACATTGGAAAAGAAACCTGAAGTCATTCTGCAGACATGTGCAGTTTAGAAAAGAAAAGACAGGACATAGTCCAGAGTGTGTCCGTTTATTTGACTCACATTGATGCCACAAAGAGGAGGAGATTTGAGTCCTCCAGGCACAGAGTGAAGGCGTGATGCGATGAAGCTGTCATTTAGCTGAATGCGAGGTCTCAAGCTCCAAAAAACATGATTGGTGTGTCGAAGGAAATTTAAAGATCCACACCCGATCAAAGTCAGAGATAGGAACATGGATAGCAAAGTTCAGAAGGATATGGACCAAATGCTGGCAGGTGGGACTAGAGTAGATGGGGCATCTTGGTTGGCATGGGCAAGTTGGGCTGAAGGGCTTGCTCCCGTGCTCTATGACTCTATGAATGAACCATTAAGAATGGTGTTTCAACAACTGTACCATCAGCCTCACCCACAACCCTAGTACAGACACGGGTTCTTAAAATGGATCCAAATCTACTATTGATGGGAAGAAATTGCATAATCATTATCAAAAAGCAAATAATCTTGAAGGTCTGATTAATGATAGATGCTGCTGTGTTACTCCAGCACTTTGTGCCTTTATTTGTAAAGCAGAATCTGCGGTTCCTTGTGTCTACGACTTTTTCTTTTCATATACCAATGAAAAATAATTAATGAAAGCAGAAGTAATTGCAGATAAATTTATGGAGGGAAATTTGAATTGAGTTTGAGAATTGAGCCTGTGTTTTTACTAATCTCCGTTAGAGGGCTTGAGGCCGTTTATCCAAGAGCATTCCTACCTTCTCCTAAATGTAACGAAGGATCCAGTAACTCCATCATATATTCCACGTCCAGAAGTAGTGATGTCAAGTTGCTCCTCGCCAGCACATACATTAACACAGGGAGGAAGTCATCTGCACCATAAGACTTTGCTAAAACAGAAGTGGAATTGGAAAGTGGGTTTGCATCTTCCATACATCCACAAAGTTGTCACTAGATTTCTTCAGGAAGGACTAATGTTCAAAAATATCCTGATATCTTTCAGACGTACTTCATGGTCTTTGGATTTATATTTTGCACATTTTTTTTACACACAATTAACAGAAGCTTGGGAATCATCTCAAATGCACATTCTCAACGGCTTATTTGTTGTTAGAAACGTTTAAATTAGATTTCCATATCATTGTCACTTTTTAATTCCAATTGTGCACCTGACATCACCCATCCAGAATTTTCTTATCAGAAGCCGTGAATCTTTCAAACAGACACAAAAAGCTGGAGTAACTCAGCGGGACAGGCAGCATCTCGGGAGAGAAGGAACGGGTGATGTTTCAGGTCAGGACCCTTCTGGGTCACGGGATGTCTCGACCCGAAACGTCACCCATTCCTTCTCTCCAGAGATGCTGCCTGTCCCGCTGAGTTACTCCAGCATTTTGTGTCTATCTTCGGTTTAAACCAGCATCTGCAGTTCCTTTCTGCACAGCCTTTCCAACATGTTTAATGTCTTATCTGTATATAAGTTACAAATATATAGTTATATCAGTTTATAAATAAATTATACTTGTGAATCCAGAAGATACTGAGGGTATTTCCCCAAATCTCCATCCGGTTTACTGTTCTGTGATTTTCTGCAGCATAATCTCCAGATCCATGATCTGACATAATCTAACATAAGTATTTACAAAGCTATTCCAGCTAGAATAGCTCTCTTTAGTCAGAGGGTGGTGAATCTGTGGAAACTTTTATCACAGAAGGCTGTGGAGGCAAAGTCAGTGGATATATTTAAGGCGGAGATAGATAAATTCTTGATTAGTACAAGTGTCAGAGGTTATGGGGAGAAGGCAGGAGAATGGGGTTCGATGGGAGAGATAGATCAGCCATGATTGAATGGCGGAATAGACTTGATGGCCGAATGACCTAATTCTGCTTCTATTGCTTATGACCTTATGACACGATGAATACATGAAATTTTATGCTTTGTTCCATCATGTTTAGGTGAGATTTTAATGACCCAACAAACCCTGTTTCCTCCCCCTATCATATTATTTGCATGGATTGTAAATTGTAACTCCATCAGATAAATGTGTTAAATAAAATGGATTTTAAATGAGAACATTGAATTATTTTGTTTATATTTCAGCGTCTAACTAAATTGTATGTTCCAAATTAAACATGGTACTCTGATAAATGTTCAAAGCATTAGCTGAATTTTTGCTTTTTCATAAGTTCAAGGAGCAGAATTAGGCCATTTGGCCCATCGGGTCAACTCTGCCATTCAATCATGGCTGATCTATCTTTCCCTCGCAACCAAAATTCTCCTGCCTTTGCCCCATAACCCCTGACACCGTTACTAATCAAGAATCTGACAATCTCCACCTTACAAATACCCATTGACTTGGCCTCCACAACTAGGGTTGCCAACTTTCTCACTCCCAAATAAGGGATGAAAGGTGACGTCACCGCCCCGCGCCCCACGTGACCTCACCCAGCCAGCGGCCACGTGCTCCCGCTCCACCAATGGCGGCTGCCTGGGCCTAAACTGTCCGGGCCTACAGCGGCCCCCGGGCCTACAGTGCCCACCCGGGCCTAATACGGAACAAGGGCGGTCCCGTACGGGACAAACCAATTTAGCCCAATATATGGGATGTCCCGGCTAATACGGGACAGTTGGCAACCTTATCCACAAGCGTCTGTGGCAATGAATTCTACGTCTGCGATAATCCTTCAATGTGCTTCTTTTTTCAACTGGTATTATCACATCACGGCTGATCTATCTTTCCCTCTCAACCCCATTCTCCTGCCTTCTCCCCAGAACTGCTGACAACTGTACAAATCAAGAATCTATCAATATCCACCTTTTAAAAAAACCCTCTTTTAATGAAGAGAAAACTTCATATTCCTAAGTGTACAAAACGCGCAAATCGGAAAATTGCAGATGCTAATTTAGTTTTAAAATAGACATTGGACAAGTGTTTTTGATGAATGCCTCATGTAATGGGTCCTGAATTAATTTCTGCTCCATTTTATTCAGCATTGTGCGGTTAAAAAACCCAGGAGAATATTGCTTGCAACTCATAACAAAGGGGTACAAGGTCAACTATTCTTTCTTGAAAGCTGGATACATTTGGAAAACAGAACTGCTTAATGAGATGCCTCCAAGTTATTGTCTACAGTCAGAAATAGAACTCTTTTCAAATTAGTTCACTAGGAAGTCTTTAGAGTTCAGCATCACTAGGCTTGCAAATAAGCAAACCCACGTCCCTTATGCTCAGTAGAATTTCCCTAGTTTTCTGCTGATGTGAATCTCCATAGTATTTTAATGCCTTCACAGATTGGTCTGGAACTGTAATCATGAATTTGTGTGCTAAATTCACCGATGTTTCAAAAAGCAATGACGGATGATTCATTGGAAAAGAGTGCATTAATTTGATGTGGGATGCAAAAATAGGCATTTCACAGATGAGCCAATTCCCTCAATTCCTGTCTGGTATGGAAATCGCCTGAAGGCTGTACTTAGCATAAAAATAGAATTTAATTAAACTCGTACCAAGATTCTTAAGTAGCTAAACAGATAGAAATTACAAAACCAAGACAGCAACATCTTTAAGGTTATTTCTTCCAGACTCTCTAGAAAACAAGATTATCAAAGCAGACATGAAGTGAAACATGAGCTGTGGCTCACTAATGCACTTCCAAGTCCACTCAAGTACCAGCCAAGTTTGAATACACTATTTTGTATGTTCAAATTGAAATTGCCAGCTAAATTGTATGTTGTTGAAGTATGGTTGTTGGGGCAACACGGTGGCACTGTGGTAGAGTTGTTCCTTTACAGCGCCAGTAACCCAGGTTCGATCCTGACTATAGCTGCTGTCTGTATGGAGTTTGTACGTTATCCCTGTGACCACGTGGGTTTTCTCCAGGTGCTCCCACATTCCAATGAAATGCAGGTTTGTAGGTTAATTGGTGTTTGTAAAAACGTTGCTCCTAACTGGGATAACATAGAGCTAGGGCATGGGTGATCATTGGTCAGCACGCACTCCGTGGGCCACTAATGCATCTGCTTCAACCACTACACTGGGCAGCATATTCCAGGCATTCACCACGCCTCTGTGCAAGAAACCTGCCCTGCATTTCTCCTTTAAACTTTACCTCTCTCACCTTAAACTGTGCCCTCCTGCGACCTTTGGGTTTCCAGAGAAAACAAGATAATTCTGTTTAACCTTTCCCTGTGGCTAATACCCCATAATCCAGGCTTCATTCCAATAAACTTCCTCTGCCCCCTTTCCAAAGTCTCCACATCTTAGTAATGGGGTGACCAGAAGTGCACACACTACTCCAAAAGCGGCCTAACCAATATCCTCTAAAGCTACTATGATAATTGGCCATCATCATCTCTGAACTAAGGTAATCAAAGGCAACACCTGTTTTCATAAGTTCATAAGTTCTAGGAGCAGAGTTGGGCCATTCGGCCCATCAAGTCTACTCCGCCATTCAATCATGGCTGATCTATCTCTCCTTCTCAACCCCATTCGCCTGCCTTCTCTCCAGAACCTCTGACACTCTTACTAATCAAGTAGGGGTATCTATTGTATTGAGCCTGTGATGCTGTTTCCCACAAATGTTCGCTGGTATTTTATCGGCGCTGGGCTAAAATTATTGATTAAAGAGAATGGTTTTCGAATGCATCCTAAATAAAAGCAGAGATTTGATCATTTTCTCACAAAACACAAGTGACTGTGAAGAGTCGGGTTACGGCTGACTCTGGTCATTTGTGAATGGAAATATTCATCCACTCTGACCACAACCCCCAATAAATCCATGATACATTACTCTTGATATACATTAAATAAAACTGATCCGCTTTGAGCAACAGTTACACATTACTTGGAAATTGGTCATTCAACTCAATTTGTTTACTTTCTATTACAGCATGTGCATCTAATCATATTTACTCAAACTCTTTCCAGATCTCTTTATCTTTCATTTCAATTGATTCAATTTAATATTGAATATTGACAGTTTCTGACTCGATCAGTAACCCCAGAAGTGAACTCCACAATGAGGTGAATCAGACACCACCCTGGCTTATGGTAGGATGATTCAGAAGCCAGATAACAGAGGGGATGAAGCTGTTCCTGGGTCTGATGGTGCACGCTTTCAAGCCTCTGTATCTTCTGCCTGATAGGAGCAGGGAGGAGAAGGAATGACTAGGGTGTCTTTGATTGTGTTGCCTGATTTTCAGAGACGGCATGAAGTGTAGATATGGTTAATGGTGAGTAGTTCCTCTTTAGTCAGTGGTGAATCTGTGGAATTCTTAGCTACAGAAGGCTGTGGAGGCCAAGCCAGTGGATATATTTAAGGCCGAGATTGATAGATTCTTGATTAGTACGGGTGTTAGAGGTTATGGGGAGAAAGCAGGGGAATGGAGTTAGGAAGGAGAGATAGATCAGCCATGATTGAATGGCGGAGTAGACTTGATGGGCCGAATGGCTTAATTCTGCTTCTATCATTTATGACATGGTCTTGTGATGCGGTCTGTGGTGACACAACTCTCTGTAATCTCTTGCAATCTTGGACAGAGCTGTTCCCCAACTAAGCTGTGATGCAACCCGGCAGTATGGTTTCTATGGTGCATCTACAGAAGTCTGTAAGAGCCGCTGGAGACATTTGACTCAAGAGTCATGTAACCATAGGGCAAGACAGACACAAGGTTAAAACAAACACTCATGTGCTTGAGACACCACAAACGTGTTATGATTTCTTTCTCCCTTTAGCTCCCCTTCTGTCTTTATACTCTTCTCTTTTCCTTTTCCAATTTCCACAAAACCCATTTCTCTGGGTGAGTCAAGCTGTGAGTGAGCCCTTTGAAACTTTCCCTGCCCCGTATTCCCATCTGTTTTCCATTGCGCTATTTCCCCTATTATATTCCAGGACGTATCTATGTTAGGGCCAGTAGAGACGATAGCTTCAGAAACCATAAAAGGAGAGAGAGAAAGGGATGACAACTGGAGTGAAAAGAACTTGGTGTAAACCAAGCTTCGTACACATACTTGAATAACAAACCTCTGGCAAAGAACCCCGAACAATAATTCACAGCAGCATCCTGCTAACATTCATAAATTGCACAACATTTTCTGCTCAACGTTTCCCTGTGATCAGAAACACTTTCTGCCTTGGTTCTCACTGTTAATCATCAGTAAAAAAGGGATCCCACATCAATGAAAATTCTCTTTTTGTTGTGGGATGCCTGGTTGATCTTCAGAAGAGGAATGGAAAAGATGGATTTAATCTTCCTAATGCCTGCTTTTCATACCAACAATAGGGCCTTTTGTGCCCCAGTCTAATACATTTTATAAAGAAATATACAATTCCTCTTTTACTTGCATATTGGAGCCACAGAGCCGTACAACACAGAAACAAGCTCTTCGGCCCAACTCGTCCACCCCAACCAAGTTGCCTAACTAAGCTAATCCCACTTGCCTGTGCCAGGTCAATTTACCTCCAAACCTTTCCTTTCTATATTCTTGCAATGTTAATGTGTTGCAAAGGAAAAATAAAGCATATTTTATGTTGATCAACGTTTTTACAAAGTCATTTCTTCACAGGATGCTGTGGATTTTGCACGATTGACAGTAGTTCAGTACAGGCATATCAAGTAAGGTTGATTTCCTGTGCTACATCAGATCTACTGCTAACACTATATATGATGAAATTCAATACAAGTCAAAAACTCGGATGTAGGCAGCACACAGTTGAAAAGTGAAACACTATTTCACTAACAATTTTTTTACCCGTTAATCCTTAGATATCCTTTCAAAACAGTAATGCTTTGGATGATTTAGGAACATCTTTTCCCCTCTGGTGTGATATAGTTCATAAGTCACAGGAATAAAACGAGGCCATTCGGCCCATTGAATCTACTCCGCCATTCAATTATGGCTTATCTATCTTTCCTTTTTAATCTCCTTATCCTGCCTTCTCCCTGTACTCTTTGACACCATCACTAATCAAGAACCTGTCAATCTCCACTTTAAATATGTTTAAAGGTATCTTGCGAAACCCCAGACTGCGGGGACTATTTGAAGCCTGGAGTATATTGTATGGGAGGGGTGACCTGAATGGGTTTTCTCCAGGTGCTCTGGTTTCCTCCCACACCAAAGACGTACAGGTTTGTAGGTTAATTGGCTTGGTAAAAATTGTAAATTGTCCCTCGAGTGTGTAGGATAGCAGTGTGCGGAGCTCATTGGTCGGCATAGACTTGGTAACCCGAAAAGACCTGTTTCCACACTGTAATTCTGAACTAAAAAATTAAACTTCAACCCCTTAGAAAGACAATGTAATAAACAATGGAGAATAAGGAAACAGAAGAGGTGTTAAATAAATATTCCGTTTCTGCTTTTGTACTAAAAGGAACCAAACAATGTCTAAAAATAGGAGTTGACCAGAAACAAATGTAGTGAGGAAATTAAATAATGCCATCTTTAAAAAAATTGCTTCAGAATCTTTTAAATCAGCCAAATTTTTCTTTCAGTATCACTGCCTTATAATGGTGTGGAAATCCAGGTGAGATTGGTTAAAAAGAGTGGAAGCAAACAACAGAGTCAAGATGATTGGGTTTTTTTCAAACTGGAAAGCGTATTAGTGGGGTCAATCGTGGCTTGAGGGAGGGGATTCAGCTGTTTAAGATCTGTTTTCTAGAGGTGGTGTTTTGTTTTAAACAAAGGAAGGTCCATGGCTTTTGTGAGTTTTATATAACAGTGTGTTTTTGCACTGTGCTACCATATATGAATGAGGCCCTTAAGATTAAAAAAAAAGCTGATGCTGGAAATCAGAAATAAAAGCAGAACAGGCTGGAAATACTCAGTCAGTCAGGCGTCAACTGTAAGTATAAGTAAGTATAAGTAACTATAAGTAAGTGATGCAGCAATTAATGTGCAGTTTCTTTGGTGTTCACAATGTGGCAGCTTCAGTGGTGAAACCCCTGCTGAGTGGATCACTGCTTTGCAAAGCACTCTATTCAGTCCGTAGGGGTGACCTTGGGCTTCCTATTGCCTTTCTATCCCACTCCAATTCTGACCTATCTGTCTGTTGCTTCTAGCACTTGCACGACAAGGCCCAAATGCAAGCTGGAGGAACAGCACCTCATCTGGGCACAATGCAGCCTTTGAGAGTCTAATTAATTCTCCAAGTTTAGACAACTCATTTTTTCTGTCATAATTGGCCATTTATGCTGCATCATACATTGTGGTAGAAGACACGGAGTGCTGGAGTAGCTCAGTGGGTCAGGCAGCATCTCAGGAGAACATGGATTGGCGACATTTTGGGTCAGAACCCTTCTTCAGACTGAAGAAGGAACTGATCAGTCTGAAAAAGGGTCCTGACCCAAAACATCACCTATCCATGTTCATCATAAGTTATAGGAGCAGAATTCAGCCATTCCGCCCAACAAGACTACTCTGCCATTTAATCGTGGTTGATCTATCTTTCCCTCCCAACCCCATTCTCCTGCCTTCTCTCCATAACCCCTGACACTCATACTAATCAAGAATCTATCAATCTTCACCTTACAAATATCCATTGGCTTGGCCCCCACAGTCTTCTGTGGAAGTGAATTCCAGATTCACCACCCTCTGACTGAAGGATGACTTCTGAGATACTGCCTGATCTGCTGAGCTAGTCCAGCACTCTGTGCCTTCTTTTATAAACCAGCATCCTCAGTTCCTTGCTTTTTCATACGTTGTGATATTGGCTTAGTGCTTTATTCACCATTAGTGCAGCCTGGCCTGCTGGACTTGTCCTGCAGCTCTGCTTAGACAACACCAAATGCAGACAAACAAGCATAAAACCATCTAAAAGTCCCAATAACTCATTTGACCTGATCTCAGATATTCCCGTTATCCTCTCCATTCTTCCTGCCACCTTCTCTGCAACTTAAACATACCATTTTTATCTTCTCTCCCAAATGTCATGAAGAATAACTGACTCTATTTTCCTTTCTACAGCTGCCTGACCTGTAGAAAATTTCCACAACTTTCGTTTTTTATATTGCAACTATATTTTATATTGCAACTATCATGGAGCTATAGGTTGGCTGTTTACCAATCAAAATCATGTGGGCTATTTCCAACTTCATCAGCTTGGGGACAAAGTGATGGAGTTGATCCACTCTCTGCTCCCAAAGGCAGAGACATTGAGCATGAACAAGGCCCATCGGCCCGCCTAGTCCGCACTGACCATGAAGCCTCTGTTTACACTAATCCTGCATTCATCCCATTTTATACTCCCACATTTCCATCAATATCCCCCTGGATTCTCACACTTACCTACACACTAGATGCAAGTTCCAGTGGCCAATTAACCAACCAACCTGCACACCCTTAGGTTGGAAGGTTAATTGGCCACTGTAATTTGCATCACATTTGTGGAAGAAAACCGTAGCATCCAGAAGAGACCAATGCAGTCACAGAGAGAACACGCAAACTCCACACAGGGAGCACCTGAGGTCAGGAGTGAACCAGCTCCACTGGTTGAAACCTCTGAGGTTATTGTGAACTCTGACCATCTCTCCGACGTCGAATTGTGATATTGAAAATAATCTGTATCCACCAATATAACCCATGGAGTCAGAGTGATACAGTGTGGAAACAGGCCAACACTGACCAAAGTGTCCCATCTACACTAGTCCCACTTGCCTGCATTTGGCCCGTATCCCTCTAAACCTGTCCTGTGCCAACAGGTGCTAAAGCAGATCTTACTGAAATATAGAATTGTGAAAGTTCTTACCATTATTTCCAGCCGCCATGGAATCATAAATCATTTTGCAGGACTTGAGCAGGTGGGTGACCTTCTTGTCTGGGGAGTAGGTCTGGTGCATGATGCTGAGCTTCTGCTGGATCTTCTCAAGGACACTTATGTCTGGTACACTGGTGGTCACGCCCAAATCGGTGGTCGTTGTATTCAGCACTACCTGCTGGTTTTCTTTCAGAAGCTTCAGATCGCCATTTTTGGAATGAATTTCTTTTAACTGGGTATTGATGTTGTCCATTAGGGGCTTCAGAACACACTTACACAAAGCTGCTTCCACAATGGCCTCTGAAATGGACAAGATGAGTTTTCTTTAGTCAGGCAATGTGCACCGTTCAATGATGAAAGATTTACTATGATCAGTACATTATATCTAACACATTTCCCCGGATTCTCGCACTCACCTACACACTAGATGCAAGTTACAGTGGCCAATTAACCTACCAAACTGAACACTCTTAGGTTGATAGGTTTATTGGCCACTGTAATTTGCATCTAGTACTGTGAATAGCATCTAGAATTTGCATCAAGTACTGTGAATAGCATCACCTTTGTGGCAGGAAACCGTAGCATCCAGAAAAGACCAATGCAGTCACAGAGAGAACATGCAAACTCCACACAGGGATACCGGAGGTCAGGAGTTGACCAGCTCCACTGGTTGAAACCTCTGAGGTTATTCAGTGACCTCTGACCATCTCTCCAACATCAGATTGTGATATTGAAAATAACCTGTGCAATCTGTATCCACCAATATAACCCATAGAGTCATACAGTGTGGAAACAGGCCCTGAAGAGTTTTCTTTAGTCAGGCAATGTGCACCGTTCAATGATAAAAGATTTACTATGATCAGTACATTATATCTAACACATTTCCCTCACACATTATATTTTGATAGCAACTATTTTCCCTTGGCCATCGAACAATTCCCCATCACAATAATTGACAGTTTTCCAGTATTTAGTTGAAATAAGGCACAAAAAGCTGGAGTAACTCAGCGGGGCAGGCAGCATCTCTGGATAGAAGGAATGGGTGACGTTTCAGGTCGAGACCCTTCTTCAGACTAGAAATAATTTAGGTTTATAAATTGTAAAATGGGAATGGGCTGTGTGTTTTTAGAAATAACAGGCATAGGGTTTTTTTCTACTAATCCTGCAATGAGACCTCTAGGCCATATTTATTTGGCTTTCAAGTTGTTGTTGAAAGGCTAAAGATAAATTTTGATTGCAGCTTAACTTTCATGATCATATGCCTAAAGGACACTTCAGTATGAAATATCCAATGCAAGGCTATGTTTGTTGGAAATACAATGTTCAGTTTCCTCACTTGTTAAATGGTACTGAGGATTTGGAAGGAATGAGGAGGGAAGATTAAATATCAATTTATTTATTCAGATAGACCCAAATAATAATGCTTCAGAGATTAGAAAGTCAGGAGAAAGTGGGTGCTGTCTGTACGGAGTTTACACATTCTCCCATGAGCTGTGTGGGTTTTCTCCGAGATCTTTGGTTTCCTCCCACACTCCAGACGTACAGGTTTACAGGTTAATTGGCTTTCTATAAATATAAATTGTCCCTAGTGTGTGTAGGATAGTGTTAATGTGGTCAGCGCGGACCCGGTGGGCTGAAGGGCCTGTTTCCCCGCTGTATCTCTAAAACGAAAAACTAAAAAACAATTTCTATTATACATATTAATGAGACCAGAGACTCTCTTTACAAATATTGTGTTTTGTAATTTAGATTTAGGGATTTTAGCTTTCTTTAACAAGAGGATCGTGAACCTGCAGAAAGGATGGAAGCTTTGCCTTTGTGAAACCTGATGCACTGAGGCTTTCAATTGAAACTTGGATCTGATTCAGGGTGTGACTGAGTTCACCTGCTTCACGAGGTAAGCACCTTCAAATGCCAATCAGAACCAAGACGATCACCCGGGCTACTTTAAAAAAAATATATCTAAAAGATCTTCTCAGCAGTGGTTGTTTCTCTTCTTATCCCTCCCAACAGATCACATGATTTGAATAAGGTGGGATGTGATGCACTCAACACTGGGCATTTATGAAGATGTTGCCAGGACAGGACAGGCCTGAGCTCTAGGGAGAGGTTGGGTGATCTTATAGAGAGATGTATGAGGTGAATACATAGTTCATGAAAGGAATACATAGGGTAAATGCACCCTGAGTCTTTTACCCAGAGAAGGAGAATCAAGAACCAGAGGACATAGGTTTAAGGTGAGGGGGGGACAATTTTATATTTTTAAATTCTTACTTATTGGCAGGATGTAGGCATTTCTAGCTAAGCCTAAATACTACTGGACTGAGTGGTGTGCTTGGCTGTTTCAAAGGTTTAGTTTAGCTTAGTTTAAGTGTAGTTTGGTTTAGTTTAGTTTAGTTTATTGTCACATGTACCGAGGTACTGTGAAGATTTTTTTTGTTGCGTGCTATCCATTCAGCGGAAAGGCTCTACATAATTATAAACAAGCTGTACTGTCACAGGATAAAGGGAATAATGTTTAGTGGAAGATAAAGTCCAGTAAAGTCCTATTAAAGATAGTCTGAGGCTCTCCAGTGAGGTAGATGGTAGCTCAGGAACCGCTCTTTAGTTGGTGATATGATGGTTCGGCTGCCTGATAATAGTTGGGAAGAAACTATTCACTGGATCTGGAGGCATACACTTCTGTACCAACTACCTGATGGGAGAGGGGAGAAAGCTATATCGGTGGCTTTGGAGTTACATTAAGACCAGACTAGGTATGAATTCTAAGATTTACTTTCCTGAAGGACTTTAGTAGACCAGATCGGTTTTACAACAATCCACTAGTTTCATGATTGTCATTATCAATGTTAACTTTCTATTCCAGATTTATTCAATTGATGATTTTAAATTTACCAACACGTGGAAGTCAAATTCCACATCACCAGATCATTCTTTTTTTGCACGCGATCACCCGATTGCTGTAGTCTAAAATTGACTTGACTTTCATTAAAATTCCCCTTTAATTCATGCAGGGGACATACTAGATTTCCGCCTGATATATTAAAAAGAATAAAGTCAATCGTTACCTAGTTTATCTTCAGACTGATACGTTGAGTCTATAATTGAGGTCAGCTCTGTGCTCTGTAACAAGTAGCTTTTGAGCTGTGTCATCATCTGTCGGATCTCCTGCAACATTTCTGTGCTTGCTGTCTGATTGCCCATCATTTCCAGAGTGTAGGCTCGATAATCCTGGATCAACTGACCAAAGTAGGAACCCTTCTCCTGAGCAAGTTCTGCTACTTTCCTCAGAATCTTTCTGTCCGTGGAACGGAAGGCATTCAAAACGTTGGTCAGTGCCATCATGGACAACCTGTTTCTAGCCTTGCCCAGCATCACCGATTGGCGTTGCTTCTTCACTTGCGGTGGGGTATTCGCCGAATCCACCTCTTCCTCGGTGCTGCTGGTTGAATAAGAGTCTATTTCTGCAATGGGGCTGAGGACAGTACTGTCAGGAGAGTACAGGGATACATCAGTAAGTTTCAACTCATTGAGGTTCCATGGTTCAACCGATCTGCTGTCAGCACTAGTTAAGCTTTGGGCTGAGGAGTCTGAAGCATCTTCTGACAAATCCTTCACCGTCTCTAACTTGGGCCTCGCTGGCATTTTGCTTTCCTCATCTGCAACAGTGTTTTCTTGTTCAGCTACTTTCCTGGCAGTTTTCTTCCTCCTGGGAGGAGCAATGGGTGCTGACTGGCACGGTGGATTCTGATGCTCAGTGCCGGGCCCAACAGGGGTGCTATTATTTATATCACAATCAACATTTGTGGTTCCCTCACTCACCAACACGTTCTGCTCACTCGTTATGCAACTTTGATCTGATAGCTCGTCACTCTGCGCGTCGTCACAATTGCCGTGTGCCGTCTCCTCGTTCTTGTGGCCTGCAATGTCTGTGGGCTGCTTCTCTAAAGGCCGACGCCTCGGTGGGACTGGTGGCAAGTGGTCGGGGTGGTCCATTTTAACGCCCTCGGGCCCTATTTCCACGTTTTTCCTCCCAAGTTCTTTTATCGGCTCGGCGAAACTCTCTCGCTTCTTTGTGATGCAGACTTCTGCATTTTTCTTGGGCTCTCCACCCTGTGGCGACTGATCACTGCCCCGGCATACGTCAGACATCGCAGCGGTCACCTCCGATGGCTTTGGACGGGGAGGCAGGGGTGGAGGTCTCCTCACCTTTAGATCCCTGTTACTTGCTGGGCTTGAGCCTTGCTCTGGCGGTGGCACAGATGGAGGGGCAGCACTGCAGTATTCTTTTATAAATACAGGATTGACAAACCACAGCTTGTCATTTCCTGCTGACAATTCAATCTCACATGAGCACGTACTTTTGACAGTAGCCAAATATGGAGCAGCTGCCAAGTTATGAGTCTGCTGATTAAAAACGATCAAGTCTTTCGAAACTTTCGAATTCCTTTCTTGATGCCCTCTGTTTATATAAGAAGTCCAAAAATCTAAAGCAGAGAGAACAATTAGAAGTGAGATTGTACACGCAAAAGGACATATTATAAGTTGCTCTTTAGTCCACGATAAGTACTGATTAAAAAGAGTTGGCGTTCTATTGATTATACATAGTTATCAATTTCCTTTACATTTTTCACTGCTTACATCTATGAAAACCTAAATACGTCATTGATATTCATTGCATTCAGATTTCAAAACTGTTGAACCTCAACACATGGGACTGACGTTTGCAGAGTTGGAGTGTGAGCAGTTTGTGCAGTTTTCAATTTCCCATCTCATCAGTAGGAGTAAAAAACCTAGTGCACCATGAATTGGGCACAGGGATCTCAATTTTCACATTAGTGGTACGGTTGCACAGTGATAGAGTTGCTGCCTTACAGCACCAGAGACCTGGGTTTGATACTGACTGCGGGTGCTGTCTGTACGGAGTTTGTACGTTCTCTCCTGTGATCGCATGGGTTATCTCTTAGACCTCCGGTTTCCTCCCACACTCCAAAGACGTACAGGTTTGTAAGTTAATTGGCTTCTGTAAATTGTCCCTAGTGTGCAGCATAGTGCCGGTGTACGGGGTGATCGGTGGTCGGCGTGGACTCGGTGGGCCGAAGGGCCTGTTTCCGCGCTGTATCTGTAAACTAAACTAAATTCAAACATTGAGATGGCGTGTCTGTCAAATTAAGAACAAAGAATGCAACTTTTTACATCCAGGCAAGCTACAACGAACCACAAGATCCTCATTTTGATGCACAGTTGTTATTTCCCTTTTTAAATGTGTTAAGGTGATTTCCATAGCTTTCTCACCTGCTCACCTGAACTATGGCAGAAGAGCCACAGAAATTCCAACAAAAGCCATACCATTTGGCAAAACGTTCCTGGCTTTTAATGACCTGTGCACCTAAGTGCGGTGAATAGGCAGCAAAGCCACATTTTGGATTGTACCCCAACATGTTTCTGGGGCTCCATGATAATCAGAATATTCTATTATTATTATTAGCTTTTAGCTTTGTCAAATGAAGTAATTTTGGTTGAGGCAATGATGTTTGGGAGAAGTACATAAGATATAGGAGTACGAGCAGGTAGCCTAGGCCTTTGCGTCTGTTCCACCCTAATTATCTTCTTGATTCCCATATATCCAAAAATCTATCAATTTTTGTTTTGAACGACTACAATGACCAAACATCTGAGATAGACACAAAAAGCTGGAGTAACTCAGCAGGACAGGCAGCATCTCCGAAGAGATCTTGGGTCAAGACCCTTCTTCAGACTTCATGACTAAACATCTGCTGCCCTCCAGATGAGAAAAGTATTGCTCTACGAGGGGAAAAAAGTTCCCTTTATCCCACTCGTAAACAACCTACACTTTATTCTGACTGTGACCCTTGGATCATTCTTCTTTCAAGGGAATCTTACTCCTGCAACCCAAACACCATCAGAATTTGGTAGATTTCAAATAAATATCTAATTCTTCTGAACTCCTACAAATTCCACTCAATTCCTCAACTCCTATTCCACTCAATCTTTCCTCTTCGAGCAAACTCAATTCGCTGGCACCAGCCTAATGAATCTGTTACATTATCTCTCTGTTTAGCATATCATTTATTGGGTACGGAAACCTGTGCACAATATTCCAATTGCAGTCATAAGGTCGTAGGTGATAGGAGCAGAATTAGGCCATTCGGCACATCGTCCACTCCGCTATTCAATGATCTATTTCTCCCTCCTAACCCCATTCTCCTGCCTTCTCCCCATAATTTCTGACACCTGCACTAATCCTGTCTTACCACAGGACCAAATAATTGCATGAGATTTCCTTATTCCTCTGTTCACATCCTCTCAAAAAATATACAATTTGCCTTTTTAATCACTCGCGTACTTGTATTGCATCTTTCAGTGACTTGTTTACTTATTCAATATGCTAAGGCGGCAACAAACGTCCTTGAATACATACCCATTCCCAGCTGTGAAACAACTTCCAGTTCTTCAGAGTTTGTTGCTTCTGCTATCACTTGTGGCAAAATTAAGGGTGATGGCAGTATATCCCTACAAGCATAGAGAAAAAAAACAATTTTATTGCCTAATGAAAGAATATGGCAAAAATGTGTGATCATTTTGATTTTACATAATAGACAATAGGTGCAGGAGTAGGCCATTTTGGCCCTTCGAGCCTGTACCACCATTCAATATGATCATGGCTGATCATTCTCAATCGGTACCCCGTTCCTGCCTTCTCCCCATACCCCCTGACTCCACTATCCTTAAGAGCTCTATCTAGCTCTCTCTTGAATGCATTCAGAGAATTGGCCTCCACTGCCTTCTGAGGCAGTGAATTCCTCAAATTTACAACTCTCTGACTGAAAAAGTTTTTCCTCATCTCCGTTCTAAATGGCCTACCCCATATTCTTAAACTGTGGCCCCTGGTTCTGGACTCCCCCAACATTGGGAAGATGTTTCCTGCCTCTAACGTGTCCAACCCCTTAATAATCTTATATGTTATGATACTATGGCATAATGCTTAAATTATTAGCATAGTCAGCATGGAAACTGAAATTTAGTTAACTACTTAAAAATATTGGTATCAGTAATGGAGACCATAAAACTATCCCTCACCTGTATCCACCTATCACTTGCCGAGCTTTGTTCCGCTCCCATATATTTTCCAGCTTTCTCTCTCCTACTACAATTAGTCTGAAGAAACATGTCCTGACCCAACATGTCATCTATCCATGTATTCCAGAGATGCTGCCAGACTCGTTGACTCCAGCACTTTGTGTTTTTTTTGTAAACCTGCATCTGCAGTTTCTTGTATTCACATAAAACGATTGGTTTTAGTTTAGAGATACAGCGCGGAAACAGGCCCTTCGGCCCACCGAGTCCGCACCGATCTGCGATCCCAGCACATTAACACTATCCTACACACACGCTGTCTCTGGTAAGGCCGACTCGGGAGCTCCATGGTGAGAGTTTCAACGTGGGAGTTTCGATCACCCCGACGGGGGCTCCAATCGTCGGCTGCGGGGGCTTTGATCACCCCGACTGCGGATGGTTTGATTGCCCCGACCGCGGGAGAACAAAGAGGTAGGAGATTTAACTTTATTGTCTTCCATCACAGTGAGGAATGTGGAATCCACTGTGATAGATGTTTATGGTAACTTTCATGTGGTTGTGTATCTTTTTGCTTTTCACTTAGTATAGCTGTATGGTAACCCAAATTTCACTGTACCTTAATTGGTACATGAGACAATAAACTGACCTTGAGACCTTGAAACCTTGAAACATACACCAAGCCAATTCACCTACATAATTTGGAGTGTGGGAGGAAACCGAAGATTTCGTAAAGAAACCCACGCAGGTCACGGGGAGAACGTACAAACTCCGTACAGACAGCACCACTAGTCGGGATGGAACCCGGGTCACTGGCGCTGTAAGGCAGCAACTCTACCGCTGCGTCATTGTGGCCGCGGTTGTCTTGTATTGAGTTACTACCAGATTTTTAATTACTTAAAATAGAAAATCTACTGCCTTTATCCAGTTCGGTCTGGATGGCTAACTTGTTGAGTTTGGAATGGACTCGCAAGATAATACTTTGTATAAAATCACTGAGGTTTAACTACAGCTCCACGGGATTACTTTCACCACAAGGCCAACCCTTACTTATGACAAAGTGGCTCATCATCATTTATTCAGGAGCAGTTGAGGGTGAACAATAAATGCTGGAACAAAATTTAAAAAGTAATTAACTGATTACCATTTTGGTCTAATTTTCTATTAGATATGCGGCATTGTAAGTGAAAATAACATTTCGCTGACAATGTTTGTCTTCACAGAGAAGGGATGATGACGTTTTATCCCGTTTCCGGGACAGTGCAACTTTAGGAAACTATTTGTACTTGATGTCAGATAAATGTATTCTAATTTGAGAAACCTTTGGAGTCAAATATTTGGGAAGCCTGCAAGATAATGGGGGTGGGAGTAGTGAGGTAGTGGTGAAGAAATCAACAACATGTTCTAGCTTCCTTGAGGGAGTGCTTGTTAAATAATGAAATAAGATTATTTGGGAATTTATGGTTCCCACAACTTTCTAGCATCAGGGCTTTCCTTCGCTGTTTTATTTAATGTTTCACACAGCTTCGTTTTGATTTTGATGTATGAAGTATGGCCTGAGACCATTAACTATTTTTTTAAAAGTCATTGTTGCAACCAATTTATAAGCAGCAATAACAATTAAATAAATGATCATCGAACAATGCATCACAGGGGACAGGCCCTTCGGCCCACAACGTCCGTCTACAACATGATACCAGGTTCAACGAATCTCGTCTGCCTGAACAAAAGCAAGATCCTTCCATTCCCAGCATATCAATGTGCCTATCTAAGAGTCTCTTAAATGCCTCTATTGTATCCGTCTACCCTATAAATGCATTTCATCATTTTATATATTTCTATTAGGTCTTCCCTTAGCCTCCAAAGCTCTATACCTCAGCTGCACGGAGGCAGAAAGGAAAGCTCTTCAGCGGGTAGTCCATAGAGCTCAGAGGACCATCGGAACACAGCTACCAGACTTGGAGGGCATCTACAACACACGATGCCTCAGATAAGCCACCAGCATCCACAAAGACTCTTCACACCCCTGCAACAGTCTGTTCGAACTCCTTCCATCGGGCAGACGATACAAGGCCTTCTACGCTCGCACCTCCAGACTCAGGAACAGCTTCATCCCCAGGGCCAAAGCTGCTATGAACCGGTCCTGCTGAGCCGGATGGTCACAACGCACAGTGATTCGGCACAGATCTACTTGCACTTTATTCTGTGTTAAAACTGTTACAATTGTTTCGTTGGGTTGTTGTTGGTTAAATTAATTAAATTATTGCATCGTATGGGAGGCGCATTCCCAATCTCGTTGTACCCCTGGGTACAATGACAATAAAGATATATTGTATTGTATTGTACATTGTTCAACCTCTCCGTGCAGCTAATACCCTCTAATCCTAGCAGCATTCTGGTAATCCTCTTGTGCAGCTTAATCTAGGCAGCATTCTGATAAACCTCTTCTGCACCCGAATAAAGGCAGCATTCTGGTAAACCTCTATTGCACCCTGACAATTCTTTTTATTTACTTGAGTTTACTTAAGGATAAATATTGACTTCCACATCAAGAAAACCTTTCCTTTCATGTCTTGTTCAAAATGCTGTCAATGGAATGTCTCATCTCAAGGAAGCATCTCTGTTAGTGCAGTACTCCTTCAGTACCAGTTACAGTTAAGTTTATTGTCACGTGTACCGAGGTACAGTGAAAAGCTTTTGTTGCATGCTATCCAGTTAGCGGAAAAGCAATACATGACTACAATCAGTCCATTTACAGTGTATAGATACATGATAACGTTTAGTACAAGGTAAAGCCAGCAAGGCCGACTCAAGGATAATCCGAGGGTCATTAATGAGGTAGATAGTACTTCAGGACTGTTCTCTGGCTGTTGTAGGATGATTCAGTTGCCTGATAACAGCTATCTAATACCACACTGGAGACTTATCTTTATTTTGTGCTCAAGTCTCCTGAGACCTGATAGTGCCACCATTTAGTCATGACCACACTCTAACAAATAACAGATGGGGCCTCGACCCGTAACATCACCCATTCCTTCTCTCCAGATATGCTGCCTGACCCACTGAGTTACTCCAGCAGTTTGTGTCTACGCTCACATTTCTCCTGGAGGAATTGTGATGCACATGAGTAAATTATTTCTCATGACTTTCAAGATGTGATAGGATTTGCAGTAATAGTGTTTATCATGATTAATTTTGGTCTTCAGCATGTGTCTCTGGCTTGGCATTATCATTGATGATTCACTCAGGATTTCACAATTGCATCTACTTATTGCTTTGTCATGAAGGGGACTTTTGTTCCAAATATGTGTAGGTCAAAAGGCGTGAAATTAAAAAAAACTATTAATATTAAGACCAAATTGCATATCGGCTAATCAGAAGTTGAATGTCTGCTGATGACAAAGTATCAAACAATTTTAAAGTGCAATATTATGAAATACAGCACAATAATTAAGTTTCATCAGAAACCAAAGCCTCCAGAGCAAAACCACTATTCCTCGAACTGGAAGTCTGAAGAAGTTGTACTTAAATGCGCGTAGTATAAAAAATAAAGTGGATGAGCTTGAGGCTCAGTTAGTCATGGGCAAGTATGATGTTGTAGGGATCACTGAGACATGGCTACAAGAGGACCAGGGCTGGGAACTGAATATTCAGGGGTACACAACGTATAGAAAAGACAGACAGGTGGGCAGAGGGGGTGGGGTTGCTCTGATGGTAAGGAATGATATTCATTCCCTTGCAAGGGGTGACATAGAATCAGGAGATGTTGAATCAGTATGGATAGAAATGAGAAATTGTAAGGGTAAAAAGACCCTAATGGGAGTTATCTATAGGCCCCCAAACAGTAGCCTCGACTTAGGGTGCAAGTTAAATCAGGAGATAAAATTGGCGTGTCAAAAATGTAATGCTACGGTGGTTATGGGAGATTTCAACATGCAGGTAGACTGGGAAAATCAGGTTGGAAATGGACCCCAGGAAAGAGAGTTTGTAGAGTGCCTTCGAGATGGATTCTTAGAACAGCTTGTACTGGAGCCTACCAGGGAGAAGGCAATTCTGGATTTAGTGTTGTGTAATGATCCTGATCTGATAAGGGGACTAGAGGTAAAAGAGCCATTAGGAGGCAGTGATCACAACATGATAAGTTTTACTCTGCAAATGGAAAGGCAGAAGGGAAAATCGGAAGTGTCGGTATTACAGTATAGCAAAGGGGATTACAGAGGCATGAGGCGGGAGCTGGCCAAAATTGATTGGAAGGAGGCCCTAGCAGGGAAGACGGTAGAACAGCAATGGCAGGTATTCCTGGGAATAATGCAGAGGTTGCAGGATCAATTTATTCCAAAGAGGTGGAAAGACTCTAAGGGGAGTAAGAGACACCTGTGGCTGACAAGGGAAGTCAGGGACAGCATAAAAATTAAGGAGAGGAAGTATAACATAGCAAAGAAGAGTGGGAAGACAGAGGATTGGGACTCTTTTAAAGAGCAACAAAAGTTAACTAAAAAGGCAATACGAGGAGAAAAGATGAGGTACGAGGGTAAACTAGCCAATAATATAAAGGAGGATAGCAAAAGTTTTTTTAGGTACGTGAAGAGGAAAAAAATAGTCAAGGCAAATGTGGGTCCCTTGAAGACAGAAGCAGGGGAATTTATTATGGGGAACAAAGAAATGGCAGACGAGTTAAACCGTTACTTTGGATCTGTCTTCACTGAGGAAGATACACACAATCTCCCAAATGTTCTAGGGGCTGGAGAACCTAGGGTGATGGAGGAACTGAAGGAAATCCACATTAGGCATGAAATGGTTTTGGGTAGACTGATGGGACTGAAGGCTGATAAATCCCCAGGGCCTGATGGTCTGCATCCCAGAGTACTTAAGGAGGTGGCTCTAGAGATAGTGGAAGCATTGGAGATCATTTTTCAATGTTCTATAGATTCAGGATCAGTTCCTGTGGATTGGAGAATAGCAAATGTTATCCCACTTTTTAAGAAAGGAGGGAGAGAGAAAACGGGTAATTATAGACCAGTTAGTCTGACATCAGTGGTGGGGAAAATGCTGGAGTCAATTATAAAAGACGAAATTGCTGAGCATTTGGATAGCAGTAACGGGATCGTTCCGAGTCAGCATGGATTTACGAAGGGGAAATCATGCTTGACAAATCTACTGGAATTTTTTGAGGATGTAACTAGGAAAATTGACAAGGGAGAGTCAGTGGATGTGGTGTACCTCGACTTTCAGAAAGCCTTCGACAAGGTCCCACATAGGAGATTAGTGGGCAAAATTAGGGCACATGGTATTGGGGGTAGGGTACTGACATGGATAGAAAATTGGTTAACAGACAGAAAGCAAAGAGTGGGGATAAATGGGTCCCTTTCGGAATGGCAGGCAGTGACCAGTGGGGTACCGCAAGGTTCGGTGCTGGGACCCCAGCTATTTACAATATACATTAATGACTTAGACGAAGGGATTAAAAGTACCATTAGCAAATTTGCAGATGATACTAAGTTGGGGGGTAGTGTGAATTGTGAGGAAGATGCAATAAGGCTGCAGGGTGACCTGGACAGGTTGTGTGAGTGGGCGGATACATGGCAGATGCAGTTTAATGTAGATAAGTGTGAGGTTATTCACTTTGGAAGTAAGAATAGAAAGGCAGATTATTATCTGAATGGTGTCAAGTTAGGAGGAGGGGGAGTTCAACGAGATCTGGGTGTCCTAGTGCATCAGTCAATGAAAGGAAGCATGCAGGTTCAGCAGGCAGTGAAGAAAGCCAATGGAATGTTGGCCTTCGTAACAAGAGGAGTTGAGTATAGGAGCAAAGAGGTCCTTCTACAGTTGTACCGGGCCCTGGTGAGACCGCACCTGGAGTACTGTGTGCAGTTTTGGTCTCCAAATTTGAGGAAGGATATTCTTGCTATGGAGGGCGTGCAGCGTAGGTTCACTAGATTAATTCCCGGAATGGCGGGACTGTCGTATGTTGAAAGGCTGGAGCGATTGGGCTTGTATACACTGGAATTTAGAAGGATGAGGGGGGATCTTATTGAAACATATAAGATAATTAGGGGATTGGACACATTAGAGGCAGATAACATGTTCCCAATGTTGGGGGAGTCCAGAACAAGGGGCCACAGTTTGAGAATAAGGGGTAGGCCATTTAGAACGGAGATGAGGAAGAACTTTTTCAGTCAGAGGGTGGTGAAGGTGTGGAATTCTCTGCCTCAGAAGGCAGTGGAGGCCAGTTCGTTGGATGCTTTCAAGAGAGAGCTGGATAGAGCTCTTAAGGATAGCGGAGTGAGGGGGTATGGGGAGAAGGCAGGAACGGGGTACTGATTGATAGTGATCAGCCATGATCGCATTGAATGGCGGTGCTGGCTCGAAGGGCTGAATGGCCTACTCCTGCACCTATTGTCTATTGTCTATTGTCACCTATTCCTTCTCTCCAGAGATGCTGCCTGTCTCGCTGAGTTACTCCAGCATTTTGTGTCCATCTAGTCTGGTACATTTTCACTACACATCCCCTTATGGAAAGTCCATCCTTTCTTTGGTGAGGAGCTCAAAAAGATGCACCATACTCCATATGTAATTTTATCAAGTCCCTACACAGACACTGGAGAGACCAAAGGTTGCAGAGAAAGAGGGCAGCGAGTTAATTCTCAACCATTGCCTGTGGTTTAGATTAGAATTTTGAAACTTGGATATTTTCAACTTTCACACAAATTTTTGATCGCCGATTCATTTTTTTCCTGTTCGTAAACTGTTCCAATATTACAATGTGAATCAAATCAATGGAAATAAAACCAGGAAATGTGAATCTGTCTCCACGTTCATAATAGGAGCAGAATTAGGTCATTTGGCCCATCAAGTCTACTCTGCCATTCAATCGTGGCTGATCTATCTTTCCCTCTCAACCCCATTCTCCTGCCTTCTCCCCATAGCCTTTGACATACTGATGGCATACTGATCAAACATCTGTCTCCACCTTAAAAATACCCCAAAATACCCATTGACGGCCTCCACAGCCTTCTGAGGCTTTCTGTCTTCCCTCTCTTTACCTCTCCCTTTTCACAAGAGCAATGTTTAAATTCCCCAGTCCATGTGAAAATCATTAGAAGGAATATTAACTTCAATGCTTCAACCATATACAGAAGCAGGGAATACTGTCAGTTCACTTTATACTCTGGAGTAATCGCTGGGGTGAAATGTTATATTGCCTGCCGTATTTTGGAGTTCCTTATCCAAACTCAAATTCCAACTAATTTTGTACAGTGGTTCTGTTAACCGGTAGAATCATTTGTTTAAGCAAAGTTGCAGAGATCTGAAGTCTCAGATATCCCCTGGGATTTCAAGACACAGATGATTTGACTAAACTTTCATCTTGAACGATGTCAGTGAAACCGTTATAATGATCTTCCACATAGTTATTTTAATGATTGGTGGAACATTTTCTCAAGGAGTTATACCAATTATGCTCCTGCTTGGAACTGTATGAAATTGAAGGCATTAATCATTTTCTTTAGTTTCTCCTTGATTGAGCTGCCAGGCCTCTCTGCAGTAGATATCCAAGCCCAAGCAATGATCCTCTTTAGTCCCCTGAAGTACACTACCAGATTCAGGCCGCAAAACTGCCTGATACTCAATGTGGCATGGTGGCGCAGTGGTAGAGTTGCTGCCTTACAGTGCTTCAGCGCCAGAGACCCGGGTTCAATCCCGACCAAGGGTGCTGTCTGTACGGAATTTGTACGTCCTCCCCGTGACCATGTGGGTTTCCTCCGAGATCTTCGGTTTCCTCCCACACTCCAAAGACGTACAGGTTTGTAGGCTAATTGGCTTGGTATGAATGCAAATTGTCCCTGGTGTGTGTAGGGCAATGTTAATGTACGGGGATCGCTGGTCGGTGCGGACTCGGTGGGCCTGTTTCCATACGGTATCTCCCAAACTAAATAAGGCCAGCATTGGAAACTTGGCCACAGTGATTGAATGTGAGCTAGGCCGATATCCACCTCGTTAAAATCTGATGATATTGACACCTGACAAAACAATCAAATCCGCTGTCTCCTCACTCAAGGCATTCAATTCATACTGAGGCTCTTTATTCTTCTCTGACCAGTCTTCAAATTAGCATTCGTTTTCCTAAAATTAGTTTGCGTCTCTTGCAATTTCTTAATATTTCATCCTGCACTGGATGCCCATTTTCACCATTCCATCTATTCCCCCCCCCCCCTTTAGTTTTAGACTAGTTAAAACAAAAGATGAAGCATACAGATTAGCCAGAAAAAGTAGCATACCAGAGGACTGGGAGAAATTCAGAGTCCAGCAGAGGAGGACAAAGGGCTTAATTAGGAAAGGGAAAATAGATTATGAGGGAAAACTGGCAAGGAACATAAAAACTGACTGCAAAAGCTTTTATAGATATGTCAAGAGAAAAAGATTAGTTAAGACAAATGTAGGTCCCTTGCAGTCGGAAACAGGTGAATTGATCATAGGGAACAAGGAGATGGCAGAACAATTGAACAAATACTTTGGTTCTGTCTTCACTAAGGAAGACATAAACCATCTGCCGGAAATAGCGGGGGACCGGGGGTCTAATGAGATGGAGGAACTGAGGGAAATCCAGGTTAGTCGGGAAGTGGTGTTAGGTAAATTAAATGGATTAAAGGCAGATAAATCCCCAGGGCCAGATAGGCTGCATCCCAGAGTGCTTAAGGAAGTAGCCTCAGAAATAGTGGATGCATTAGTGATAATTTTTCAAAACTCTTTAGATTCTGGAGTAGTTCCTGAGGCCTGGAGGGTAGCTAATGTAACCCCACTTTTTAAAAAGGGAGGGAGAGAGAAAACGGGGAATTATAGACCAGTTAGCCTAACATCGGTAGTGCGGAAAATGCTAGAGTCAGTTATTAAAGATGTGATAGCATCACATTTGGAAAGTGGTGAAATCATCGGACAAAGTCAGCATGGATTTACCAAAGGCAAATCATGTCTGACGAATCTTATAGAATTTTTCGAGGATGTAACTAGTAGAGTGGATAAGGGAGAACCAGTCGATGTGTTATATCTGGACTTTCAGAAGGCCTTCGACAAGGTCCCACATAGGAGATTGGTGTACAAACTTAAAGCACACGGTATTGAGGGTTCAGTGTTAAGGTGGATAGAAAATTGGTTGGCGGACAGGAAGCAAAGAGTAGAAATAAACGGGTCCTTTTCGGAATGGCAGGCAGTGACTAGTGGGGTACCGCAAGGCTCAGTGCTGGGACCCCAGTTATTTACAGTGTATATTAATGATTTGGACGAGGGAATTGAATGCAACATCTCTAAGTTTGCGGATGACACGAAGCTGGGTGGCAGTGTTAGCTGCGAGGAGGATGCTAGGAGGCTGCAGAGTGACTTGGATAGATTAGGCGAGTGGGTAAATGAATGGCAGATGCAATATAATGTGGATAAATGTGAGGTTATCCACTTTGGCGGCAAGAACAGGAAAGCATAGTATTACCTGAATGGTGACCGATTGGGAGAAGGGGAGATGCAACGTGACCTGGGTGTCATGGTGCACCAGTCATTGAAAGCAAGCATGCAGGTGCAGCAGGCAGTGAAGAAAGCGAATGGTATGTTGGCATTCATAGCAAGAGGATTTGAGTTTAGGAGCAGGGAGGTTCTGCTGCAGTTGTACAGGGCCTTGGTGAGACCGCACCTGGAGTATTGTGTGCAGTTTTGGTCTCCTAACCTGAGGAAAGACGTTCTTGCCTTAGAGGGAGTACAGAGAAGGTTCACCAGATTGATCCCTGGGATGGCGGGACTTTCATATGAGGAAAGACTGGATAGACTGGGCTTGTACTCGCTGGAATTTAGAAGACTGAGGGGGGATCTTATAGAAACATATAAAATTCTTAAGGGGTTGGAGAGGCTAGATGCGGGAAGATTGTTCCCGATGTTGGGGGAGTCCAGAACCAGGGGTCACAGCTTAAGGATAAGGGGGAAGTCTTTTAGGACCGAGATGAGAAAACATTTCTTCACACAGAGAGTGGTGAGTCTGTGGAATTCTCTGCCACAGAAGGTAGTTGAGGCCAGTTCATTGGCTATATTTAAGAGGGAGTTAGATGTGGCCCTTTTTGCTAAAGGGATCAGGGGGTATGGAGAGAAGGCAGGTACAGGCTACTGAGCTGGATGATCAGCCATGATCATATTGAATGGCGGTGCAGGCTCGAAGGGCCGAATGGCCTACTCCTGCACCTATTTTCTATGTTTCTAAACTTTAGCTTTCAGAAATGAAGTGCAGAAACAGGCCCTTCGTCCCACCGAGTCCACACTGACCAGTGATTCCCATACACTGGCACTATCATACACACTGGGGACAACTTTGGAAGTTAATTGATAGAATGTAAATTCTAAACACAGTATAAAACATACAAATTATTATCGCTCAATAGCAATATTGTTCAATAGGGCGGCATTGTGGCGTGTCGGTAGAGCTACTGCCTTACAGCGCCACAGGCCCGGGTTCCATCCTGACTACGGGTGCTTATCTGTACGGAGTTTGTACATTCTCCCATGGGTTTTCTCCGAGATTTTCGGTTTCCTCCCACAATCCAAAGATGTACCGGTTTGTAGATTAATTAGCTTGGTATAAAATGTAAAATTGCCCCTCTTGTGTGTAGGATAGTGTTAGTGCATGGGGATTGCTGGTCGGCGTGGACTCGGGGGGGCTGAAAGGGCCAGTTTCTGCACCTTATCTCTAAAACTAAGACTAAAACTACTGCACTAATATATTAATATAACATGTCATATGGGCTGAATAGATCCAGCAAACAGTGACCTACCTGCTTACACAGTAGAATGCTACCATCTTGAAGATATCTTCAAACACCAACAAGGAGCCATCCAAGTACATAACTGAAAACAAAAGATGATAGAATTAAGATTTTCATTACTAGAATCACAGGTACAAAATATTGGCCAAAATGAAATGACACATAAAGAAATTTCAGAATTCACTGTGTAGAGCCTCCAATTTAAAGATAGGATGGGCATGGCCTGGTTGGGGATTGAGGTTGGTGGCCTCAATCCTGCACTTGGCAGTTCAAATCTTGAGCAATTTTAACCCAGGGGCTCATCCTCTGAAGCCCCGATCCAATAACCTGCTCAAAATCACAGTGCATTGATTGATAGCAGGAGGCTGCAGCAGGGGAACATATGTACATTCTGCTGATATTGGAAAGGGTAGGTGTCTATGTCTATGCCTGTGGGTGGGGGTGGAGGGCATGGGGGGACGGGTTGGAATTCATGATAGGGTGAATCCCAGCAAGGGAACATACACAGCACGGAAACAGGCCCTTCGGCCCAACTTGCACATGCCAACCAATATGACCTGTCTACGCTAGTCCCACTGGCCTGGGTTTGGGCCATATTCCTCGAAATCACGTACCTGTCCAAATGTCTATTAACTATTGTACCTGTCTCAACTTTCTCCTCTGGCAGTTTGTTCCATATACCCACCATCATCTGCGTTAAAAAAAAAATCCCCTTCGAGTTCCTATTAAATCTTTCTCTTCTCACCTTAAACCTATGTCCTCTGGTTCTTGATTCTCCTACTCTGGGTAAAAGACTCTGTGCATTCACCCTATCTATTCCTTCATGCTTATACACCTCTATAGGATCACCCCTCAGCCTCTTGGACTGTCAGAACACTTTTCCCAGGGTGGAAATGTCCAATATTAGAGGCCATAGGTATACGGTGAGGGGGAAGGTGTAATGGAGAAGAGCAGGGCAAGGTTTTTACACAGAGGATGGTGGGGGGGGGGGGGGGGGGGGGGGGGTGTGGATACAGATATGATAGTGAACCATAAGACACACACCCAGGTCTGATCACCCTGCAGTGGGCCTGCCTCAACTGAGGGTGTCTTGTGAAAAAAGGCCGAAACACCCAGTGACGTTGAGGTGCACAACTGAAGATGTGTCTGAATGGTAGCAACATCACCTAGTGGTCATCCACAACACCATGCGAGTCAATTGTAGTGCAAAACTTCAGGGATTGTAACAGCCAGTCCTAGTAATCAATCTGATTTAGATATGCACGTGGATTTTGAAGGGAATGGAGGGATATGGATCACTTGCAGGCAGATAAGATCAGTTCAGTTGGGCACAAACATTATGGGCTGTACTGTTTTATGTTCTTGTGCTTCAAGGAATAATGTCTTAGCCTGTCCAACTTCTCACCTCTCCTTATAGCTCAGGCCCTAAAGTTGTGACAACATCCTCACAAATCTCTGCTCTCTTTCCAGTTTAAAAACATGTTAACTTTTTCTCATTCCTGGCCCTACAAAATAAGTTAAAATGTGGAAATGATACCTTTTTACCAAGGCACATTCCATGTATATGCACATACGTGGCCAATAAACTTATTAATTCATTCATTAATTCATTCATTTTTGCACCTATTTTACCCCGATTACCCATTCTGCTAGGTTCTCCTCTGACACTCAGTTTCAATGGTAGTCAGGGCTTGGTTACATTTAAAGCAGGGCCTCATAAGTCCTGACCAGATGCATCTATTGGCCGCTCAAAAATGTAGCTTATGATCACATCCTGCAGGTTTGCAGGAGCTCTAATGGCCTTGACTCAGAGTTAAAGTTGCCTTAGGTCTTTCTTGAGGTTTAAACATGACTCTCTGACCAGAAGCTCTAATGAATATGCACGTACAAACATTGGTGCAGACCAGTCTTCCTGTTGCTGTCCCTCTTGAGTTCAGTTGTAAAGCTATCTGCCTTCCTGTCATTCGACATGAGACATACCGCAAACCATGCCTGCCTTGAAATTCAATTTCAAGTGGTGATATTGGAAAGGGTAGGTGTCTATGTCTATGCCTGTGGGTGGGGGTGGAGGGCATGGGGGGACGGGTTGGAATTCATGATAGGGTGAATCCCAGCAAGGGAACATACACAGCACGGAAACAGGCCCTTCGGCCCAACTTGCACATGCCAACCAATATGACCTGTCTACGCTAGTCCCACTGACCTGGGTTTGGGCCATATTCCTCGAAATCACGTACCTGTCCAAATGTCTATTAAATATTGTACCTGTCTCAACTTTCTCCTCTGGCAGTTTGTTCCATATACCCACCATCATCTGCGTTAAAAAAAAAATCCCCTTCGAGTTCCTATTAAATCTTTCTCCTCTCACCTTAAACCTATGTCCTCTGGTTCTTGATTCTCCTACTCTGGGTAAAAGACTCTGTGCATTCACCCTATCTATTCCTTCATGCTTATACACCTCTATAAGATCACCCCTCAGCCTCTTGGACTGTCAGAACACTTTTCCCAGGGTGGAAATGTCCAATATTAAAGGCCATAGCTATACGGTGAGGGGGAAGGTGTAATGGAGAAGAGCAGGGCAAGGTTTTTACACAGAGGATGGTGGGGGCCTGGATACAGATATGATAGTGAACCATAAGACACACACCCAGGTCTGATCACCCTGCGGTGGGCCTGCCTCAACTGAGGGTGTCTTGTGAAAAAAGGCCAAAACACTCAGTGACATTGAGGTGCACAACTGAAGATGTGTCTGAATGGTAGCAACATCACCTAGTGGTCATCCACAACACCATGCGAGTCAATTGTAGTGCAAAACTTCAGGGATTGTAACAGCCAGTCCTACTAATCAATCTGATTTAGATATGCACGTGGATTTTGAAGGGAATGGAGGGATATGGATCACTTGCAGGCAGATAAGATCAGTTCAGTTGGGCACAAACATTATGGGCTGTACTGTTTTATGTTCTTGTGCTTCAAGGAATAATGTCTTAGCCTGTCCAACTTCTCACCTCTCCTTATAGCTCAGGCCCTAAAGTTGTGACAACATCCTCACAAATCTCTGCTCTCTTTCCAGTTTAAAAACATGTTAACTTTTTCTCATTCCTGGCCCTACAAAATAAGTTAAAATGTGGAAATGATACCTTTTTACCAAGGCACATTCCATGTATATGCACATACGTGGCCAATAAACTTATTAATTCATTCATTAATTCATTCATTTTTGCACCTATTTTACCCCGATTGCCCATTCTGCTAGGTTCTCCTCTGACACTCAGTTTCAATGGTAGTCAGGGCTTGGTTACATTTAAAGCAGGGCCTCATAAGTCCTGACCAGATGCATCTATTGGCCGCTCAAAAATGTAGCTTATGATCACATCCTGCAGGTTTGCAGGAGCTCTAATGGCCTTGACTCAGAGTTAAAGTTGCCTTAGGTCTTTCTTGAGGTTTAAACATGACTCTCTGACCAGAAGCTCTAATAAATATGCACGTACAAACATTGGTGCAGACCAGTCTTCCTGTTGCTGTCCCTCTTGAGTTCAGTTGTAAAGCTATCTGCCTTCCTGTCATTCGACATGAGACATACCGCAAACCATGCCTGCCTTGAAATTCAATTTCAAGTGGTGATATTGGAAAGGGTAGGTGTCTATGTCTATGCCTGTGGGTGGGGGTGGAGGGCATGGGGGGACGGGTTGGAATTCATGATAGGGTGAATCCCAGCAAGGGAACATACACAGCACGGAAACAGGCCCTTCGGCCCAACTTGCACATGCCAACCAATATGACCTGTCTACGCTAGTCCCACTGACCTGGGTTTGGGCCATATTCCTCGAAATCACGTACCTGTCCAAATGTCTATTAAATATTGTACCTGTCTCAACTTTCTCCTCTGGCAGTTTGTTCCATATACCCACCATCATCTGCGTTAAAAAAAAAATCCCCTTCGAGTTCCTATTAAATCTTTCTCCTCTCACCTTAAACCTATGTCCTCTGGTTCTTGATTCTCCTACTCTGGGTAAAAGACTCTGTGCATTCACCCTATCTATTCCTTCATGCTTATACACCTCTATAAGATCACCCCTCAGCCTCTTGGACTGTCAGAACACTTTTCCCAGGGTGGAAATGTCCAATATTAAAGGCCATAGCTATACGGTGAGGGGGAAGGTGTAATGGAGAAGAGCAGGGCAAGGTTTTTACACAGAGGATGGTGGGGGCCTGGATACAGATATGATAGTGAACCATAAGACACACACCCAGGTCTGATCACCCTGCGGTGGGCCTGCCTCAACTGAGGGTGTCTTGTGAAAAAAGGCCAAAACACTCAGTGACATTGAGGTGCACAACTGAAGATGTGTCTGAATGGTAGCAACATCACCTAGTGGTCATCCACAACACCATGCGAGTCAATTGTAGTGCAAAACTTCAGGGATTGTAACAGCCAGTCCTACTAATCAATCTGATTTAGATATGCACGTGGATTTTGAAGGGAATGGAGGGATATGGATCACTTGCAGGCAGATAAGATCAGTTCAGTTGGGCACAAACATTATGGGCTGTACTGTTTTATGTTCTTGTGCTTCAAGGAATAATGTCTTAGCCTGTCCAACTTCTCACCTCTCCTTATAGCTCAGGCCCTAAAGTTGTGACAACATCCTCACAAATCTCTGCTCTCTTTCCAGTTTAAAAACATGTTAACTTTTTCTCATTCCTGGCCCTACAAAATAAGTTAAAATGTGGAAATGATACCTTTTTACCAAGGCACATTCCATGTATATGCACATACGTGGCCAATAAACTTATTAATTCATTCATTAATTCATTCATTTTTGCACCTATTTTACCCCGATTGCCCATTCTGCTAGGTTCTCCTCTGACACTCAGTTTCAATGGTAGTCAGGGCTTGGTTACATTTAAAGCAGGGCCTCATAAGTCCTGACCAGATGCATCTATTGGCCGCTCAAAAATGTAGCTTATGATCACATCCTGCAGGTTTGCAGGAGCTCTAATGGCCTTGACTCAGAGTTAAAGTTGCCTTAGGCCTTTCTTGAGGTTTAAACATGACTCTCTGACCAGAAGCTCTAATGAATATGCACGTACAAACATTGGTGCAGACCAGTCTTCCTGTTGCTGTCCCTCTTGAGTTCAGTTGTAAAGCTATCTGCCTTCCTGTCATTCGACATGAGACATACCGCAAACCATGCCTGCCTTGAAATTCAATTTCAAGTGGTGATATTGGAAAGGGTAGGTGTCTATGTCTATGCCTGTGGGTGGGGGTGGAGGGCATGGGGGGACGGGTTGGAATTCATGATAGGGTGAATCCCAGCAAGGGAACATACACAGCACGGAAACAGGCCCTTCGGCCCAACTTGCACATGCCAACCAATATGACCTGTCTACGCTAGTCCCACTGACCTGGGTTTGGGCCATATTCCTCGAAATCACGTACCTGTCCAAATGTCTATTAAATATTGTACCTGTCTCAACTTTCTCCTCTGGCAGTTTGTTCCATATACCCACCATCATCTGCGTTAAAAAAAAAAATCCCCTTCGAGTTCCTATTAAATCTTTCTCCTCTCACCTTAAACCTATGTCCTCTGGTTCTTGATTCTCCTACTCTGGGTAAAAGACTCTGTGCATTCACCCTATCTATTCCTTCATGCTTATACACCTCTATAAGATCACCCCTCAGCCTCTTGGACTGTCAGAACACTTTTCCCAGGGTGGAAATGTCCAATATTAAAGGCCATAGCTATACGGTGAGGGGGAAGGTGTAATGGAGAAGAGCAGGGCAAGGTTTTTACACAGAGGATGGTGGGGGCCTGGATACAGATATGATAGTGAACCATAAGACACACACCCAGGTCTGATCACCCTGCGGTGGGCCTGCCTCAACTGAGGGTGTCTTGTGAAAAAAGGCCAAAACACTCAGTGACATTGAGGTGCACAACTGAAGATGTGTCTGAATGGTAGCAACATCACCTAGTGGTCATCCACAACACCATGCGAGTCAATTGTAGTGCAAAACTTCAGGGATTGTAACAGCCAGTCCTACTAATCAATCTGATTTAGATATGCACGTGGATTTTGAAGGGAATGGAGGGATATGGATCACTTGCAGGCAGATAAGATCAGTTCAGTTGGGCACAAACATTATGGGCTGGACTGTTTTATGTTCTTGTGCTTCAAGGAATAATGTCTTAGCCTGTCCAACTTCTCACCTCTCCTTATAGCTCAGGCCCTAAAGTTGTGACAACATCCTCACAAATCTCTGCTCTCTTTCCAGTTTAAAAACATGTTAACTTTTTCTCATTCCTGGCCCTACAAAATAAGTTAAAATGTGGAAATGATACCTTTTTACCAAGGCACATTCCATGTATATGCACATACGTGGCCAATAAACTTATTAATTCATTCATTAATTCATTCATTTTTGCACCTATTTTACCCCGATTGCCCATTCTGCTAGGTTCTCCTCTGACACTCAGTTTCAATGGTAGTCAGGGCTTGGTTACATTTAAAGCAGGGCCTCATAAGTCCCGACCAGATGCATCTATTGGCCGCTCAAAAATGTAGCTTATGATCACATCCTGCAGGTTTGCAGGAGCTCTAATGGCCTTGACTCAGAGTTAAAGTTGCCTTAGGTCTTTCTTGAGGTTTAAACATGACTCTCTGACCAGAAGCTCTAATGAATATGCACATACAAACATTGGTGCAGACCAGTCTTCCTGTTGTTGTCCCTCTTGAGTTCAGTTGTAAAGCTATCTGCCTTCCTGTCATTCGACATGAGACATACCGCAAACCATACCTGCCTTGAAATTCAACGCTTGGTAAAAGTTAGCAGAAGAAAATTGAAAAAATAAATTGTGTACAGTGTTGTCATGTTGAGAATTTCTTCCAAACTTTTCAAAGGAATAAGGAAGTAAAAGCACTAACAATGTCCTCATTCATGACAACATTTAGTCTCCCTGCCTTTATTATTGCCTTGAATAAACCCCTGGACTCTTATTTACTCACTTACATCAAGAAAGCTTGAAAATAATTTAAAAACATGACACGAATCAGGAAGCAACTATTTTATCCATACATACTTTCAAAACAAAACCCCAAGGAAGTTTGCTGATGTAAATGAGTTCAACATGTTCCTTATATAGAATGGAAACTTATGTTGTGTTTTTAATTCTGTTATGTTCAGTTTTCAAAGAGAACTCACAGGGACTCCTTATAAATTCATGTCATAGGAGCGGAATTAGGTCAATCGGCCCATCGAGTCTATTCTGCCATTCAATTATGGCTATAGACATAGATTTATTCTCAATTCTATCTCACTGTTTTGATCCTTAAAAGCTTTCTGTTTTCTGGTTTCAATTTTCATACTGTTATTGTGCATTTTATCTTTTCTCCTTTTAGATACTGACCGCAGCTTCTATAGTTTGTTTTGGAGACACAAGAGACTGCAGATGCTGGGATTTGGAGCAACAAAAAAATCTGCCAGAGAACTCAGCAGGTCAAGCGGCATCTGTGAAGGGAAAGAAGTGTCAATGTTTTGGGTTGAATGCCTGTGAAACATTGACAATTCACCTCCCCTTATAGATGCCGCTTGACCCATGGAGTTCCTCCAGCAGTTTGTTGGGAGGTTCTAAGGTTTTCTGACAGCTAATAATGCATCTCAGCTGATGTTCTTCATCTATCTTACTTTATTTCACCTTCCCTGCTTTAGAAAGTTTTGTACAGCAAGTCACTGTTTCCTCTTACTTATTCTCAGTTTCCATCATCTTCTATTTTCCATCATATATTTCAATTTTCTTAGCATAAGATTTCAGCGTTCTCCTCATTGTGCACTTTTAGACATGCGTATCAACGTACACACTTTGCAACAAGGCTTAGAGATTTAACTTGTAAATGTTATATCATGCGATTAAGCTCTACCTCCGAGAATAGATACACTGTGTCTCAGTACATTCTAAAGACACATACAGTAATCATGTTGAAATCCGAGTGGAATTGCAGTTGAATGATTGGAAATTGTGGCAAAATCAAAGGTTTTTGGTGTTTAAAGGGGGCGTTGACTGGAGCATATGTCTGAGAGAGTTTAGTTTAGTTTTAATTTAGACACAGTATGGAAGCAGGCCAAATGTGTAGGAAGGAACTGCAAATGCTGGATTAAACCGAAGATAGACAGAAAAGCTGGAGTAAAACAGACAGCATCTTTGGAGAAAAGGAATAAGTGATGTTTCAGTCCGTTTTCTGTTTTTGTGTTTAGAAACATAGAAAATAGGTGCAGGAGTAGGCCATTCGGCCCTTCGAGCCTGCACCGCCATTCAATATGATCATGGCTGATCATCCAACTCAGTATCCCGTACCTGCCTTCTCTCCATACCCCCTGATCCCTTTAGCCACAAGGGCCACATCTAACTCCCTCTTAAATATAGCCAATGAACTGGCCTCAACTACCTTCTGTGGCAGAGAAATCCACAGTTTGTAGCTTTGATATGCCGTGTGCTAATTTAAATTCTGCCCGTAGGAGAAGACATTAGGAAGAAATTATGTATGGTGTGATGACCCTATAACAATAATGCTTGAACGTGTCTGAAGGGGCCATTTTAGGAATTACCGTCATTGACAGCAGACAGAAAATGAGAAAGATTGATATTGCCAGAAATGAGGGTCACAGCCTAAGGATATGGGTAGCCCATTTAGGATTGAGGTGATGAAAATATTCTCCATCCAAAAAGGGGTTAATCTGTGGAGTTTTCTGCTGCAGAGGGCAGTTGAGGTCGAACTTTCTTAAATTTAAGAAAGAGTTAAATATGGTAAGAATGGCTAAGGAGATCAAGAAGAAAGCACAAAGAAAGCTCTGAATTTGGATGACCAATCATGTTCCTATTAAATAGTGGAGCAGTCGTAAAGGGCTAATTGCCCTGGTATTCCTACTTTCTATTTTTCTATGTTTAGATTCCCAATTGGTGGGCAAGTCTGCTGGCTCTAATAACCCTCCAACTTGGCTTTAAGATTCTCAGCTAGAAAATGGCTTGTGTGTTATGCTTCCTCCCATCTAGGTCTTGGTGACATTTGCCGTCAAGTTTCTTTGTTCCATGAAATACATCTTGCATTTCCATTTTGGAGTTGCATACCATAAGTGATTGCTTGTAGTGAAGCAATGTTCAATATCAGTGCCATTTTCCACTCTGTGTTACTTCCAAGTACCAACTAGACATCTTTCTGGTTCACACCAATTAAATCAATATTATAGCGGTCTTGGGATTATTTGGGTTCACCACGTTCAGATAGCAACTATATAATAGTCTATTTTTGTATAACAATTGCACAACTCACTGGCTTCACAGCACCATCTTGAAATCGATGGCCTGCTTTGGGATATTACATGTTGTTGCAGCAATGAGCTGAGATATATCACTGATGGCCCTTGCACTGACATCTTCGTGTTGATACACCAATTCAGTTCAGTTCAGATACAGCGCAAAAACAGGCCCTTCGTCACACCAAGTCTGCACCGACCAGCGATCACCCTGTACACCAACACTATCCTACATGCACTAGGACACTAAAATTTACAATATTACCAAGGCAATTAGCCTACAAACCTGTTTCTCTTTGGGATGTGGGAGGAAACCGGAGCTCCACGCAGTCACAGGGTCAATGTACAAAGTCTGTACAGACAGCACCCGTAGTCAGGATCGAACCCGGGTCTCTGGTGCTGTAAGGTAGTAACTCTACCGCTGCGCCACTGTGCCACCCTAATCTGTGTCCTTGTCACAGGTTAGACGTCTTTTGACACTAGGTCCAATTGCTACTCTGAATCTGACCATATATCTGTCTCCGAATGCCCATGGACTTCCTGTGACCCCTTCAGAGTGCACTCTTTTGCAGTAATTATTTATCAATCTTCATCGTGCGCACTCTTTCCCAAATGCAGAGCATTTCTTTTCAGCCACTCCAAAGCATTTGCAACATCTAAGCCAGCTTGGCTGTATTCTCTTGTTTCCTTTGGCTCGATGTCTCCGCTTCACAGCACATGCTTCCTTCCCTTGGCCATCAGCTCTGCAGCTTTGCTCATCTGTGTCCATTTTACTAGGGTTAACTCAGTTTCACCGAGCAACCCTTTTTGCCCAGCTGGATGCCTGCAATCTGCATGGAATCCGATATCTGATGACTTAGTTCTACAAATTTGTAAAATCGTAATTAAGAATGTATGAAAGGTTTCTTCGTGTTCCTAATTGTGTGCAAAGATCTAATGGTGGTGAACTATTTCATTTTCAAGTGGTGTGCAATGTGCTTGTAAAAAATGCAATGCACTCTCCAGAGCATCATATATAAATATTATGATGGGTTTCAATTTTCTTCCCTTGTGGTCAATGAGATGCACTAGCATCTTTACTAATGCCTGCTATGGTTTAACACCAAAGTCCAGTTCAATATAGGCTACAAATTCTTCCTTTGGCTCTGTTTCTCAGACAGGTTACTGGCCAGAAGGGCTTGGCTGGTTTTGTTAGTTCCTTTGTTCATTGTCTCAATGGAATCTCAGAGTTCACTTGAACTTCTAAAGTCTCCATTTGCAAGCAGCAATAATTTTCAAATGCACATAATGATACTTTTTGCTACTTATATTACTGTTTGAAAAGTTTACGTTTTGCTTGCAACATCCAGGAGCATTGAAAGTGAATGTTTTTGATTATGCACATTCAGCTATTTATTGGCTATCGTTAAGTAGAATGATAGACACAAAATGCTGGAGTAACTCAGCGGGACTGGCAGCATCCCTGGATAAAAGGAATGGGTGACGTTTCGGGTCGAGACCCTTCTCCAGGCTGAGGCTTGGGATCCATCCAACTGCAGTGTGGCCTAAGAATTATAATGGTCTGGTTAGCTACAGTATTTGGGAGGCTAGATGCAATGGTACATTAAAGGATAATTGCACTCAAGGTTCAGAAGGGTGGATGGAACTGGAAGGAAGAATTTGGCTGGGAGACCTACAAATGGTGCCCATAACGTTCTAAAGAAAGCCATCCAAGCCTGCCCAACCACTCTCTGTAACTAATTACTGCAAATCCTGGCAACATTCTGGTAAAGCTCCTCTGCACCCTTTCCAAAACCTCCACAATTCCTGTGTTGGTACTAGACAATAGACAACAGGTGCAGGAAGAGGCCATTCGGCCCTTCGAGCCAGCACCGCCATTCAATGTGATCATGGCTGATCATTCTCAATCAGTACCCCGTTCTCAATCAGTACCCAGTACTCTAAAAAAAGGGAGTGTGGGGAATAAAACATGGAAATCAAGGAGATGGCAGATGGACTAAACGACTATTTACATCAAAATAGAAAATGCTGGCTCAGTAAGTCAGGCAGCATCTATAGAAAGAGAAATAGTTTACATTTGAGGTCAAAGACTTTTCATTAGTTTTGTAAATCAGGGATTTGAAAGAAGGGAGGGTCTCCCACCAGAGAGTTATAATCACCAGGGAAATGGTACCGGACAAAATAATGGGGTATGCATTGGCTGACAATTCTATGGGTCGTGGCAGACCTCATCCTTGGAACTTATACGGTTGGCCGATGAGATAGTTGATACATTGGCAGCACTTTTCCAAAATTTCCCTGACCCAGGGAATGGGCAGGTAGATCGGAAAATAGCATAAGTTATTTATTCAAAAAGAAAGAAGGAAAGGGGGAAAATATGAACCCATAAGGTTCATGTTCAGAAAGAGACAGAGGTTCACATGTAACTCCTCTAAAATCACCAAACGCATTTGGTGTTCCCAGTGTGGGCTCCTGTACATCGGCGAGATCAAGCATAGACTTTGCAACCGCTTTGCCGAACACTTGAGCTCAGTCCACCAAGCACTTTTGGTTGGCATGGTGGCGCAGCGGTAGTTCAATAGCAATATTATTCTATAGGGCAGCAGGGTGGTATAGCGGTAGAGCTACTGCCTTACAGCGCCAGAGACCCGGGTTCGATCCTAACTACAGGTGGTTGGCTTTACAGAGTTTGTACGTTCTCCCCGTGACCTGCGTGGGTTTTCTCCGAAATCTTCGGTTTCCTCCCACAGTCCAAAGGCGTACAGGTTTGTAGGTAAATTGGCTTGGTAAATGTAAAAATTGTCCCTAGTCTGTGTAGGATAGTGTTAATATGCAGGGATCGCTGGTCGGCACGGACCCAGTGGGCTGAAGGGCCTGTTTCCGCTCTGTATCTCTAAACTACACTAAACTAAAGTAAGCACCACTGGATCTCGTTTTCTACCATTTTAACTCCCCTTATTAATTACAACAAGACCAAGTGGACCCGTTGGGCCCAAACCACTCCTACATTGGTGCAGCACCGTCTCCCCCACTACCCCCTCCCCTCCTCCCACCCCACTCCCCTCCTCCCTCCCCCTCCTTCTTCCTCCACCCCTCCTCCCTCCCCCTCCTCCCTCCCCTCCCCCCGGGAGCAATCCGTGGTTGCCGTACACATTAGCAATGGGACTACTGCTAATATTCCTCGTGTCTTGCAGGCTAGTTTTGTTGCTGCCATTTTGGTTCTGTAGTTCAAAGTTTGCTGGAAGTATGAGACATTAAATCTTCTGCTCTTAGGCAATCCCTTGCGAGTGAGGACAAACTAGTTTCTCTCTGGTTTTGTGGATTGACCACAAAATAAATGGTAGCTATTTCCTCTGTATCACAATCTCAGGGCATCATAAATTGTTAGATTTGATGTGACTCAGTATCTTTCCCTTTTCTATGTTTTGTGTCTATTGTACTTGAGTGTAAACTGATTATATCTATGTATGGTATTTCTAATCTGTTTGGATAGCATGCAAAACAAAGCTTTCCACTGTACCTCGGCACATGTGACAATAATAAACCTAAACCTAAACCTTGTGCTTTGCAACAAGTTAAATGCATCTGAAATGTAATAATTTAGTAAAGTAAGAAACATGCAACCGATTTGTACACAACGAGGTCCCACTAAATGCAGGGTGATAATGATCTGATCATTTGTTTTCATGATGTTGATTGCATAATAAATATTGTCCAACTGTACTTTGAAATAGTGACATGTATAACGTGTCCAGGTTTAACTTCTTACACTATCTGTACGGCAGCGCTTCCTTAGTGCTCTGCTGGAGTATTGGCCTGGATATTTGTGGTTTAGTTTAGTTTAGTTTGAAGACCCTTGGACCATCTTTAATTTAACTTTACTGGAATTTATCTTGCACTAAACGTATTCCCTTTATCGTGTATCTTCAGATGGCTCAATTGTACTCATGTATTATCTTTCCACTGACTGGTTAGCAGGCAACAAAAGCTTTTCACCGTGCCCTGGTACACGTGACAATAAACGAAACTAAACTACACTATTGTCACGTGTACTGAGGTAGGGTGAAAAGCTTTTTGTTGCATGCTATCCAGTCAGGGAAAAGACTATACATGATTACAGTCAAGCCGTCCACAGTGTACAGATAAAAGATAAAGGGCATAATGGTTGGTGTAAGATAAAATCCAGGAAAGATAGTTCAAAGGACTCCAATGAGATACAGTATATGGGAGGTCAGAAATACTCGGTTGGTGGGCGAGAGGACGATTTAGTTGCCTGATAGCAGCTGGAAAAAACTACTTTACTTGTGCTTTATATTGAGCTTTACTGAGAATCACTCAACGGATATTTATATCTGCTGAGTGAAACTGATTCCACTATTGAAGTGTGACATATAACGGGGAATTATAGACCAATTAGCCGTACAGCGGTAGTGGGGAAGATGCTTGAGTCGATTGTTGAAGATGTTATAGCAGCGCATTTGGAAAGCAGTGACAGGATCAGTCAAAGTCAGCATGGATTTATGAAGGGGAAATCATGCTTGACTAAACTTCTGGAATTGTTTGAGGATGTAAGTAGAATGGATAAAGGAGGATCAGTGGATGTGGGGTATCTGGACTTTCAAAAAGCCTTTGACAAGGTCCCACACAAGAGATTAGTGTGTAAAATTAGAGCACATGGTATTGGGGGTCGGGTATTGACATGGATAGAGAACTGGTTGGCAGACAGGAAGCAAAGAATAGGAATTAACGGTTCCTTTTCAGAATGGCAGGCAGTAGCTAGTGGGATGCCGCAAGGCTCGGTGTTGGGACCCCAGTTATTTACAATATATATTAATGATTTAGATGAGGGAATTAAATGTGACATCTCCAAGTTTGTGGATGACACAAAGCTAGGTTGCAGTGTGAGCTGTGATGAGGATGCTATGATGCTGCAGTGTGAGTGGGCAGATGCATGGCAGATGTGGATAAATGTGAGGTTATCCACTTTGGTGGCAAGAACAGGAAGGCAGATTACTATCTGAATGGTGTCAGATTAGGAAAAGAGGTGCAACCAGACCTGGGTATGCTTGTACATTAGTCACTGAAAGGAAGCATGCAGGTACAGCAGGCAGTAAAGAAAGCTAATGGCATGTTGGCCTTCATTGCGAGAGAATTTGAGTTTAGGAGCAAGGAAGTCCTACTGCAGTTGTACAGGGCCCTGGTGAGACTGCACCTATTGTGTGCAATTATGGTCTCCTAATTTGAGGAAGGACATTATTGCTATTGAGGGAGTGCAGCGTAGGTTCACCAGGTTAATTCCCGGGATGGCGGGACTGAGATATGATGAAAGAATGGGTCGACTGGGCTTGTATTCACCGGAATTTAAAAGGATGAGAGGGGATCTTATAGAAACATATTAAATTCTTAAGGGATTGGGCAGGCTAGATCCAGAAAAAATGTTCCCGATGTTGCGGGAGTCCAGAACCAGGGGTCACAGTTTAAGAATAAGGGGTAGGCCATTTAGGACTGAGATGAGGAAAAACTTCTTCACCCAGAGAGTTGTGAATCTGTGGAATTCTCTGCCACAGAATGCAGCAGGCCAATTCACTGGATTGTTTCAAAAGAGGGTTAGATTTAGCTCTTAGGGCTAAAGGAATCAAGGGATATGGGAAAAAGCAGGAATGGGGTACTAATTTTAGATGATTAGCCACGATCATATTGAATGGCAGTGCTGGCTTGAAGGGCCAAATGGCCTACTCCTGCGCCTATTTTTCTATGTTTCTAAACAGGGTGGCTAACTACCTGCTGGGTTAGGTTTCAACTACCATATTTAAAGTAGAGGAGACCAGTAGCTGACTAAAAAAAGCCTACATGATCAGCTTTAAGACCAAAATAAATTCGATTTTTAAAATATCCGATATCCCAATACCTGAATCATTTGTAAGCCGGATTTGATATTGCACAAGATTTATACTTAGGTAATGTTATACCAAAGTGGCCCCTCTGGTAATCTCTGTTATAATATGAGTTTAGGTACTGAGTTAGACTATAAATAATTGTAAAGCCTATTTTGTACCCTTCCAACATTTGTTTTCAAATTCGGTGAATGATTTGATTCTGAGCGGGGCCCACTTTGAGATCAACTTTGGCTGAAATGGTAATTAACGCATTGTCAGCATTAAATATTGGAATCTGGTAAGTGAAGTCACTTCTGCTACAGGATACACCCTGACACGAGGGGATGACACATCTCTCTCTCGTAAGCCCACTTTCCAAGGGTATAGCAAAATATAAGTGGAAAGGAGAAGTAAAACTACTGGCAATATCAGCAGAACACATCTCAGAGGGAGTTTTATTGGGCTTAATCTCTGTAAACCAAAGTTGTGCGGACACTGTCTCGATCTGACTTGAAGGCTCATTACTGGGTAGTACTGTGGTTTTCACACTGTTAGAACATCCGCATTTGTTGTCACGGCAACTCAGCAGCGGTCGTCACTGAGAGACAAACTTAGCAGCAGTTTACATTTCAAAGGGAGGAACTGAGTCTTTTCTATCAAATCTCATTCTGCTTGCTTCAGTGGCTGGTGACTATTACGACGACTCTTTTGAGCATTCCTTTTGCCATTACGGAAACCAGACCAATTAGCAGACAATTCCTATTTACAAAGTAGAATTATGCCCGGATTGCTGTTCCTTAATCAACTGGAAATACCTCAGCAATTCAATTTGTGGTTAAACTCATGTAGTTAACTTGGCTGAGACAATTAATGCAGTGTTGCAATTAGTAGTCCTGGGGCAAACTGGCATGAAAATCACGAGACCACATGCGGTTGTCTTCTTTTGATCTATTCCTTTTCATTTCGACCAGGAGCAGGGAATTGGCATTAATGCACATCCAAAGATTTATGAGGTCGAGCCAAAATCTTCAATATAAATCAAAAGCGTGATTAAACTAGGACAAATGAATTGGGGCATAGTTCAGTTTCAATCAGAAGTGCATTTGAGCTCAAAGGTTTTGTAATGCTGGCATTAACAGAGATCATAAGGAATAGGAATAGAATTAGGCCATTCGACCCATCAAGTCTACTCCACCATTCAATCTTGGCTGATCTATCTCTCCCTCCTAACCCCATTTTCCTGCCTTCTCCCCATAACCTCTGACACCTGTACTAATCAAGAATCTATCTATCTCTGCCTTAAAAATATCCACTGACTTGGCCTCCATAGCCATCTGAGGCAAAGAATTTCACACATTCACCACCTTCTGACCAAAGAAATTTATCCTCATCTCCTTCCTAAAATAACTTCCTTTAATTCTGACATTTCAGAAGCTCTGCCATTTTTCTGTTTTACTTCTGTTATTGCTTACATTGTACACTTTGTTATATAATATAAGACAATAACTGCAGATGCTGGTACAAATCGAAGGTATTTATTCACAAAATGCTGGAGTAACTCAGCAGGTCAGGCAGCATCTCAAGAGAGAAGGAATGGGTGACGTTTCGGGTCGAGACCCTTCCTCAGACTGATGTCAGGCGGGCGGGACAAAGGAAGGATATAGGTGGAGACAGGAAGATAGAGGGAGATCTGGGAAGGGGGAGGGGAAGAGAGGGACAGAGGAACTATCTAAAGTGGGAGAAGTCGATGTTCATACCACTGGGCTGCAAGCTGCCCAGGCGAAATATGAGGTGCTGTTCCTCCAATTTCCGGTGGGCCTCACTATGGCATTGGAGGAGGCCCATGACAGAAAGGTCAGACTGGGAATGGGAGGGGGAGTTGAAGTGCTCTTACACTTTGTTACATAGATGTGCTTGGAAATCTTATATGTCAAGTGCAACTGAAAGATATCAATGCAGTCAGAAAAGCTAACAATATAATTTAATTAAAAAAATTTTTTTAAAGCATATGTACAAATAATAATAAATGACAAACTGGTTATAGAATTCTTACATAGCTTCAATTTTTAAATTTTTAAAGAAAAAATAAAGATGAAAAGAGACTGAAAAAAAAGACTATAAACTAATAGAGAGAAAGCAAAGAAAAAAGAGAATTACAAATATAACGATTATGGGGATAGATCCGGGAGTTAATGAGTATAGTTGTACATCCAACCCTAAACTCAAGTTTTAACTTTAGTTTTAAATTTTAGTTTTGTGACAAACCCATTTACTTTTTTAAAAATTCAATAAATGGAGACCATATTTTAAAAAATAGATCTGGTTTGTCAATTAAGGTAAACCTTATTTTTTCCAAATGCAAGGTCTCGGTCATTTCTGTAATCCACATTTTAATTGTGGGGGTTACTGTTTTGTTCCAAAATTTAAGTATTAATTTTTTCACAGTTATTAAACTGTAGTTTAAAATAAATATAAATATAACAATATAAATTTTGAACGGTGCTTCCAGAGGTGTGACAAGCCCTTCAAATGCAAAATGGAGATAGTTAATTGGTCCAATAATTGTCCATTGAAATCAATTTTTAAAAATTAGACAATAGTGAGCTTATGTTTTGTCAATAGGTTAAAATTACTCTCCAAGCAATCCTATACAATCATTGAGTCAAGTAATCAAATCTATGCGCGAATGTGGATATTCAAATACCCGAACCTAAAGCAAACTTGCTAGTAAGAAGTCATACTGATAGAAGTTGCTAATGAAAATACATTCTACAAAGGGAGATAATAGTATTTCTCTTTGTTTGGACTTCTGCTGATGTTGCCACAGTAAAAGCATTCATCACAAGTACAAAGGTAAGGCCCTGTGCTAAAAGTTCCAACTTTCCCAGTATAACATACGGTTCAGCTGCCATGCAATGTCTGAAAACCCATACAAAATCAAAATAGCAAATAAAAGGAGCACACCTTCACAACAAGCAGCCTACTGCATTGTTGCATTCTCTGCTGCAATGCATATTTGCTAATCCCCAACATTGGTGCCCTTAAAGCTCACCAATGCTCACAACTTTACCACTTCCATTTAATTTGGACTGGATGTCACCTACTGGGAGTCACCTACTATTTCCTCCGACGTTTTCCTATTGTTATCTTCCCCCATTTCAAACTACAAACTCTCAATGCATAGTCTTCCAGGATTTTAATTCACCTCTGCCTGCTGTATTTCAATGACAATTGACTTTGCCTGACATTTGGAGGTTCAAGAATATCTTCAGGGGTGTGTGCACCATATTCTACATGCAGCATCCTCTCCTCCCCCCTACCCTCTCCCCCCTCCTTCCCTCCCCCCTTCCCTCCCATCCCCTGGAGAGCAAGGACAGATTGATGTCAGTTAATGGTAAAACGGATCAAAGCAAAGACTATGAGCATGTGTTTGGGCCCAACGGGTCCATTTGGTCTAGTACAGTTATAATGTTGGAGGCCTTTTAGATCCATGCTAGCTACCAAGAGAACAAATACCATTAGTTCCATTGACTTCTCCTCCGTTCTCTGAATCTCTGTAATTTATCCTCTGTCACACATGCTCATAGTCTTTCCTTTGATCCATTTTACCATTAACTGACATCAAGGGTAAATTTGCAGAGGCCAATGGTGTGTGGAAGAAAACCAGAGCACCAAAGGAAACCTTTCCAGTCAAAAAGAAAGAATGCAAACAATATCTGAAGAGCATCCAAGCTCAGAATCAAACTGGATCCCTGGAACAATGAGCCACAACATTGGACACTGCCATACCATAATCACTTCAATCTGTCCTTGCTCTCCAGGGAAGCTGCCTGACATGCTAATTTACTCCAGCACTTTGTGTCTTTTTATTTGTAAACCAGCATCTTCAGTTTCTTGTTCTTTCACTTGAACATGAGTTGCTGCCTTGCAGCGCCAGAGTTCGATCCTGACTACGGATGCTGTCTGTATGGAGTTTGTACATTCTCCTTGTGATCTTGTGGGTTTTCTCCGGGTCCACCGGTTTCCTCCCGCACTCCAAAGACATACAGGTTTGTAGGTTAATTGGCTTCGGTGAAAATTATAAATTATCCCTAGTATGTAGGATAGTGCTAGTGTAAAGTTATAAAGTTGCGTTGGTCGACGCTGACTCGGTGGGCCACAGGGGTTGTTTCCACTAAAATAAACTGTATCATTAAACTAAATTAAATTAAATTAAATTAAACTAAACAAAACTAAACACTGTACTTCTGCCAAAGGCTCATATCCTAGACAAGCAGCCAGCCAGACTGAAGGCAACCCAGGAAATATTTGGACCCACGTTTTATAAAAGACTTGTTGGGACCCATGGTAAGCATAATCTCTCTAGTCTAAAGCCTAAAGTCTAACCTGAGTTCTCGTAAATCAAGGGGCCTTGATGCTCTTACTGTGAGGGGCAGACATGTTTCATCAAAATGGTTCAATTTATTTATGGAAGGTATATGTGAAATATTTGAAGAAGTGGAAAGACACAAAGACCGTCTTTGGACAGAGGAGCCAGAATGTCTGCAAGCTGGGTATTGTTAGCAATCGCTTTCTAAGGATATAGATGTTTCACAGTCTGGAGAGCAATTAATCCTTCACATAAAAGCCACTGTGGACTTAGAGAGGTACAGCTCCATCTCGGAAGTGTATAAGGCACCTTTAAGTTTGGAGCATGCTTTTCTCTCTGTATGGTCGATGTGTGCTACTATTCTAATTCTGATTAGACAGCGGAGTTGTTTGGTAGCCTTGCTGCACTACAAATGTAACAATTTCTTGGACGTGCAATTTACATGAAGAGTTTGCAGACTAAAAGGTTAAAGTAAATGTGAAGTTATGAATAAATATTAAAAGACTGGAGGAAACAGATGCCCTTTGCGTTTAGTGTCAATCCTACCGAGGATGATGCCAGAGCATGTGTTCCTGCTCTCATGGGAGAATCCACCTATATTGCCAGTAATTAGGGTTGCCAACTGTCCCGTATTAGCCGGGACATCCCAAGGGACCGCCCTTGTCCCGTATTAGGCCCGGACAGTGTAGGCAAACGGAATGTGTTCGGGAAGCGGGGCCGAGTGTGTTCGCCTAACGGAGGTTGCGTAGCATCCTACCTCCCAGCCTGGGCGGCTGCCATTGGTGGAGCGGGAGCACGTGGCCGCTGGCTGGGTGAGGTCACGTGGGGCGTGGGTGGTGACGTCACCTTGTCCCGTATTTGGAAGTTAGAAAGTTGGCAACGCTACCAGTAACTGCCAACTCACTCATAGAGCAGCAGGAGATTGTGACCTGTGGGTGTGCAGCAGAACTGGGTGGAGGCTGATGGCTCGCAGTAAATCTATTGGGAGAGGTTTGGCAGCTCTGGCAGTTCAAGGAATGCATCTCCACTCAACAAGGCAATCAGCATTTTGCAACAGCCCAGAAGAGGGTGAGTTCTTGTGCCTTCACTCCTGGGGAAAGCAGGCAGATTGAGCTGGACAGATGAAGGTTTGGGGAAGGCAAGGGTGATGGGTGAGTGTTGGGGGTGTGGTGGGCATTAGGTTGGTAGAAAGGGAAAGTAAGGGGGAAGGAGCAAAAGGTAAGGTGAATGAGTGGTAAGGAAGCTGATATGGAGGGAGCTGGCTGATGGAGGAGAATATTGATGGAGGCAGTAGGAGAGGGGATTGAAGATAGGAATTGAGGGGACATGCAGAAGGAGAGGGGATTGGGATAGATAGTGGACTGAGGAAACGATTGTGCCCGTGTCTGCATTAGAATGCTTCTGAGTGTGTGTAGGAGAGTTTTGTGCGTGTATGTATGTGTGCATGCATGGATATGTCTTTGTGTTTGTATGTATGTGTATGTATCATTGTGGAGTAGCACCTTTGTACAATCGTCTCGGGCCACCATGTCTTTGGATCAGGCCTTCTCTCAGTCAAAAGCACATGGCAGCAGGTATGCATTAGCTACACCACGTTCAGATAATTCATGTGCAGGTGTCTTCCATTCTTCAGATCTGGAGAGTCAGACCTGATGCTGAGGAACTGCTTAAGAAGAAGAGAATACACTTCCTCCTCCTTTGTAAGCATACTTGCTGTGTCCCAAAGTATTCACAAAGACACATGGGACAACAGTACGGTGCAGCGCGTAGCATTGCTGCTTTACAGCGCTTACAGCGCCAGAGACCCGGGTTTCATCCCAACTACGAGTGCTGTCTGTACGGAGTTTGTATGCTCTCGTCGTGACCCTGTGTGTTTTCTCAGAGATCTTCGGTTTCCTCCCACACTCCAAAGACGTACAGGTTTGTAGGTTAAATGTAAATCGTCCCTAGTGTGTGTAGGTTAGTGTAAATGTGGGGGATCGCTGGTCGGCATGAAGTGGTGGGCTGAAGGGCCTATTTTTGCGCTGTATCTCTAAACTAAACTAAACATTACAGATTTGGTATAATACATCAGACACTACAGAGTAAAAATAGTGTATCATTTGACTTACCACGAGTAATGTCAAATGCATCTAATAGTATGTGCAAACTACAAAATTTTAGTTTGATTTTTTTTTAAAAGTCTGACATTTTGACAACATTAATATGGAAGTAACACATTGTAACTGTTGACTATTCCTTTCAACCAGACATATGAGCATCTACTGTGTTGAACTGTTGCCTGAGAAGAAGAGAATGCATCTCCCCTTTAGGAAAGGTATCACAAAATGCTGGAGTAACTCAGCAGGTCAGGCAGCATCTCAGGAGAGAAGGAATGGATGACGTTTCGGGTCGAGACCCTTCTTCAGACTGAAGAAGCATCTCGACCCGAAACGTCACCCATTCCTTCTCTCCTGAGATGCTGCCTGACCTGCTGAGTTACTCCAGCATTTTGTGATACCTTCGATTTGTACCAGCATCTGCAGTTATTTTCCTACACTACCTGTTGCTCCTCTTTAGGAAACATACTTGAGGTGTCTCAAAGTATTCATAAAGGCATTACAGATTATCTATAGTACATCAGGCACTACATAATAAAAATAGTTTATCATTTGACTTATCAGCTATATGGGTTTGTGGTTTATTGATGTTTGGAGCAGATCTATTAATGCGGTTAAGGAAAGAGTAAGTAATTATCAGAGGGAGCAACCTGAAAAGATAGGAACTCACTTGATTTTTCCTCTTTTATTGGGTATTCAATGATTTTAGGGGTTCCATCCTCTCCAGGAATATTCACCGAAAGGACCATGTTTGTCAGGGTGCAATCTTTTCTCACCATGAATGTCTGTAAGCAGAAAGACATTGTGCTTAATTGAACTGTAGGTGTTAACAAGTCTTGAATAATGTACATTTAGTTCCCAAGCAAAGAAGTAATCTTGGGCAAGACTGATGGTCAACTTTACATCTCTCAGTTTGATTCGTGATATCCATAAATTCACTAAATAATTCAAAATAAACAATTTACACCTGCTAAGTGGTGTAGGCAGTGACTTTGTATACCCAGTGTAGGAAGGAACTGCAGATGCTGGTTGAAAGGGAAGATAGACACAAGGTGCTGGAGTAACTCAACGGGTAATTCATCTCTGGAGAAAAAGTATAGGTAACGCTTTGGGTCAGAACCTGAAGTCTGAAGATGTCTGAAGAAGAGTTCCAACCCGAAACGTCATCTATTATTTTTCTCCAGAGATGTTGCCTGACCCGCTGAGTTACTCCAGCACTTTGTGTCTATCTTAGACTCAGTAAACCCATTGAAGTTAAAGAGCAATACGTTGTCTCAGCTGCCAAATTTTAGATGAGACATTAAACCGAAGCCAATTTTGCTCAATAAGGTGGATATAAATCAATCAAAATATTGAAGACTTGAAAGGGAGTCATTCTGATTTCCTGATTAACAGCCAATCTTATTGATCCGCATTATATAATCATTATTACATTGCTATATCTGGGAGCACCTTGGCTGCAGTGATCAGATTTCAAAATTATTAATTACTTGTGAACGTTTGTGGCATTCTGTGTGAAAAGAGTTTTATTACTAAATGTTTACAGGAATCAAGAACTAAAGGGCACAGTTTTAAGATGGGAGAGGAAAGATTTAATAGAAACCTGGGAGGCATTTTTTTCTTTCAGATGATGAAACTGCCAGAGGAATGGTTGAGCCAGGTACAACAATGTTAAAAGACATTTGGACAGGTACATGGATATGGGCAAAACACGGGCAAATGGGACTATCTTAGATGGGGCAGCTTGGTCGACCTGGGCTAGTGGATGGACGATGGACCTGTTTCCATGCTCTAAGACTATTACACCATGATTCCAAATGCAATCTAATTAAATTAGGACTTGCATTTGTGATGAATGTGGAAACCCTATTGTGATATCACAACCAGCAGAGCGAGTTTCTGCACTGTTCTATTAGTTCTTACTTCCTCTGCTTTAGGCTCCAACAGTGGACAGAAACTCGTTGAATTTAGATCCTAGTACATAACATGCACTTCTGGCACAAGTTCTATTATATGCTCATTTCCTCATTATTCAGCAGTTTTAAAAATGGTCCGATGTAAATGCATCACACTTGATTCATTAGTTTCGATTTCATTAAAAAATATATACATCTACTTTCCTTGCTTGATCCCATTCTTTAGTTTCTGTTCACGCACAAAAAGCTCAAGAGACACATAGTTCTGTCAAAAGATTGCAAATGGCAGACATAAGGGGAATCCAGGACATGGCAGAACTTAAAATCTAGTGTCTTTCAGAGGGCCACATGCATATAATGCCTTATTGTTATCAGATACAAATACATCCATTACCTCAACAAGATCATTTTGAAGAGGTTGTACCTCGTGACCCATGCTTGTGCCTACACCGAGAATATAACATCCACAGATTAAAAGCTCACCTTCTATAAGTGCAAGGTGTGGTGGGTTGGTTGGGGAGCGGGGTGTGGATGAGGGAGAAATGTTGCAAAAGGAGCCTGGGTCTCTCCTTATAATGTGGTGATGGTATGGACGGAAGGTCTACCTTCATCATCGTGTAATTGGATGTCCACATGTGCATTCATCTCCTGTCCCAGGGTGAGTTTTGCACTCTAAACTCTCCATGTTATTTGACGAGCCTGATGCTAACGTGTTTGCTCGTGACAGTAACAGAAAACGCTGCAAATACACTCAGGTTAGGAAGCCTTTGTTGAATAAGAAACAAAGTGAATCTTTCAGGTTGAAGACCATTCACCAGATGGAGAGTTTTTGACCTGAATATAACTCTTTCTCTCTTCACAGATGCTGCCTGTTTCCATTTTGGCTTCAGAAGGGAATTGAGAAAGTGGGCAGTTTCCAATGAGACACAGGTTAGAGCTACAGTGTCGTCACAGCAGGATAGCATTTATGTGGGCTGCAAAAGCATTCAATCACCCCATTCAATTTAGCATCAGATAATGTTTTGGACAATTTACAGCTTTCTTTGGGATTGTTTAATGTGGAAATGTCCATCCAGTGAAGATCATTCAATGCACCCATGCCGCCATTATGTTCCATCTCAATGTTGGTACAGAAATTAATCCTTTGGCCAACTTGTCTAATAGTTGCTTGTTTTAATTGATTTGTTTGCTATTTATGCACATTTCATATCCTTGTTCATATCATATTTTTATGTTACTAACCCTAAATTGGTTAGTTGGTTACTTAAGTTTATAGTGAAAAGCTTTTTGCCGAGCGCTAAGCAATCAGCGGAAAGCTATACATGATTTTGATCGAGCCATCCACAGTGTACAAATACAGGATAAAGGGAATAACGTTTAGTGCAAGATAAAGTCCAGTAAAGTCCAATTAAAGATAGTCCGAGGGTCTCCAATGAGGTAGATGGGAGCTCAGGACCACTCTCTAGTTGTTGATAGGATGGTCGTTGCCAATTGATCAACTGATGTGGATTATCTATTTTAAGATGCCAGATCCTTTCAAATTTTGAATCTTTCTATTAAGTTAAACTTTAACCTTTTGTTTTGCAGAGAAAGAAGGATCTCTGAGCTGCTTCAATGAGTTCATCCTCGATACCTTGTTTACATGGTGGTTATTGCTGAAGAAAACAGACTCTTGCATTATTTCTAGGCCTTCAAGAATTATACCAGACATGAAAATATCACCGTAAAAAGGAATACGGCAAAAAAAGTAAACTTGCAGGTCACATCTTCACAATTTTGCAATTTATCCATATTTCTTGGAATCTTGAAAACTGTGATAACATTATCAGTTTTTACAGTTTCCTTAATTTCTTATTGCAGCTCATCGGCAATAGTTCACTAGTTATTATTTTTTGAACCAAATTATTGGCCCTTTTGAACAAGCTGAAAGTATTGTGTATCTCTACTATATTCTGAGCTCTGCATCAAGAAGCTGATCCTTTCAGACTGCCCAGCAAATTGCTGGCAGCCAGTGTACATCCATGAAGCTAGTGTGCTTCCAATGCATGGAACTGTTATGGAAACTCAGTGCTCCTGTGACACCCATGGCACCTTGTATAGTGTGGGTCTCAATGCCAATGCTGAGTGGCTGAGGGTCATGGCAGAGGGCATCCAATGCCTCCCACCCCATTTATCTGCAGTGGCACAGAAAGATTTATTGAATCTGTTGGCTCATTTCCCATTGAGCCAGCCTATCTCTGCCCATTCTCCACCCGCCATTTAATTGTTCATACACACGGTGAATGGCTGGATAGAATTTACACCACTTAAACATGCATAGAAGATCGACAAAGAACCCCATCACCACCTGGAAGTTACATGACACCAGTGTAAGATTTGAGAAGTTTTCCCTCATTCTGAAAGCAACAAAAAAACCCAAAGAGCTGCAGTTTGGACATTTTAAACGGGAGACTGGGGCTGATAGCGGAGAAAGGCTGCGGTCAGTTTTCCAAGGGACCAGCCACAAAAGCAAAAACCTTACAGCCCAGTCTCTAGGTTTCTGCAAAGCCACGGCCAGAACAATGGATGGGTATTGGCCATGCAGAAACCTGCAAAACCAGGTCGAAGTCCAGACACTGGGGCGCTGACATCAGCATACTCACAATGCCCCAAGCCGACCTACACAGTTAATCTCGTTAAGGGGGCACAATAGCCCATAGAAAACTACCTGGTAGGTGATGGGAAACCAGTTAAACCCATCACCTCGCAACGAAATACCAATTAACACCGTCTGGCCATCCCCGGTACCCCCGGACATAAGCGCAGATCAGAGAGAGAACTCTTACATATCTTTTTGAACAAAGAGATCCCAAGATCTGGCGGGAGATAGGACGGGTCAGAATAGTATAACTGGCCACGACTTTTGGGTTTTAAAGGCATGCAAGGCAGAAGTCAAACGGATGCAGGAGGAAGAAAAGACAGGCAAGAAGAAGCGAAGTGCAAGAGAGAGGAACCGGCACGCAACTCAAGAAGAAATACTGCAAGAAAACCTGCAAGGAACGCAAGAAACGGAAGGAAGAAACTCAGGGGACAAGCACGACCCTCACGGAAAGCAGCGGAGAAGCAGCACAAACAGCCAGTAACCCCAGTAATAGCCCCATGGTGAGCAAGTACCCCGATCCTGCATATCCTGGACATAGTTTAGTGTAGAGGGGAGGGTGGTTTGAATAAACGTGGGTGTGTAAAGGAATATGTGTTGGTCAATTTTGCGATGTGTCGTACGTTCCCCATCTTACAGTCGTGTATATGTCTTGTAGAACTGTGCGTTTTAGAATTCAGAGTAAAAGGTATTCGTGTATATGTCTTGTAGAACTGTGCGTTTTATGATTCATAGTCAAAAGTATTCATGTAATTCGGTATGTGTCTTATAGATATGTCTTATAGAACTGTATGTATTCATGGACAATAGTCCCAAGCGCTCAATAAAAGCCTTTTTCATTTAAACCCTGGTCTTCAAATCTGGTCTGGTTGAATTTTCTGCACTATAAACGCTCCTGCATCTAAGTCCAGTGTCTAGAACCGTAGGGGGTGAGTGGGTCGAACCACTCACGGGGAACCAGTGTGCGCGGCCTGGTCAAGGGATCAGCAAGGCACAGGGACCTTAGGTCGGGCGAAAGCTCGGCGCAGAAACCCCTTACACCAGCAATACTGAATGTATAGACACTAAGAATGTATTAAGATTTTCATTGTTTTGTTTTAAGTATACTTTTTATTCTGAATAAAGATTATTTTTGAAATGTTACAGGTGGAAGGTTGTTTTAATAGTTTATCTGAAAGACTCGATCTCTAAGCTTGTAGCATTTGTAAAGGGCCGAAGTGTGCCTGCTGCCTTGATTGCACACTCGAACATCTGCGGTGGGAGCTGTAAACACACATGATCTTCTGACTCAAGAGTCCGTGGGTTCAGAGAATCCAGCTGGCATGTGCTTTATTTGTGAGGAGGAAGAGTCGTTAAAATAGCAGCTAATCAAGATGTTGATACATTGATAATGTTCTGTGAGTGTATTAATGTTATGAACGCAGGGATTTACGGTGGCTCAACCGTGAGACATGAACTGGCACAGTGGAGTAGCTGGTAATGCTGCTACCTCACTGCTCTAGCAACCCAGCTTCAGTCCTGACCTGGATTGCCATTTGCCTGGGGATTGAATGTTCTCCCTATGACCGTGTGGGTTTTCCCCAGGTGCTCTGTGTTCCACCCGTGTTCCCAAGGGCAGGCTAATTGGCCATTGTAAAGTGTGCCAGGTGAATAGGTGAATGATAGGGTTTGTGGAGAGTTGATGAGAATATGGGAAAACTTAAATGGATATGATGTTGGATTAGTGTAAATGTGTGCTTCGTGGTACGCATGAATGTGGTGGGCAGATGGACTGTTTCCATGCAGTTCGACTTTGTGACGCTAAGCCTACAATTCCCAGGTTGCACTGCACGGTAGCGCAGTGGGGGATGGCACAGTGGTAGAGTAGCCGCCTTACAGCGCCAGAGACCCTGGTTCAATTCTGACTACGGGTGCTATCCGTATGGAGTTAGTTAATTTAGTTAATTTAGTTTATTGTCAGGCGTACCTTGCATGGAGTTTGTACATTCCCCCTGTGACCGTGTGGGTTTCCTCCCACATTCCGAAGACGTGCAGATTGGCTTATGCAAATTGTCCCTAGAGCGTAGGATAGAACTAGTGTTCAGGTGATCGCTGGTTGAAGCGGACTCGGTGGGCCGAAGGGCCTGTTTCCTCGCTGTATCTCTAAAGTAAACTAAACTAAAATCTGAAAGAGTGCGTCATAAGGGGCAGCTCCCAACAGAGGGGGCAGTGGAGAGGGGTTGTGAGACTGATGGGGTCATGGTGGAAAGAAGATAATCCCTCCGCCCCCCGACTGCGCAGAGGAAGGACAATTATAAGAACACATTTTTGGAAAGACTGTGTTCACCACCACAGCACCCGGAAAGAACTGAGAAAGAAATAATAGTAAAAAACTCAAACATGCCTGTATTAGTCCGTCCACGCAAGCAATAACTCAGGATGGAAGTTGCAGGTTAAAATATGAACTGAACACACCATGAAAAGCATGAACACAGATGTCACACTTCAGTGAAATCTACAGAATCATGCAAATCATATTTATATATTGCATCAAAGAATAATAAATTTAGTAAAGGAGTTTATTCCCCAAGGGCAGATCTGCAGTCTTTAACCAGCATTTAAATGTGAGACTCACTCAGGAAGACACAAGGTGTGATATCTGTGGGTGCTATTTTTTTTTTTGTGTTGCGGAAAGTGTAGGTGATTAAGGGGTGAGATATCTACAGAATGTCATTCTTTAAAGATGGTAACTCTCAACGAAGTAACGGTGCCTGGTACAACTTTGCATCAATGTTATACCTCACGGTGTACTCAGTTCGTAACACTGAAAACATTGAAATTCAAATGATACCATTCTGCCCTTTGAACCTGTTCTGGCTTTCAAAATGATCATGGGTGATCATCCAAATTAAGTAACTATTCCTCCCTTCTCCTTTTATCTGTTGATCTCTTTACCATTTAGATTTATCGTAATCTCCTTCTTGAATATATTTAGCTATTTCGTCACAGCAACGATAGAAAATTCTACCGATTCACCAGCCTGGCGTCAAAACATTTCTCCTTATCTCAGTCCTACGTGGATCAACATATATGCTTCGGCTGTGACCTCAAACTCTGGACTTGCCACCACCTAGAACATATTTCCGAAGATTTAAAAAGTTTCAATGAGAATCTCTCTATCTAGCTAAACTCTAGCAAATATAAGTGAATTGTTCCTATCTCTCTTCCGATGTCAATCCTACCATTCCAGGAGTCTGTCTGGTGAACCCTTTCTGCACTCCCTCGCTGGCAAGAACATCTTTCCTTGGAGGAGACCAGAATTCCATACAGTCTCACTGAGGCCCTGCACAGTGCAGCAAGTTTATCGTGGAATCTGCACTCAAATCCTAACATCTTTCCTTGGAGGAGACCAGAATTCCATACAGTCTCACTGAGGCCCTGCACAGTGCAGCAAGTTTATCGTGGAATCTGCACTCAAATCAGATTCATGAAGGCGAACATAGCCATTTGGCTTCATGACCACCTGTTGCACCTGCACGCTTACTTTCATCAATTTTTGCCGCTGCGAGCAGAATAAGTCTGTTCAATTGACTTTATGTAACTGTTGGCGCCACAAACGTGTCTTGGTGAGGTGTGCTGCATGATTTTACCAAGTTGTATGCAACCCAAAGCATTTCACTGTATGTGTGACAATAAAGTATCATTGAATCATTGATTGTGCACAAAGATACCCAATTTTCACTTCATTTTCCCCTTTCCTAATCTCTTACCAATCAGATATTTATCTGCTTTTGCCACCAAAATAGATAACCTCACATTTACCCACATTAAACTACATCTGCAGTGCATTTACTTACTCAAGCAAATTGTCCCAATCTCAATGGAGCCTCAATGTACCCTCTGTAATACTCACAATCCCACCCAGCTTTCTGTTGCTTGCAATCCTGGAGATATTGTGTTTAGTTCCATCAACTGAATTAATAACATATATTTTGTGAGTAGTCAGGATCCAAGTTCTGAACCCTGTTGCAGCCCACTTATCACTCTGAACCCTGTTGCAGCCCACTTATCACTCTGAACCCTGTTGCAGCCCACTTATCACTCGTGCCTGCCACTTGGAAAAGGAGTTATTCTTCTTTAACTAGATTCTTGTCTGCCAACCTATCTGTGCATGATTGCTCCTTACCTTCAATCCCATGTGCTTTGATTTTGCTATGTTAGAGCTTGTGGAAACTTTCCGAATACATTATATTCAGTGGTTCTTCCCCACCCTTTCCACTACGCACACCCATTAAAAAATGGTCTCCTTTGATACAATAATTCGAAAGGGATACAATGCGGTCGGCAATCAGGGCAGAACTTTCAAGTAATACTGAAGCATCCTGAAGGAGGAGCGAGACATGTTAATATTACTTGGCTATCTCGCATTCAATGCAACCGGCACTTTTTCAGCACAGCGGATGAGGAATTTAACAAAATAAATGAAGATTTTCTTCAAAAAGTTGGTTTCAGAAATCATCAAAATGCTGGACTGATGTTGAAAAGAAAATCATCCAGTTCGTAGGTCTGGCCTACATGTAATTCAGATGTACCAACATGATTGACTCTTATCTGCCTCCTCTGGTGTGTATACTGGTATTGGCAAAGATGGACATTCATTGTTGGCATTGCCAATGATATCCACATCTTGTGAATCAACATGTTAAATCGTTCACCATTATTAATGGCAACGCACAGTTATTGTGCTGCTCCCTCACTAACACCTCATTCTGTTCTACTGTAAAACATGCAGTTTCCTGCCTGCCTGTGGTTTGAGGGAACAGGGAACCGATCCCAGCCAGCAGCAAATGGGCTAGGTGCCAGCCCAACGTGAATGGCATCCTTGTACTCAACAGCACCATTAAATAGTCAGCGAAGGTTGTACTGGAATAAACGCCAGAAATCCCAACCAGTGATCCAGAAACATGAGTTTGCATCACACCATGGCACATGGAATACTGTCGAGTTGAATTACTTTGCATGGAATCAGACCTCACTGGTAATTTTCACTCTATGCCATTGCAAGGAAATGTGCACGAGATATCCCTGCAAATCCGCAAGACGTTTCCGGGCGGCACACTGGTACAGCCGTATGGTGCCAGAGATCTGGTCCGATCCTGACTATGGGTGTGCTGTCTGTACAGTTTTTACGTTCTCCCTGTTACCGCTTGGGTTTTCCCCGGGTGTCCCGGTTTCTTCCCATATTCCAAAGACGTACAGGTTTGCAGGTTAAGTGGCTTAGGTCAGATTGTAAACTGTGCACGGATTGTGTACACGGATCACTGGTTGACACAGACTCCCGCCCTGTATCTCTAAACTAAACTATCTCACAGAATGGTATTGCAGTGATCCATTGGATTGCAATGACCTGTTCATACGTGAGCCTTTAGCGAATGATCCAAGTTAATTGGACTCCTTTGTTAGACACAATAGGTGTGAGGCGATTCATTTTGGTAGGAAGGATGTGTATCAAGAATTGAAAAGGTGCACTTCTAAAAGGAATGCAGCAATAGAGATGGGGATATATCTGCACTACATTTTAAGGACGAGAACGTGGTCTTTTCGTGCCTCCAGCCCCCACCCCCCCCCGCTCTACAATCAGCCCGAAGAAATTGTCCTGACCTGTAATGTCACATATCCACTTTCCCCAGAAATGCTGCCTGACCCACTCAGCTGGTCCAGCATTTTGTGTCTATTTCTGGTGTCAGTTTTTTTCAGCTTAGTTTAGTTTAGAGGTACAGCGTGGAGACGTAATTCACTGACATTTCCATCACCTCCAATGTGATCCCACTACCAGTCACACCTTCCCATATCCACCCCTTTCGGCCGTCCACTGAGACGGTTCCCCCCACAACTACATGGTTCACGTGAAGCGGAGGCAGCGGGGAAATCAAGAATATGCTCCTACACTAATCAGGAGGCAGCAACATCACGGTACTATCTAACTTCAGTTCTCCTAATCTGGAATCATTTTTTATAAATTGCAAACCCTTTTATTCTCCGAAGGAATCGACCTCTTTTATTCTCGCTGGAGTTTACATCCCCCCCCCCCCCATGCCTGCGTACGTGAGGCACAAACGCAACTCACTGACCAGGTAACGAGATTAGACAATAGACAATAGGTGCAGGAGTAGGCCATTCAGCCCTTCGAGCCAGCACCGCCATTCAATGCGATCATGGCTGATCACTCTCAATCAGTACCCCGTTCCTGCCTTCTCCCCATACCCCTTCACTCCGCTATCCTTAAGAGCTCTATCCAGCTCTCTCTTGAAAGCATCCAACGAACTGGCCTCCACTGCCTTCTGAGGCAGAGAATTCCACACCTTCACCACTCTCTGACTGAAAAAATTCTTCCTCATCTCCGTTCTAAATGGCCTACCCCTTATTCTTAAACTGTGGCCCCTTGTTCTGGATTCCCCCAACATTGGGAACATGTTTCCTGCCTCTAATGTGTCCAATCCCCTAATTATCTTATATGTTTCAATAAGATCCCCCCTCATCCTTCTAAATTCCAGTGTATACAAGCCTAATTGCTCCAGCCTTTCAACATAAGACAGTCCCTCCATTCCGGGAATTAACCTAGTGAACCTACGCTGCACGCCCTCAATAGCAAGAATATCCTTCCTCAAATTTGGAGACCAAAACTGCACACAGTACTCCAGGTGCGGTCTCACCAGGGCCCGGTACAACTGTAGAAGGACCTCTTTGCTCCTATACTCAACTCCTCTTGTTATGAAGGCCAACATTCCATTGGCTTTCTTCACTGCCTGCTGTACCTGCATGCTTCCTTTCAGTGACTGATGCACTAGGACACCCAGATCTCGTTGAACATCCCCTCTTCCTAACTTGACACCATTCAGATAATAATCTGCCTTTCTATTCTTACTTCCAAAGTGAATAACCTCACACTTATCTACATTAAACTGCATGCTTATCTTGCATTAAACTGCAAGAGAGTGACTTCCATGAAGTAAGCATGCAGGTACAGCAGGCAGCGAAGAAAGCTAATGGCATGTTGGCCTTCTTCGCAAGAGGATTTGAGTTTAGGAGTAAGGAGGTCCTACTGCAGTTGTACAGGCTCCTGGTGAGACTGCACCTGGAGTATTGCGTGCAATTTTGTTCTCCTAATTTGAGGAAGGACATTAATGCTATTGGGGGAGTGCAGCGTAGGTTCACCACATTAATTCCTGGGATGGCGGAACTGATATATGATGAAAGAATGGGTCGACTGGGCTTGTATTCGCTGGAATTTAGAAGGATGAGAGGCGATCATTTCGAAACATATAAAATTCTTAGAGGATTGGACAGGGTAGATGCAGGAAAAATGTTCCCGATGTTGGGGGAGTCCAGAACCAGGGACCACAGTTTAAGAATAAGGGGTAGGCCATTTAGGACTGAGATGAGGAAAAAAGTTTTCACCAAGAGAGTTGTGAATCTGTGGAATTCTCTGCCACAGAAGGCAATGGAGGCCAATTTACTGGATGTTTTCAAGAGAGTTAGATTTCGCTCTTTGGGCTAAGGGAATCAAGGGATATGGGGAAAAAGCCGGAACGGGGCACTGATTTTGGATGATCAGCCATGATCATATTGAATGGCAGTGAAGGCTCGAAGGGCTGAATAGCCTCCTGCACCTATATTCTGTGTTTCTGTGTCATTGTTTTGGGTGATTTTAACAAAGCTAACCTCAGCCGAGAGCTTCCAAAATACAGACATCACGTTACCTGCCCCACCAGAGGGGAGGGAACACGTGACCATTGTTACACTTCAATCAAGAACGCGTATCGCTCTACTCCCCGTGCAGCCCTGGGACTCTCTGATCATTGTTTAGTTCACCTTATTCCGACCTACAGGCAGAAACTAAAATCTGCTACGCCTGTGGTCGGAACAATGAAAACGTGGACAAGCGAGGGCATTGAAAACCTACAGTCCTGCTTTGACTGCACTGATTGGAATGTGTTCAGGGAAGCAACCACATGCCTTGATGAATATACAGACACCGTGACATCATATGTCAGCTTTGCATTCCCACCAGGACCCGGATCAGGTTCAACAACGACAAGCCTTGGTTTACAGCAGACTCAGACAGCTCCACCAGTCAAAAGATGAGGCCCACAGGAGCGGGGGATGCAGTTCTCTACAGGCAGGCCAAGTATAAGCTGAGAAGACGAATCAGAGCTGCCAATGAAAGGTACTCTGAGAAGTTGAGGAGCAAGTTCTCAGCTAATGACTCATCTTCAGTGTGGAAGGGCTTGCAAAAAATCACCAGCTACAAGAGGAAACCCCCCCCCTCTTTGGACAATCGTCAGCTGACCAACGACCTGAATGATTTCTACTGCAGGTTCGATAGACAGAAACATTACCCAGGTACCCCTTGCCCCCCCAAGCACCACTTCACACCCACTTACTCTGCAAAGACTGGGCCTTCCCCACCCACTCCTCCCCAATCACCACTTCACACCCACTTACAACCCGACTCCAGTCTGCAAAGACTGGGCCCTCCTCCACTACCCTCCCTCTCCTTGCTGCCCATCATCAGTCTGGCCACTTCTCTATCAATAACAATAGAAATTGAGGTGAAAAAGCTATTTGGGAGACAGAAAAGCCGGAAATCTCCAGGGCCTGACAATGTTTCCTCCTCTACTCTCAAGCTCTGTGCCAAACAACTGGCACCGGTCCACACAGACATTTTCAATCAGACCCTGCAAACCTGCACTGTCCCTGCCTGCTTCAAAGTCTCCACTATTGTCCCTGTACCTAAAAAGACAAGGATTACTGGTCTTCATGACTACAGGCCTGTCGTACTGACCTCTGTAAGCGTGATGACCCTTGAAAGACATGCTGGCCCACCTGAAAAGTATCACATATCCCCTGCTAGAATCCCTGCAGTTTGCACACCGGGCCAATAGATCAGTGGATGATGCAGTCAACTTAAGCCTGCACTTTATCCTCCAGCATCTAGACTACCAGGGGACCTATGCAAGGAATCTGTTTGTGATTTTAGCTCTACATTCAACACCAGACTACTGTGCCAGACTACTACACTCCAAACTCTTCCAGCTGACTGTGTCTAAATCCCTCTGTCAGTGGATCACCAACTTCCTGACAGACAGGAAGCAGCATTTGAGGCTGGGAAAGCACATCTTGGACCTGTTGACCCTCAGCATAGGAGCACCGCAAGGCTGTGTACTCTCCCCTCTCCTTTACTCTCTCTACCCTAACGACTGTACCTCAACAGACTGTCCTTTCCAGGTGAGACAGAGGTTCACCTTCACCTCCTCCAACCTCATCTATTGCATCCGCTGCTCTAGATGTCAACTTATTTACATCGGCGAAACCAAGCGCAGGCTCGGCGATAGCTTTGCTCAACACCTGCGCTCGGTCCGCGTTGGCCAAACTGATCTCCCGGTGGCCGAGCACTTTAACTCCCCCTCCCATTCCCAGTCTGACCTTTCTGTCATGGGCCTCCTCCAGTGCCATTGTGAGGCCCACCGGAAATTGGAGGAACAGCACCTCATATTTCGCCTGGGCAGCTTGCAGCCCAGTGGTATGAACATCGACTTCTCCAACTTTAGATAGTTCCTCTGTCGCTCTCTTCCCCTCCTCCTTCCCAGATCTCCCTCTATCTCCCTGTCTCCACCTATATCCTTCCTTTGTCCCGCCCCCCTGACATCAGTCTGAAGAAGGGTCTCGACCCGAAACGTCACCCATTCCTTCTCTCCTGAGATGCTGCCTGACCTGCTGAGTTACTCCAGCATTTTGTGAATAAATACCTCCATAGACTCCTCTGTCAAGCTTCTCAAGTTTGTGGATGACACAACCCTGATTGGACTGATCTAGGATTGGGAGGAATCTGCCTACAGACAGGAAGTGACACAGCAGTCGTCCTGGTGCCTTCGCAACAACCTGGAACTATCAATAGAAATATGCTGTGGGGCCACATCCTCATCATTGATGTGTAAATGCCCTTTGAGCAAGGACGAAGGAAATAGTTTAGGCAGTTGTCTCTTAGGGGAGTTTAGGAGATTGTGAGTTTGCGATGTGCCTCTGCTTGGGGCTTTATTGCTGGACACACCCAAGGTAGACCCCCCTGAATCCAGACCAGGTGGGTTCAGGAATGGTCTGTCTGAGGGCAGCAGGTTCAAGCCAACAATTAGCTGCTGTCGATGCAGCACCAAAGCATAAGGATAAAACTTTAGACGCAGAAATAAATAAATTCTGATGGTGGTTTACATAAAAAGACACAAAGTGATGGAGTATCTCAGCAGGTTAGGCAGCATGTGCAGGAAGGAACTGCAGATGCTGGTTTAAACCAAAGATAGACACTGAAAGCTGGAGAAATCTACACTTCTTACATAGCTCAGCGGGTCAGACAGCATCTCTGGGGGGGGGGAAAAAGACAACAGGTGACGTTTCGGGTCGAGACCCTTCTCCAGGCTCACTGTATGCCAGGATAAAACTTTATGGCACATGAGTAACAAAAAAAATTATGGATGCTATCTCTGAGTAATGGAGTGCAATAAATTTGGTTTTACTCTTCAGACTTTTAGACTTTAGAAATACAGCGTGGAAGCTTGGCGTATCTAGACCAATGATCGTACAATAACACTATCCTGCATACGAGGGACAATTTACAATTGACTGGAGTTGTAAATCTCTAACCCCTGCCACATTTAGTTATATATATCTCTGTAATGAGCTGACATGGTCACCCCTCGGTGCACTTATACCTCTGGCACATTGCAAAGTCTAGACTTAAATGTTTCCAAGGGATTTAAGAGTAATTTATTGAAAAAAAACATTTTCTCGTGTGTCTGAAGGTCTGAATCCTGCGAGCAAGATGTTTCATTGTACACCTGTGTGCCTCACCGTACCTGTGCCACTGACAAAGAGACGCAACTTTTTGACCTGACTTGGGGGATAGATAGTACTTTGCACAGACTTACCCCGAGTGGCTCTTTCCGGAGGACTTCTGCCACCTTCTCCTTTCTGGCGTTGAGCTGCAGCCACACGGGGCAAGTCCTGATCAGCTTGTCCAGGACACTCATGCCGGGAAACGCCAGTGGCTGGGGAGGGTCCGGGTGAGACGACTGCCCGCACTCACCATTCGCACCAAGCTGTGGGCTGAATGAACACACAAGATGTGAGTTTTGCCCGGCGTCCCGTTCAGAGGACAGACACGACTTGTGCGGCCACATCAGCGAGCCAGCGCGATGCTGTGGACAGATTGCGTGACACAATAAATAAGCAGTGGCGAGATTAATCTTTGCAATCATCAACGTGTAGATAAGTGGAAAGAAAGCATGAATCAAACGCCTCGCTGGGCGGTGAGGCGTTTGAGGGTTTTCTCCAGAAGAGTTACAGATATGCAGATTTTCTCCAGAAGAGTCACAAATATGCAGCTTGCTCTATGTTCAACTACATACCCAGTCTCCATTCCTTCCCCAGATGTTCTCTTCATCATTGTCTCCATCGTTCAGCTCTGCTGTGCAGACCCATTTTAAGCAGCACTCAGAATCCAAGGGGGGGGGGGGGGGGGGAGGGGGAAGAGGGAGGGGGGGGGGGGGGGGGAGAGGACACTTAACTTCTCAAAGTTGACAAAGGGCTTCACATTTCGTGTGTAAAACAAAAACGACAGCACTCTGCCCCTCAGACAGAAAGATGGCGTTGGGGGTTTTTCTGTTGTTGTTGCTGCAGACTTTTAAAAAGTAACAGCCGCTGCGAGGGGAGGAAGGCGGGGGGTGGCGGTGGGATCTCACTCTGTCTTTGACTTCCTGTGCTCCTCTGAGATCTAACGGGGGGGGGGGGGGATCTCAGGAAGAGGCAGTGCTCAGTGGTCAAGCTTTCAGTATGACTACCTCAATTTTTTCCCTGACTCCGAACTTTTTCTGCACACTGTGGGAGGAGCGCTGATTTCAGCTGACGAGCTTTGGAGCCAAGTCCATTTTAAAAACTGACAGCAGTTTTACCAGGTCAAAAAAAAAAAAAAAAAAAAAAAAAAAAAGCCCCACCCACCCAGCAAATCTGGGGGTTTCATTTTGCAGAGTTGGCCACAATGCTAAACACTGACCTGGAGCCCTTACACAAGCTCTGAGAGAGTGTTTGAAGATGAGCACAAGCCCCCTCCCTCTCTTACACACACACACACACACACACACACACACACACACAAAGAGTAACTTCACAAACTACGACCAGACGCACTTCAAAAGGTTGGCATGTACCAAAGATAAATAGTTTTGCTTCATAAGTGAAAGCTTGCAAACTTTTGAAGCTCTATATTTTGACTCAGCAGGAGAATAAATTAAGTTTGCAGCAAGTTTCACGAGAATAAGAAGAAAAAAAACAAATATAGATTAAAAAAAAATGTCTTATAAGAAAAAGTTAAAACAGAAGGTTGCAAAGTATAATGATCATGAAAGAACGTGATGAATGGCAGCAGTCTCATTTTTTTTTTAGATGATCTTTCGGTCTAACGGCACTTTTCATGAAGGGATCTGGTATCCTTTACATAAACAGCCTGAGGCAGCCTCTGCTTCTAAGGGCAACATTAACTGAATTCCTCAAATGTAGTTCGGGAGTTATCGAAGACTTTCCTTCCTTGCTTTTTTTCAGATTAGCAGCATGGATGAAAGGACTTTGATCAAACCTTTATCTCTCCAATGACATCAGTTTACATTACTTCCCCTTATCGTCTTTTTTATTGTTTTTAACGACCATTAATGAAATCTGATTTCTTCTTATCTTGTCTACACTCAATCCAAAATTTAAGTTGAAATTCAAGCAGCTTGGTCTGTGCCAGACGTCTAATTGAATTATTGATGTAACTGTAATTATGTGGTTCAGGGTGATCTTTGGGCATTAGGGAAGTGAATGGCTGAAATTAAAGTGCACAGAGGTTAAAAGTGACCCATGCCTTCGCAGTGATTTCCAATCTATCTTTGCACAAGTGCAAGACTGGAGACTTGAGAGATCAGGAAGAGAACAAGGGACATTATTCAGCAAAATACAAAGAGCTGGAATCACTTAGCAGGTTTGGGAACATCACTGGAAGACATAAATAGGCGACATTTTGGGTCAGGGCCCTTATTCAGTCTCTTGAGTCTAAAGAAGGGTACCAACTCAAAACATCGCCTGTCCATGTCAGAGTCATAAAGTCATACAGAGTGGAAACAGGACCTTCAGCCCGACTTGCCGTAAGGTCATAAGTGATAGGCGTAGAATTAGGCCTATTAGGAATTAGGAAAATATTGCAGATGCTGGTTCAAATTGAAGGTAAGCACAAAATGCTGGAGTAACTCAGCGGGTCAGGAAGCATCTCAGGAGAGAAAGAATGGGTGACGTTTCGGGTCAAGATCCTTCAGAAAGGTCTGAAGAAGGATCTTGACCCGAAACATTACCCATTCCTTCTCTGCCTTCTCCCCATAACCTGTTTCACCTGTGCTAATCAAGAATCAATCTATCTCTGCCTTAAAAATATCCATTGAGTTATGAGGGGAAGGCAGAAGAATGGGGTTAGGAGGGAGAGATAGATCAGCCATGATTGAATGGTGGAGTAGACTTGATGGGCCAAATGGCCTAAGTCTGCTCCTGTTCCTTATGACCTGCCTGCATTTGACCCATATCCCTCTAAACCTATCCTATCCATGTAAACATATCTTACCCTGTCCATCAGAGATACTGATTGACCTGCTGAGTTACTCCAGCACTTTATGTTTTACTGGAGAATCCAGCATCTGCAGTTCCTTATATCTCTGATAAGCCTGGTTAGAAATTGGAAGGATACAGTTTGAAGAGTCACTGAGGATACAGCTTAATACCCATGGAAAATAGATCAACTGATCTGCTCTGCCACGTTCAACATAGAAATTAATGCTCAGTAATGGAGGATTAATTATCATTAGCAGAACCCAATGCCAAGTTACATCATTTGTGACAGCCAGAGAATGGCCAACATGAAGAGACTGGCAGTGAAGTGCTCTGTAGTGAGTCACAACTTGGAGCCATAGGTCTGAAGAAGGATCTCAACCCGAAACGTCACCCATTCCTTCTCTCCAGGGATGGTGCCTGTCCTGCTGAATTACTCCACCATTTTGTGTTTATCTTATGTGTAAACCAGCAACTGTAGTTCCTTCCTACACACTGGGAGCCATATCCTGACTCTACACTTCCTACACACTGGGAGCCAAATCCTGTAAAAGGGACCACATCACCCCGATTCTGGCCTCTCTCCACTGGTTCCCAGTATGGTACAGAATCAACTTCAAGCTCCTCCTATTCACATACAAAGCCCTAAACAGGCTTAACCCCCCCCCCCCCCCCATATCAAAAATTGTCTAACCCACCACTGTATCTCCAGGTCCCTCAGGTCGGCCGACTTGGGGCTACTCAATATCACGCGGTCTAGGCTTAAGCTCAGGGGTGACCGCGCTTTTGCGGTTGCAGCTCCTAGACTGTGGAACAGCATCCCTCTCCCCATCAGAACAGCCCCTTCCATCGACTCCTTTAAGTCCAGGCTCAAAACCTATTTCTACTCCCCAGCGTTTGAGGCCCTCTGAGGGGGCACTGTGAACTGTTTATGTATGTGCTGTTATGTTTGTGTGCCATTGTATGTTCGTTTCTTAGTACCTGAACTGATGTACAGCACTTTGGTCAACGTGGGTTGCTTTTAAATGTGCTATACAAATAAAATTGACTTGACTTGACTTGACTTGGATATCCAACGGTAGTAAAAATCTAGCCTTCAAAAATTATAGCCTTCAGATAACGGGGGGAGGTGAAGAGCTGGTATAAGTCAGGACCTGATCTTTTCATTGGTTAGCTGATATGTGAAAGTGCAACATAAAATGATGTAAATCCTACCATGAATGACAGAAATAAAAAGTGTTATCCTTGTTTATGAAGTTCATTTTTTAATGATGTAAAATTGAAGGGGGTTGGTGCAATATACTGCTAACCCACAAATGTGTCGTTATGAGATATTCACATTTGAAAAATCCATAAATCACAAAAAAAAACAAGAAGGTGCCTATGTTATTTGACCAACATATCAGTTGAATTTAAATATGATTTTTTTTACAGGTTGTAGGGTAGTGGGTAAGGATTGTGTTAATGCATGTAACTCATTTTTTCACAAAAGTGAGGGTTAGCACTATATTGCACCGACCCCCTCAATTATATGTTAAATTCAAAACAACTATGGTAGTAATGTACATTATTCATGTCTAACGCTCGCACTTATGTATCAGTGTAGGTATGTATGCATTACATTTTATTACACTAATATAGAATGAAAAGAATGAAAAAATATCTTGACATGTGTTCATAGTTATTGTATTCACAATATTAGGATTTCTGGAAATAGGTTTGATGTCACTGATTGCGAATGTGTACGGGTAGCCCCTAATGAAATGTATGAGAGAGAACAGTGATCATGATAGGGAGAACCATGTGCTGAGGAGAGGGGGGGGGGGGGGGGGGGAGGGAGGGGGAGACGGGGAGAGGGGGAGAGGGGGAGCGAGAGAGAGAGAGAGAGAGAGAGAGAGAGAGAGAGAGAGAGAGAGAGAGAGAGAGAGAGAGAGAGAGAGAGAGAGAGAGAGAGAGAGAGAGAGAGAGAGGTCGTGTTTTTCTCTGCTCCGGCGACTGAGAAGTTTTGAAGCAACCTTTCAAGGTTCTTGTCGAAGGAGGAGGAACAGTTGCAGTGAGATTTCATAGTTTGACCGAACGTCGGACTGTGGAAACTTTCCTTTGTTTAAGGATTTCTCCATTTCGTGTGGAATTCCTGAGTTCCTCTGCACCGCGGTGGGAGCAGCCGTGGCTGGCGGATTGCCAAGAGTGCCTGGAGATCGTGGGTAGGATTGATTTCGGTGTCTTTGACATTTATAGCACCGACTCTCTGCCCCAATACCGTTTTGCACAGTGCTGTTGCCTGGGCTTAACGTGAAGAGGGTATCTTTTGCTTCTGTCAGGGCTTTGAAGAGCCATCCAAAAGCTGCTCTGGACTGTGGAGGTGAGCTTGGGGACTTTCCTTTCTCTGGCTGGAGGAAACTGCTTCTGCTGCTCATTCAGACTGTGACTGTCTCTGAGGATCGCTTTTGAGCTGAGGTGCTGCTGTCCCTGGAGCTGAGGTGTGCCACTGTCATGAAGGCGGGGGCTCGGCCTAAGGTTCAGAGCTACGCAGTGGCGGCTTCGACGGCGGCCTCGAGGCCACTCGTGGATGAGCCTCATGTTGACTTGGACTGGGATATTTACGGGATCTCGGTTCAAACCGGGTTCACGTGGAGCAGGGCTGCAATTGCAAAGGGCTTGCATGATCTGTTCAAGAGGGATGTCATTGCCTCTTCCGAGAGTGCAGGAGGGAAGGTTCAGTTGATACTGAAGTCCCGGAAGGATGTGGCCCAGGTGTTGGAGAAGGGGCTCACGGTGGAGGGGGTCCATCTACAGGTGGAACCGTGGGTGTCCAATGTAAAATCGGTTCTCCTACGGAATTGTCCCACGTTTCTCCGGGATGCAAAAATCCTTCCACACTTGATGAAGATTGGGGAGGTGCGGTCTAAACTTACTAGGCTCATGCACCCCGGGAATGACCCGTATGAGAAAGGGGTGCTGAGCTTTAAGAGGCGCGTGTTTATGAAGGTGGAAGTGGGGTTGGGTGCCGAGGGGAGTTTCGCTGTGGAGCATAAGGGTCTCTCCAATCGCGTGTATTGGAGCTGGGGAGAGGCACAGTGTCACGCGTGCAAGGAGTTTGGACATCTCCGTAGAGAGTGTCCCAGGAGCCGGGCCACTGCGAGAAATTCTAACGCAGGGGCCCAGGAATGCAGTGCTGGCCCATCCGGGGCGGCCCTCCAAGCCTCGGTAGCCCGGGGTGGAACTGCTGACTCGGCTGGGGCTGCTGGCTCCGTCTCGGTAACCCGGGATGGCACTGCCAACCCATCAGAGGCTGCAAGTACTACCTTGGTGACCCGGAGCAGTGAGGGCCCCCCCCCCCCCATACCCTGAACCTGTGGAGGTGGTAGATGGCGAGGCGCAGGGGAAGGGTGAAGGGGGGGAGGGAGGTTGGGTGACGCAGAAGGGGAAGACTAAGAATAAGGATAAGAAGAAGGATAAGCCCCTCCAAGGGAATCAATCAACAGCAGATGGGCTCCTGCCCAGTGGGCCCAGTGAAGTCCAGGGCGCACCTGGTTTGGCTCAGCAAGGAGCTGAGGTGAACCGGAAGGGGGCAGGGGGGAGCAAACATGGGAGTAGAAAGGGGGCAGCGGGTGGTGCGGAGGTGGAGGACCCTTCCTCTATGGAGGTCACCGCACCTCCCCCGGTCACCGGGACAAAAAGAAGGCTGTCGGAAAGCGAGGAAGAGCATGAGCGTGGGCCCAAATTAAGGGGGACGGATATTTCGAGACCTTCCACCCCTGTCGAGAGCGGTGACCACGGACTGGTGACTTGTGGGCCGGAGGATGAGCCTCTGTTTCAGGGACCTTCTGCAGGTGTTACTGGGATCGCCTCCCCTGAAACCGTGTCCTCTGGGTTGGTGGCGGCCCCCTCATCTCTGGGGCCTTCCGAGGGAGTCATCTCATCGGGTAGCGGGGTTGATGCCCCTGGGAGTGTGTCCGCTGGGTCGGAGGAGGTCCCCTCGTTTCAGGGCCTTCTGAGGGTGATGGCACGCCGGTTGATGGGTTTGACTCCCCTGGAAATGTGCTCCCTGGGATGGGGGATGAGCAGAGTCAGCCTGAGGGGGGAGGAGCGGGAGATCAAACGTTCCACTCTGAGCTCTGTATTAGAACCAGTGGAAGTGATGAGGGGAGTGATGCCTCATCGGTTGAGGTAGTAGGGGAGACTCCAAGAACACCTGGGACCCCCGGGGGTGCCTGCTGTTTTTTCTTCCCCAGACCCAGAGGTGGGGTGTGATGGGAGAGTGCAGGAGCCTAGCCTTTTACCGGACAGCTTGTTGCTGTCAGAGGCATCGGGGACCCTCCCTCGGCATGGATCCTGGGGGTGGTGTCACGCCGGAGGAGGGGGAGAGCGATGGCTCGGCCTGTGCAGTGGGGTGGGTGAGCTTTCAGCAAGCTGTAGTCCCACAGACTCTGACACTGGCCTTGAGCGATGTGTAGAGGAGGCTGCTGCTCCAGGTGTGAGTGGGTTGGCGGAGCGCCCAGACTTCAGGGCTGTGTTTAACGCAACCCTTATCCGTGAGATTCAGGACTTTCTCAAACATCTAAAAAGTCACAAGACTAAAGTTGAAAACAGCGAAGAGGCGGTGGGGAGAGCTGCCAGGATTTATTGAGGATCTTGATAGCATCCTTGGCAGCAAGGATAGTGATATTCCTGCGTCTGTGAGGCATCAGCTTGGGGAATTCTCAAAGTTCCTCAAGGAGGATGGTTCTGCGACCAAGAGCAATGTGAGGAAATAATTCCAACGTGTTTGCAAATTCACAGTAGTTACATTAAATTTAAATGGCAGTAGAGCGAGCTTTCGCAGATTTCAGCATTTACAAGTCCTGAGAGAGGGGAAATACGCGGTGTGTTTTCTGCAAGAGACGCACACTGTTGTCGGTGACGAACCCACCTGGCGACTGGAGTGGGAAGGGGGGGTTTACATGAGCCACCTCAGCACAAACTCGAGCGGGGTGGCTTTTCTGTTGGCCCCGACTTTTCAGCCAGAGATCCTGAAGGTGCAGGAAGTGGTGCCAGGTCGTTTGCTCTATCTGGCTGTGAGTCTGGATGGCATGCCGTTGCATTTTATTAACGTGTATGCCCCCAGCAGCGGCACGATGCAGGCCTGCCTACTTCAGGAGGTGACTGCTCTGTTGAGCACTATTGAAAGAGGAGAGTGTGTCTTTCTGGGGGGAGATTTCAACTGCACACTTGAGGTGCGAGATCGTTCTGGTACTCAGTGTGCCCCCGCTGTAGCAAAGAAACTGAGAGGCTTGCTTGATTCTTTTGAGCTAGTGGATGCATGGCGGAACCTCCACCCTGACTCAAACGCATTCTCGCGGAGGTCTGAGGGGGGCGGTTCCCGCATTGATCGAATGTATATCTCCGGTGCGTTTGTCTCCCGTGTCTCAGCGGCCTCAATGCGGCTGGTGCCATGCTCGGACCACTGTCTGGTGCGCATGGACTTCAATCCGGGGCGCACGCGGGCTGGGTCTGCTTACTGGCATTTCAATAACAAGCTGCTGGAGGATCGGTGTTTCCGGGAGTCATTCAGACGGAGTTGGGTGAAGTGGAGAGAGAGGCAGGGGAGCTTTTCTTCACTTAGGCAGTGGTGGGATGTGGGGAAAGCTCACATCCGCCTCTTTTGTAAGGAATATACGTGGGGGTCGACCGGAAGGCGGGACTCAGCGGTTGAGAGGCTCGAGAGGGAGCTATCGGGGGCGGAGTCTCGCCTGGGTCGGATTGGTGAGGACTCCTGTGAATGGGGAGAGTTTCAGGGGAAGAAGGAAGCCTTGAGGGACCTGCTGCTTGAGCGGTCCCGAGGAGCTTACGTGAGGTCGCGGGTCCAAATGCTGCACGATTTGGACCGAGCGTCACCTTTCTTTTTCTCTCTGGAGAAGGGGCGGGGAGCCCGCAAACAGCTCGTAGAGCTGCTCGCGGATGATGGCTCCTCTGTCACAGATCCAGAGAGGATCAGTGCTTTAGTCCAGTCCTTTTATGGGACCCTGTTCTCCGCAGATGGTTGCAGCGGGGAGGCTCAGCGGGTCCTGTGGGAGGGTCTACCGACTGTAGATAGGGAAGCGTTCGATCTTCTGGATGACTCCTTATCACTGGAGGAGTTGACACGTGCCCTGCACCAGCTCAGGAGGGGCAAGTCCCCTGGGCTGGATGGGTTGACGGTAGAATTTGTTAGAGCCTTCTGGGATGTCCTGGGGGATGATTATATGAAGGTTCTGGGGGAGAGCCTGGCGACCGGGGAGATGCCCCTCTCGTGGCGCAGAGCAGTCGTTGTCCTGCTGCCCAAGAAGGGTGAACTCCGCCTGTTGAAGAACTGGCGCCCGGTCTCTCTCCTCTGTACAGAGTACAAAATCTTTGCACGGGCGATGGCAAATCGCCTAGGCTCTGTGCTGTCTCAACTGATTCACCCTGACCAGTCCTATACAGTCCCTGGTCGGTCCATTCAGGATAACATCCACCTGGTTAGGGACCTGATTTATCTATCTCAGGGCACTGGTCAGTCAGTAGCCTTCCTGTCTCTTGATCAGGAGAAGGCTTTTGACAGGGTAGACCACGACTACCTATTCGGGACGCTGCAAGCGTTCGGATTTGGACCGCATTTTGTAGCCAGGGTCCGGCTCTTGTACGCTGCAGCGGAGTGTCTTGTGAAGGTTAATGGGGTGTTGTTGGCTCCCATTCATTTTGGGAGGGGGGTTCGTCAGGGGTGCCCCATGTCCGGTCAGTTGTACTCGGTCTGTGTAGAGCCATTCCTGTGTCTTCTTCGGAGGAGGCTGACAGGCCTGGCTCTACCAGGTCCGGGGGTGGAAGTGGTTCTTTCAGCCTATGCCGATGATGTGCTCCTTACGTTCACTGACCCTGGTGACCTGCGGAGGATGCGTGACTGCCAGAGGACTTTCTCGGCTGCATCATCCGCCAGGATTAATTGGAGTAAATGCTCTGGACTATTAGTGGGTCAGTGGCAGGTAGACTCCCTGCCGGAGGAGATGGTGATGTATGCGTGGAGCACCACGCACCTCCTCTATCTGGGGGTGTACCTGAGTCCCACTGAGGATGCCTGGCCGGCGAACTGGCAGGAGCTGGAGATGAAAATCGTCGCCCGGCTGGGACGCTGGTCAGGCCTGCTTGGAGTCCTTTCCTTTCAGGGGAGGGTGCTGGTCATAAACCAGCTGGTGGCCTCCATGTTGTGGTACCGGCTGGCTACTCTTGTCCCGCCCTCCATCTTTGCAACTACTTTACAGAAGAAGCTGGTGGACTTCTTCTGGGGAAATAGGAAGCATTGGGTTACCGCAGCAGTCCTGAGTCTCCCGTTGGAGGAGGGCGGCCAGTCCTTGGTATGCGTGCGTACCCAGGTGGCGGCTCTCCGTCTCAGGACTCTGCGGAGGTATATGTACACGGAGAACCCCCCCAGGTGGCACGCTCTGGCCACGTATTTTTTTCGTCGGGGTTGTTGCCTACGGGGGGGTTTCGCGGCTGCCGGTGGCGGGCATCAGTCGACCCGCCTTACGGGGTCTGCCTAGTTTCTATCGGGACGTGCTTAGAGTGAGGAATTTGGTTGTTTTCAGCCGACGTGTTGCTCCACAAAGGGAGGGGGACGTTGTGGCTGCGGGAGCAGCTGGTCCTCACCCTGTCATGGCGGGTGTCGAGGAGAGGCGTGTGCCTAGAGTAGTTCTGACTGAGCTTACCCCCGCTCCGTCAGATTTGCTCATCGGGCCTAGGCTCCGGGATCTCTCCCGGGCGCCGGCTCCGCACAACTTGAGCCGCCTTTCCGAGATGCCCAGCGTGCTGTTTCGTGATGCGAAGAGACGCACACTGTACAGAATGCTCCTGCACATTCTACACCTCCTTGTTTTCGTACACCGCCCTGATACATCTTGGCGGTCTGTGTTACCACCTGAAGACGGGGACGGTCCTCAGTGGGGGGCTCTCTATAAGGGAGTTGTTCCCCTTTACATCGGGGACCTGGGGTGGAGAGTGCTGCACAGAGCGGTGGTGTGTAATAAACTGTTGAGCCGGTTCACGGGCTCGCCGACCGCCTGTATTTTCTGCGGTGACGAAGAGACCGTGTTCCACGTCTATATGGAATGTGAGAGGTTACTGCCCCTGTACCAATATCTGAAGGGGTTGTTCCTCAAGTTCTGGTTACACTTTAGTCCTACGATTCTAGTGTTTGGACACAAGGCAGGGGGTGGGGAGGGTCTTTCGGGGGGGTGGGACCTCCCTGTCGGTTTGCTCTTGGGCCTGGCCAAGTTGGCCATTCGCGGGTCCAGGCAGCGGGCGGTCGATGGTCTTGCCAGAGTCGGCTGCCTTCCCCTTTTCCGGGCCTACGTCCGTGCGCGCGTGACCCTAGAGAGGGAACACGCGGAGACCACGGGGACTATGGAGGCCTTCCGTGGGCGCTGGTCACCGCGGGGGGTTGAGAGCATTGTAAATAATGAAGGCAACATTGTATTATAATGACTATTTGATGACTTGTAACCCTTGAATGTGGTTTTGATGTGATGTATCATGTGAATGTGCTGAATAAAGTCTTTGAAAAGGAAAAAAAAAAAAAAAAAAAAAAAAAAAAAGAGAGAGAGAGAGAGAGAGAGAGAGAGAGAGAGAGAGAGAGAGAGAGAGAGAGAGAGAGAGAGAGAGAGAGAGAGAGAGAGAGAGAGAGAGAGAGAGAGAGAGAGAGAGAGAGGGAGGGAGGGAGAGAGAGAGAGAGAGAGAGAGAGAGAGAAATCACAAGAAAGAAACTAGAGATATATATGTGTAAGTGCATATAAACCATAAAGGTCAAATCGACTATGGTTTATGTACATCATGTGAAAAATAAAATGAAGAGAGAAATAGAGCGTTGCTTTAAATCAAAGTTGCTTCTGATCGACGACAAGGAACTTTGCTATCTTGACTACACATCTTCCCACCCTGTTTCCTGTAAAGATTGTCCCCTACTCCCAATTCCTCCACCTACGCTGCATCTGTGCCTAGGACAAGGTGTTCCATACCAGGGCATCGGAGATGTCCTCATTCTTTAGGAAACGGGGGTTCTTCTCTTCCATTATAGATGAGGCTCTCACTAAGGTCTCCTCAATATCCCACAGCTCCGCTCTTGCTCCCCCTTCACCCATTCGTAACAAGAACAGAGTCCCCCTTGTCCTCACCTTCCACCCCATCAGCCGACGCATACAACAGATAATTCTCCAACATTTTCGCCACCTCCAACAGGATCCCACTACTGGCCACATCTTCCCATCGCCACCCCTTTCTGCTTTCCGCAGAGACCGTTCCTCCGCAACTCCCTGATCAACCCGTCCATTCCCACCCAAACCACTCCCTCCCCAGGTACTTTCCCCTGCAACCGCAGGAGATGCAACACCTGTCCCTTTACCACTCCCCTCGACTCCATCCAAGGAGCCAAACAGTCTTTCCAGGTGAGGCAGAGGTTCACCTGCACCTACTCCAACCTGACCTACTCTATCCGCTGTTCCAGGTGTCAACTTCTCTACAGGCTCGGCGATCGTTTCGCTGAACACCTTCGCTCAGTCCGCCTTAAGCTACTTAATCTCCTGGTGGCTCAGCACTTCAAGTCCCCCTCCCATTCGCACTCTGACCTTTCTGTCCTGGGCCTCCTCCATTGTCAGAGTGAGGCCCAGCACAAATTGGAGGAACAGCACCTCATATTTCGCTTGGGTAGTTTACACCCCAGCGGTATGAACATTGACTTCTCCAACTTCAGTCAGACCCTGCTTTCCCTTTCTATCCCCTCCCCTTTCCCAGTTGTCCTACTAGTCTTCCTGTCTCCGACTACAATCTATCTTTGTCCCGCCCCCCCCCCTCCCCTGACATCAGTCTGAAGAAGGGTCTCGACCTGAAATGTCACCCATTCCTTCTCTCCCAAGATGCTGCCTGACCCGCTGAATTACTTCAGCATTTTGTGTCTACTTTTAGTTTAGTTATGTTCAGTTTAGAGATACAGTGCGGAAACCGGCCCTTTGGCCCAATGAATCTGTGATTAGTGATTCCCAAACTAGTGATTCCCACACACTAGCACAATTCTACACACTAGGGACAATTTACAATCTTTACCAAAGCCAATTAACCAACAAACCTGTACATCTTTGGAATGTGGGAGGAAACCGGAGCACCGGGTGAAAACTCATGCGGTTACAGGGAGAACGAACAAACTCCATAAAGACGGCACCCGTAGTCAGGATCGAACCCAGGTCTCTGGCTCTGTAAGTAAGCAACTCTACCCCAGCACCACCATGCTGCCCTCACAGGTTTTCATTCAGAGACAGAAACAAATCACTTGTTTTGATACAGCATTGTATTAATAGTGTTTATTTAAAGATGCACATTGCATTACATGTTCATATATCAATGTATTAACATTTGCTTGATAAGGTATCTTCCGTCGGTTGCTCTGGATACAACAAAATGTGCAGGCATTCTGATCTACCCATAAGTCACGGGATGATAATACATTCAATTAATTTAACTTTTTACGTAATATAATCTCAGTTTATACACATAAATCCACATCAAGTGCCATTCACAGTGCATTAGGTCACATTCATTCTACAATTTTTTCTAGATATGCATTTTGAATAAATATTTATTGCATGACTTTTACAATATACACAAGATATTGCCATTTTTCTAAGAGAATCTATTAATTAACTTAGAAATCTAAAGTGTGTCAGAATGTTACTTGATAGTTTTGGATAAACTGTATTCGGGCCCAATGAAGACTTGGTCACTACCCGGAGCAATGTTCTGTGTAATGTAATGCACTGTGTTTCCATCCTATCACACTATTCTCTTCCTTTTGGATCAATGCATATCAGTGAAATATAAATTGAGCAGAACTAAGTAAGGACCAGCATTTGTACAGCACCTCATCAAATAAATTACCTTCAAAATGCGAGCACTACTGCGTTGTAGGAAAATGCAACACGCAGCACGGTTGTGAAATGAAGGCTCGGTGAATCTGTAGAAGCAAGGAACTGCAGATGCTGATTTACCAAGGAAAGACACAAAGTGCTGAAGTAACTCAGCAGGACAGACAGCATCCCTGGATAACATGGATAGGCAGCGTTTCAAGTCGGGACCCTTGTGTCTGACTCCTGAAACGGCACCTGTCCATGTACAGATATCAAAGCAGAATTAGGTCATTTAGCGCATCGAGTCTACTCTACCATTCAATCATGGCTGTTCTAAATTTCCCTCTCAACCTCATTCTCCTGCCTTCTCCCCATAACCGTTGATACCTCTACCAATCAAGAATCTGTTAATCTCTGCTTTAAAAGTACCCAATGACTTGGTCTCCACAGCCGTCTGTGGCAATGAATTCCACAGATTCATTACCCTATGACTAAAGAAATTCCTCCTTATCTCCTTCCTAAAGATACATCCTTTTATTCTAATAACTGCTCTCTGATCCTAGACTCTCACTAGTGGAAGCATCCTCTCCACATCCACTCTATCCAGGCATTTCACTTCTCGGTAAGTTTCAATGATGTCTCCCCTCATCCTACTAAACTCCGGCTCAGGCTCAGAGCCGTCAAATGCTCATCGTACATTAATCCAATCATTTTCAGGATCAATCTTGTAAACCTCCTCTGCACCATCTCCAATGGCAGCACATCCCTCCTCAGATACAGAGTCCAAAACTGGTCACAATACTCCAAATGCGGTCTGACCAGTGCCTTATAAAGCCTCAGCATTACATCCCAGTTCTCCATGAATGCTGCCTTACTCGCTGAGGTACTCCAGCATTTTGTGTCTTCGCCCAGTGAATCTCTGATGGTTGGGGGAGCGTATTGACCAGGGTACCTTCTTACAGTTATACCAAGCCAATTAGCCTACAAACCTGCACGTCTTTGGAGTGTGGGAGGAAACTGGAGCTCCCGACGAAAACCCACGCAGGTCACGGGGAGAACGTACAAACTCCATACAGACACCACCCGTGGCCAGGATTGAACCTGGGTCTCCGGCGTCGTGAGACAGCAACTCTACCATGCCCCAAGTGTGCGGAATATTTTTCAGAATTGTTTCAGGGTGTGAGCTAAGGTATGAACTCAGAACCTGGATCAGAGACTCAGCCATCCAACACAGAGGTAACAAAAGCACGACCAACTGACCTTGATAATTAGAGGCAATCTTTCATTCAATAGAATTTTGTTTTCTAAAGAAATGTCAGTTGATAATTGATCTCATACAAACTGGTTGTGATTCCAAATAGGCTTTAAAAGGAAGATGTTTGTCAAAGATTATTTTTTTGGTTGCACCACAGGTAAACCAAAAGAAGCTGTGCATACCATTCACCATGTTGTAGGTAGGAAGTGAGGTCTCACACCAGACCTTCAGTTCTTGCTTCCAAGTCCTGAGATGCAATCTCTAAGTTGATTTCATTTGTTTAATCAGTTATGTCAAATAAAAATCATAATTGAGCCAAGTATTTGATATGATTCCAGTGCCCTAACAGTTGCTGCCTCAATACCAGTCTGAAAGCAATTTCCCAGCAATTGCCACTTACAGTAAATATACAAAATTCAAATAAAGGTCTGTAACCAAGTTACTGGAATTCTCTAAGGACAACCTTAAAAATGAATCCCAATCTAAAACAGGAAACTGATCAGTCTCTAACACGATATATCATTGTTGTGTTTTATTGAGTGACCGAGGTCCAATTTCTTCAGCTTTATAGAAACATTCCATATTCAATTTTAAAAATAATAGTTAAAAAAATGAGACCCTAGATTGCTTCATAACCCATATTTCATTAGAAAGGATTTAAAAGGAAATGCGTAAGCGAAACAATTTAGTTTAGTCATGATATTTGTTTCATCATGCATCTTTGAGTTGGGTCCCAAACTGTTATCGACAATTTTAGTTTATTCCAGAGAAGAAGATAGCACATTAAATATTATGCATTTCCCTTACACATAAGCAAGCCATTTGGGTTTCTGATCCCACTCGATAGATGCTGGAGTGTCTTCCTAAAGTGCTTATATGAAGCAGAGTGTAACCCCTCTCATATATTCATCTAAGATATCATTTAGGTCACTCTAAATTGCCTCCCATCTATCCAGTCTAAACTACGTAATTACAACAAAACTATTTTACCAAAGCTGACAATATTGCCCGACTCACTGGCTTACTGTGCAACACAAGGTTGACTAATTTCAACCTTAGAGACAAGGGGTGTCTAAAATTCAGTGTTTACCTAGGATTGGTTTCACTTTGATGGGCAGGACATTGCACAAATCAGCGTTTCTGGACACTGACGGACTTAGAGGTGGCAACCCTAACTTTTTAAAGGCATCATACTAAGTGATGATTATTACTGTGCTAACATCAACAATCTGTGCAAGATCATTGTTACTGTCGAGATACAAGCACGGAAATAATAAGCTGGTATAATTAAGAAAATATCATCCTCTGCGTGCTTGATAAGTTACACATGTGGGATATATAAAGTAGCCTACTAATTTGATTTGACACACATTTCTTTTTAATGAATTTGGATCATTTCAAGTCATAGTCAATATTTTCATAATACACCAGAATGGAACAGGTTGTGCATGGTAGATAGCAGAAGAAGTTGATCTGAATAAGACAATACCACAGCGTAAAACTTAATAGTGAAGATGATTGAAATCGGAGGCAAAAACAGAAGATTATAGAGACTCTTAGTGGTCAGACATCCGTCAAGAGAACACACGTTAACATCTCAGTTTCTTTCTTCAATAGACCATACCATGCACTTGGATAACTCTGGCTTTGGAAACTTTCAGCAGCAATACAGAATACATGAATGTATCAAAAAACATCTATTAAAATACCCCTCTTTATATAACAATCTCTTAATAAACTCTCTTTTACAGAATGTAATTGAAATACCAACAGAGTTCAGACAGAAAAATAGTACTTTTTTCTTTCCTCTCCCAAAGCGATTTTCAACAATATAATTATCTTTCCTTTTCCAGCAGGACCTTCATTATAACACTATATTAATTATAAAACTTTGCATGAGAATTCCCAAAAACTTTACTTTGAGAATGCTCAAAAATCCAATATAACTTTGAAAGTTGATTTGCGGAAAAAAAATATCATTTATCTTGTGGCTTTCATGAAAATATAAGATTTCAACCGTTTCATTGTTTTGTCCCCAAAATTGGTCATTGGCTTCAACAGCCAACCCAAAGTGATACTAATTACGTAGATTAAACTGCTACAAAGCAAAGCAGAGTAAGATAATCAGCAATCTTCATAAGCAAATTGCCACTCATTCATTTACACTATCTCACTCCCCTATTTTGTTAATTCTCTGTATCTAGTCTATGTGTTCAATTTCTTGCAATTTTTCATGAACTCATCTACCATTGAGAAATGGTAGATGAATTGGATTACTCATGCCCATCAGGAAAAGGAACTGCTAATTTCCAGCTGGTCTTTCCAAGAGTACCTCCGAATGCCATAAATATTTGATTGTTAATCCCTCTGGGATAGCAAGCTCAGGCAAATAATCCCAATTTTCCTTAATTGCAAGTGCGCCAAGGGAAAATAATTAAAATCTTCAGTTCCCAAAATTTAGCTGAGTCAGGAAATGAAGGAGCTTGATTGTGGACCTGAAAGATGAGAAGCTGGTTGCACTAAATGGGTCATTGGTTCATTTCCCTTCATTTGCTAATCAATTTTCCTTCCCTGGGATAGTACAGTGTAGATATGTGGGAGTGGGAAGCAGATGGTGATTTGTGCTCTCGATTTTTTAATAAATTTAAGTAATATTCTCTCCTTCTTGATATTCCTGCACCAAGATGTGGGGACAATTCCCATCTTTAACTGTAATGACTGCAAGAGTCACTGGTGGCAAAATAACAGCGCCAACTGGTTCAGTTGCCAGCAGTTTGTTTCTGTACCTCCATCTCTACACCGAAGGAAGATGCACTTGACGTCAAGTAGATGTGGTGAAATAGTGATCGCGGTTGTCCTAAAAGGCAAAACTAAAATTGGACCAAACTTACTGGGATGCAGAGCACTGAGTGGATATGTGATTGAGAATGGCAGAGAGGGTCAACAGTAGTTTCCTCTGGGGACATAGGGCAAGAAGATATGACATTTGAATAGATATGATATGGACATGAAATTTCTTGACTGAAAGGATTGTAAACTTTTGGAATTATCTCTCCATGAAATATATATAATATATATTTAACGATATTAAATATATAGTATGTGAATATATATATATATAGCTTATACATAAACTATATATTTAATAGTCAAATATATTTAAGACTGAGGTCAATAGACTTCTGGACACCAAGGGACATGGAGAATGGGAGGGGAAGAGGATCGGCCATGATCTTATTGAATGGCAAATGAGTCTGAAGAGGATATTTGGCCCACTGTTACCTCCTATGGTCTTAAGTGCTTTGGGAAGATTCTTGGTGTACCTCACACCGAAGACTTGAGGAGATGGTCAGCATGCAAGTACATTTCTGAAAGGAATGCCACGCTGTTGGTGGGATGTAAAACTTTGGGTCAATCTGCGCTATCATGTGCGTGTAAAAAACCCTGTGCATTATTTTGAAGGGTAGTTGAGGTACACCCATTGAGCTGCCTTGTTAAGCTGCCAACCTCTTTAAAAAACAGGACATTTGGCCATCGTTGGAATGCTATTTCTGGAACCTTGTTGTGCATAAATTGGTTGCCACATTTCAAAAATGATTACTCTTTGTAAGAACTTCATGGTGCTTTGGGACGTTCTAATCACTCACTGTGAGAGGAGGACAGCACTTCAGGAAGGGGGCACACCATCCCAATGGGACTGTCATGATTAGACAATCACCATGAGGGCATTCATGAGGTGTAACACCAATCTTTAACAAGCCACGTAACCCTAATGCCCTTCATTAATCTGTGACCAAACTAGACAATACTATCCCGTCAATCCTACAGTTTACAGTTTTGTTTATTGTCACGTGTACAGAGGTACAGTGAAAAGCTTTTGATGTGTGCTATCCAGTCAGCAGAAAGACAATACATGATTACAATCGAGTCATTTACAATGTATAGATACATGATAAGGGAATAGCATAGTTAAAGTAAGAAATGTTGCTGTAGGAATAGAGATTTAAGAGTGTGGAGCAACTGTAATATGGGTTTGTAAATCTGCTTCTGTGGCTAGCAAGCAAATAGCCACCTGGGTTGGGCGCCATCTTGGAAGCAAGGGTCCTCTCCCACCCAAATACCAGCCAGTGGCTAGTAAGATCACAAGCTATAGGTTAAATTAATTCCTTTTTATCGCACCAGTGAGAGGGGAACATCTGTGGATTCTGGTTAGCCATTTAACAAAATGATTGCAAATCCCTTCCCTAACATTTTCTGTCCCCCAGCTAAAGGTCTGAATGTATGTTCAGTGCTATCATCTCACCCCAGATAGCCAGACAGCTTTAGTCAACCTGAGAGGACACCAAGGTTGGATACACCCACAGAGATGTAGTCTGAAATCAGAACTGTGGGATAATCATCCGAGAGGAGACCCTCAATGACATCCCCCTTCAACAATAACCAATGATTAACCAATAACCCAATTGTGGCTACCTCTACTTAGATCATCCAGCTCAACAAGATGGATCAATGGTGGACCTTTCAGATCTTTATGGGGCTGCACATTCCATAAATCATTTATTAAGGTCATTCTTTAGATCATGTTTAGCATTACGATGTAGGCTGTTGAATCCAGTAAAACAATTGAGTGTGTGAGAATGTCATTGAAATTTGCAACTTGTAGTTACTTGTATTGAGTTTGTAAATGGCACAATGTAAAATGCTAGTTTATAACACTAACACATGCAGTTTTTGTGCACCCAGAAGACTGACTGCAGTTTATCAATCCTCTAAATTAGTCTAACAGACAAGACCATAAATACTTAATCAACAACCTACAATGTGAAAAGTTTTAAATGACTTTTCAGTGTCCTATGATTCAGTTTACAGTTTATCAATTTTATTGCCACAATACCATTAAGATGGCCTTAAAAATGGACTGTGTTCACATTAAAAGAGAAAAGGATTGAAAGATGCACCAGGAGCGTTTTAATAATTTAGTGTCTTCAAGTGGTGCGCATTTGCAGGTGCTGCGAGAGGGTTTCAATGCAAACTCATCACAGTTGTGCAACATGTGATAGTTTGATTTGAAGACACATATATCCTATCATTGTAAATAGGATGCAGAGCAGTTCAGTAGTAACACACGCATGGATAGCCAATGTAATGTGTGCTTTACAGTAGAACAATTAAGTCCATTTGCATGTTTCCATTTCTATGCCCATCTCATCACTGTTCAGAATTTTATTTAGTTTAATTTGATGCCTGCTCAAAGTCAAATGATGATTTATAATCAAATAGCAGCTTTAAAATTTTTTTTTGCCAGTTTTACATTAAAATTATAAATATAGGATTAATAACCGAGGATAGGCATTTAAAAAGATGCTGCCAGTAAAGCTATTATGTCTACATGTATGTTTAAATTTGGAGGCCTATCTCATCATTTCCCAGAATTGGCTTTTTGCTTAATTTGTAGTTTGCTAAAAGTCAAATGGCGATTTACAGTCAAAAAGTAGTTTTAAAAATCATTGTTAGTTCTACATTAAAATTGTAAATATAAGATCAATAGTCAAGGATAGGCATGTTTAAAGAAGTTGCCATGCCATATCTAATTGTACAACCTTGAACTGATTTGCAAGAAAGATTCATTTGTTTTGTCTGTTGCCTTTCATGCAGAAAGCAACCATCAAATGAGAAAATATACAAATTAAAGGGCTAGCATCCCTTTTCTTCAATTTTCCAAGGCTGTAATGAAAGGTATTAAAAACATCAAGAAGCCCCTAAACAGAGACTCTTGTTCATGTGTTCACATTATATGCGGTGAAGATGATACAGAGTAATATTATATTGCCAAAAATATCATAACATGTTGTAGGAACAATATTGCACCTTATAATTTAGTCATAAAGTGAGTTCATCCATGTTTATCACAGCTGGAACAAACAAATTAAATGTTTAAAAATGTTACAATATTCATTATTCATAAAAGAACTCTATCTTTAGTATGCTCTTTCTATAGATATATATATATATAGCATAGTATCAAAATACTATGAATCAAAGTTCAAACATGAAGTCAGCATATATACTTTCCTATTAAAATGTACAAGTTTAGCATTTCATTCATTATTTAAGCTACATTGACCGAGTATACAAATTATCTTGTTCATATCCACACAATTCCAATATATACTCTTTTAAGTTTCTGAACAAAAACAGACATAGGCATCAACATGTATCGTGGCCCTACGTAAAATTAGGTCAGAAAAGACTGCCCAACACATTGCTTCCCACATATAGTATATGTGGTGAAGTCCCATGAACTAAAAGACTGAGATGTAGCACTCTTGCTGTTTTACACGTTATAATTTCGCACTCATGTGCACAAACAGGAGGCCGTAAAACACACAGGAGATCCAGATGTTGGAGTCAAGTTGTTAAATCATGGGCGCAATTCTTAGAAGCTCCAGAGGAGGGAGTGAGAGCTCCTAGTTCGACTTCAGTGTACAATAATCAGTCAGCAGTCTTCTTTTCAAATAATAGTTTTGGCTCCGTGTTAAAAGCTGCTTTAACTTTCAAAATAGTCAAAATAAAACATTCTTTATATACCAAAGAAAGAAACAAGAGCAGCTTACGACAGTTCTTTTTTTGATGGTATCCTGTGGTGCTCAGATATGCTTAAATGCTGGCTTGGCACATAGGCAAGTTGACAAAAGTAAACACATTGAATTCGATCATGATTGAGAAGCACAAGAAAACAGCGTAGAGGACCAGCACATAAATACCCAGCTTTTTATCCAATTTCCATCCATTCACATGAATACCAGACACCTGGAATCACAAATATTTTGCATTACTACAGCAGAAATAAATACTGCCATCTTGTAACACCTAAATAAGCCATCAGCATATACTAAGCTGGTAGTTTTGAAGGTCTCAAATCAAACAATATTTTCTATCATGACATTTAATTGCATTTAGTCTTCACAGCGAAGCAAAATGAGATGAAACATGAAACTATGGAAAGTGCATCTATTAGCACCCATTTTTCATCTGACAATTCTTCAGAGATTATGAGTCTACCCAGCTTTGATCACTTAGAAAAGATTTCCGATGAAATTGCCTCCACCGGGATATTGACCTGGGTAAATGACAGTAATGACAGGCTCTGCACATTTCCTACATTTTTGCCATAAATTGGAGACTGTGACTGTTATTGAGCTCTGACATATTAGCCAGAAACAGGAATTGGTAAAACGATGATTAAGGGACATGCAAACAATATTAGACACAAAATGCTGGAGTAACAGCGCAGGACAGGCAGCATCTCTGGAGAGAAGGAATCGGTGATGCTTCGGGTCTTGACCCCAAACATCACCCATTCCTTCTCTCCAGAGATGCTGCCTGTCCCGCAGAGTTACTCCAGCATTTTGTGTCCATCTGCGATTTAAACCAGCATCTGCAGTTCCTTCCGATGCATATGATATTGATGTTTTGTGTGTGGCAACTGGCAGCCTCGCTATTCAATGCTCAGGGCAATGGAAATCCTAACCTTGCTTGCTCCAACACTGATTCCAGCCCTTTAACACATTTTACAACAGCACTGTAATCTCTTGGCCCCTGGATGCTGAATCTATTATCTCCCACTGGCAAAGGGCCAGTCGCATCACAAGGTAAACGATCACAACGGCGCAGAGCATCTGTACCAAATGATGATTGCCCGCCCCTATGTTTTCCATCAACCCCAGGGCAGTGTTGCTTGCAGCTGTTCTGATGCTCTCTTGGGGAGAGTTCCTTTAAAGGCTGATGCTCTTCCTTGGGATCAGTGCAGTGAAAAGCAAACGTCCCATTTTAGCCGATGATTCTGTGTGCAAACTGATTAAGAACATGAGGATTAGGAGCAGGAGCAAGCCTCCTGGCCTTCATGCCGGCTCCACCACCAGTCAGTGCGATCATTTCTGATTTTCCACCTCAGCTCCATTTTCTTGCATTATTCTTTGTCCTTTCATATCCCGAAAATCTACCCATCTCTGTATTGAATGAACAGACCTAGAGAATTCCCAATGATCGCCACCATTTGAGTGAAGAAATTTGTTATCCCAGTCCTAACTGACCTATCCCTTGTTCTGATATGGTGACCACAGGTTATAATGGTCAAAACATCCTCCCTGCAGATAAAACACAAAAAGCTGGAGTAACTCAGCGGGATAAGCAGCATCTCTGGAGAGAAGGAATGGGTGACGTTTCAGGACGAGACCTTTCAGACCAGAGGTGCCTCCTGTCCCGCTGAGTTACTCCAGCTTTTTGTGTCTATCTTCGGTTTATACCAGCATCTGCACTTCCTTCCTACACATCCTCCCTGCATCCGTTTGTCGTGAACTGTAAGAAGTTTGTTTCAATGTGATTACCTGTCTTTTTTCTAAACAGTTGAGAATAGTTTGAGTCTCCACAACTACTCCTTGTTTGGACAAACCCCTCCATCCCCTCATACTTTGTTAGCCAAGTATGTTTTGCAACATACAAGGAATTTGACTTGCTAAAGCAGTCATCTATATACTAAAACTCTCGTTTGTTTGTTCCTGACCTACAGCCAAAGCGGCACATGATAGTGCAGCAGTTTTAGGCCCTCCTTACTCACTGTTGTCCCTTTGGTGCTAATGGAAGAAGTTTCCTTGAAATCGGTGTTATATTTTTAAAGTTATTCACATTTTAAAGTTTAAATCTATCTCCTAGGGAGGGAGGGGAGAGAGGGAGGGAGGAGGTGATGGGAGGGGGGGGGAGGGAGGGAGGATAAGTGGGGTTGAGGGGGATGGAGTTGGGGGGAAGGGAAGGGGGGAGGGGGGAGAGGGGAGGGGGGGAAGGAGAGGGTGCTGCACCAATGCAGGAGAGGTTTGGGCCCAACGGGTCCACTTGGTTCATACCAATTAAAAGCAACAGAACACACAAAATACATTTTAACATAAACACCCACCACAGTGACTTCTCCACATTCCTCACTGTGATGGAAGGCGAAAAATAAAGTTCCATCTCTTCCCTTCTTTGTTCTCCCACAGTCGGGGGCCTTGAGCCTTCCGTTGACGGGACGATCTTGACTCCCACACCCGGCGATGTTTGGGCCCTCCGCATTGGGGTGATCAAGCTCTTGCATCGGGGGGAATCTCAGCTCCCTCGTGTCGGGCGATCAGACCCGGGTCGGGGGTGGTCGAAACCTTTTGCGGCTGGAGCTTCCCGACATCGGTCTCCACCCGAGACTGCGAGTTCCTCGATGTTGAAGTCCGCAGGCCACGCGCGGTTGGAGAGTCGCTACCAGGCAAGGGATTGCACGCTCTGATGGCAAGTCCACGGCCCTGCGGTGGGGCTCAAAGTCAGTCTCTAGCAAGGCCTCCAGCTTCATGATGTTAGGCCGCAGAGCAACCGGAGATATGATCCGGAAAACAATTGCATCTCCGGCAAGCTAAGGAGAGGGTGCTGCACCAATGCAGGAGAGGTTTGGGCCCAACAGGTCCACTTGGTTTATTGTCTTCTAAATGTTGCCATGGTACCTAGCTCTAAAGCTTCCTCTGGCAACTCAATCCATGTACACACCAACTTCTGCCTTAAGAAATTGCTTCGCAGGTCTCTTTCAAATCTTTCCCATCTTACATGAAACCTATACCCTCTTGTTCTTCGATTCTGGGAAATAGATTGTGATCTTTCACCTTATCCATGTCTCTCATGATTTTGTATAACTCCATAAGGTCAATCTATGCTTCAGGGAAAACTGCTGAATCCCTCTAAATATTTCTAAACTCCTTGGGGCCCCGAATTGCATCTGGCTTCTGGACTTCCGGACTGCAGACTTCAGTCTATTAGAATTGAGCATATCATTTCCTCCACATTTGACACTCAACCCAGGTGTTCCTCAGGGTTTTGTGCTCAGTCCCCTGCTCTACCTCCTGTACACTCATGACTGCGTGGCCAAGTACAGTGCCAATTCAATCTTTAAATTCGCCGATGATAACAATGTTGTCGGACAAATCAACAGCAATGATGAGAAGGGATCCAGCAAAGAGATGGGGAATCCTTGTGTCATGGTATGAGAACAACCGAGTCGTGAACATCAGCAAGATGAAAGAGTAGACTTAAGGAAGAGGAGTGGGGGTGAGCGCAAACCTATCCACATCAATGGAACTGCTGTAGGAATGGTATTCAGCTTCAGATTCCTAGGCATCCACACCATCAGCAACCTGATCTAGTCCATCCACACTGATGCGGTGATCAAGAAAGTGCAATAGTGTATTTACTTTCTTCGGCAGCTGAGAAGTTTATGCTTTTTCACAAGGATTCTCTCGAACGTTTACCAATGCGCTACAGAAGGTATTCTGACAGGATGCATCCCAGCCTAATCTGGCAACTGCTCTTCTCTTCATCGCCTGAGCTTGTGGAGTGCGCACTTGAAATCCCCCCCACCGGATGTCCCCCTGAAAATGTGGTGCCTAGGTTGGGTGAGGGGGCCGATCTCAACCTCATCGGGACTTCCGTACCGATAGGCGGGTCAAATTTCCCCCTGCGGCCAGAGCTTTGAAACTCCGGCCCAACCAGAGTCGGCAGATCCATTCCCATAGCCGACTTCTGCGGTTGTCTTTGCGGGTCAGTATCTCGGCCCCTTGGTGGCCAAGGCAGACTGTTCCAGTACCTTTGGGCTCCCCTCAGAGGCCCTGACCTCTGTTGGTCTGGCCTAAAACTGCTAAATCCCCCTAATTGCTTCTGGCTTCTGGACTTCCTGACTGGCACTGTACTTGGCCACACTGTCATGAGCGTACAGGAGGTAGAGCAGGGGACCGAGCACAAAAGCCCAAAGAACACCAGTGTTGATTGTCAAGGTGGAGGAAATGATATGCTCACTTCTATTAGACTGAAATGGATAATCCAGATGGGCTCTGGCTAAGGGTGCTGGAAAATCAGTGGTGGACCTGTAATGCGTTATTCCTTGCCCATCCATATTCATACTTTCCCGATCAATAACAACCAAACTGCTCTTTTCATTCTGACCATTTGCTTCGATCAGATTCAAGACCCTAGTTTTGGATTGAACGACATCACTTTCATTCGATGTAAACTTCTGTAAATGAACCGCTAATGTAGCTTTAGCCCATTTCATTACGTGAAACGTGATTTAATTGGACTATAGACAGCACATAATTTGGCTCAGTCAAAAAAGGGTAAATTCAAATTTCTAGAGAGAGTTGTGTTAATTTAGCTAACAGTGAATTATCTGAAATCCATATTAACCATAAATCCTCATCTCCATTCTAAATGGCCTACCCCTTATTCTTAAACAGTGGCCCCTTGTTCTGGACTCCCCCAACATGTTTCCTGCCTCTAACGTGTCCAACCCCTTAATAATCTTATACGTTTCGATAAGATCTCCTCTCATCCTTCTAAATTCCAGTGAATACAAGCCTAGTCGCTCCAGTCTTTCAACATCCAACAGTCCCGCCATTCCGGGAATTAATCTAGTAAACCTACGTTGCACACCCTCAATAGCAAGAATATCCTTCCTCAAATTTGGAGACCAAAACTGCACACAGTACTCTAGGTGCGGTCTCACTAGGGCCCTGTACAACTGCAGAAGGACCTCTTTGCTCCTATACTCAACTCCTCTTGTTATGAAGGCCAACATTCCATTGGCTTTCTTCACTGCCTGCTGTACCTGCATGCTTCCTTTCAGTGACTGATGCACTAGGACACCCAGATCTCGTCGTACGTTCCCTTTTCCTAACTTGACACCATTCAGATAATAATCTGCCTTCCTATTCTTACCACCAAAGTGGATAACCTCACACTTATCCACATTAAACTGCATCTGCCATGCATCCGCCCACTCACACAACCTGTCCAAGTCACCCTGCAACCTCATAGCATCTTCCTCACAGTTCACATTACTACCCAGCTTTGTATCATCTGCAAATTTGCTAATGGTACTTTTAATCCCTTCATCCAAGTCATTAATGTATATTGTAAATAGCTGCGGTCACAGCACCGAGCCTTGCGGTACCCCACTAGTCACTGCCTGCCATTCT